>NW_006283631.1:151793-183796 GCF_000327345.1 Myotis davidii
TTGCTTTGTTTTTGTTAATCTTCACCCAAGGATATTTTTCCATTGAATTTTAGAGAGAGTGAAGGGAAAGGGAGAGACACATTGACTGGTTGCTTCCTGCACATGCTTTGTTAGGTACTGGGGATCAAGCCAGCAACTGAGGTACATGCCCTTGACTAGAATCTAACCTGGGACCCTTCAGTCCAAGGGCTAATGCTTAATCCACTGAGCAAAACAGGCTGTAGCTTAATTCATTTACTTTTAATCTATATGTGTCTTTATATTTAAAGTGGGTTTTGTTTTTGATTCACCCTCATAATCTATCTTTTAATTGGTGCATTTATGCCACTGACTTTCAGAGTGCTTACTGATAGAGTTACTGCATATCTGGCAGTTTCTGGGACTTGTGGGGCCAGCATGCCTGCAGCCTGGGGCTGGATCGGGTCCCAGGCGGCTGACAGGAGGCCCCTGGGGCTTCAGGGGCCAGCAAGCCTGCGGCTGGGACTGAATCGGGTCCCAGGTGTCAGGCAGGCGGCTCTTGGGGCTTGCTGGGCCGGCGTGCCTGTGGCTGGGACCCGATTCGGTCCCGGGTGGCAGGCAAGTGGCTTCTGGTGTCGGGGCCTGGATGGCAGCTCGTGCTGGAGGCTTGCACTGCCCCACCTTGCCTGCAGTATGCAAATTAGCCACCATCTTTGTTGGTGGTTAATTTGCATATCTCGCTGATTAGCCAATGGGAGGCGTAGCGAAGGTACAGTCAATTACCATGTTTGGCTATTATTAGATAGGATGGAGATATATATATATATTTAACCCAAAGACATGTCTCATAGATTATTGTGAGTACATCATGTATGGATTTCCTCTTATGAACAGAAATGATTAAATAACTTATGCTCAATCATTATCCAAGTTGTATTTGTGAAATATTGACCAACCGCTGAACACTAATGCTGACAAGTGCAGATGTGCTGATAAGATCTAGTAAATGTGTATGGAAGGGTATTTTTAGACTTCCTTCCCTCACTCTCCCCCTCCAAAAAAAAATACCAAAGGTGAAATTCAGAAGCTTTACTCCTTGCATAGTCTGAGAGTATAATTTCCAGGTCAAATATCAGCACTAAGACTATAGAAACTCTTAATGATGAATTGATGGTTGTCTTCTATTGATTTCAGAATGCCACTCAGACCCTGCTCCTTAAGATATTTGTAAAATAATTTTTATGGTTTCCGTATAACATCTAGGCATGCCAGAACATCTTTCTCCACCATTTCTGCTTTATAGGACAACAATCCTAATAAGACACATTTCATAAGAGTATTCCATCCTACTACAGGTAAGGGGGAAGGATACAATAATTTTTCTGTTTTTTTAAACTTTATTTTGGGTCTTAATTTTATGGACTGCTTAATTTGATTAGCCTTATATAGGTAGAGAGGGCAAGGGGCTAGACATCACAAGTCCGAAGAACTTTGTTTTCTCCATTTTTCCTTGGATGTAATCATCAAAAACAGTGCTGTGGGAGCATAAAGAAGGAAGTCTAATATAATCCTGTTTGTTTGTGGGAAAGGGAATAATAAAATGGCTATCCCTAAACTTACCTTAAATTCATGGAGACTTAAGGATTAAAGAAATGCAAAAGTAGCAGGAATAATAATATTCACTACTTCTGATGTTTTCTTTCATCTAGTGGTTATTCAATCACTGTATCCCAGGCGGCTCCTATTTGTTCTTTATAATCTCTTCCCCCAGATCTATGGGAAAAAATTAAACTACTTGCTGAGGTGACAGAGGCCCTGGAGATGTTGAACCATGTACTTAGGGCATGGGAAGACTCATAAGTCTATATATGGAGAAGATAGTGTAGGGCATAAGGTTGGGTAACTTTGTGTGGTCTCATTCTGTTTGTGTTCTGAACGGTGGCCTTTTCCTTTAGGGAGACTTTCTCCCTTTCTCATGGTCACAGCGAGGTTGTCAGCCATTGTCTTCATTTCCCTAGGGATGGTCATCTAACACAGTCCTCAAAATATTCTAGTGCCCCCGACTGCTGATAATTGTTATTGGTCCATTGACAAGTAGCCCAAATACCTTCAATTCTATGGTGTTCTGAGGTTGGCAAACTGTTTGCTAGGAGTAAGACATTCTATTCCCTTTAGGACAAGTTACTTGAGTGATAGGAAGCTGGCATTGCCAATTGTCATTGCCACTGTGATGTGGATAGAGACTGTATATACAATGAACCCAAGTGGAGACAGGAAAGATTTTGGTAGCACTGAGATCCTTGTTCCAATCCTTGAAGTTCTTTTACCCATTCTGAGCTACTCCCACATCCTCCCCAGCTTCAGGAATCAGAACATTTCCATTTTTCATAAATGTATTGCATTAGGTTACTGCCAGTGAGAAAAATCCAGTATTTAAGAAATAAGCAGATATAGAAGTGTCTACAAAAGATATTGCCATACATTTCTAAAACTTTAGATTTTAATGAGTCCTGGCCATATCAAAGGGGTGAGTTCCAGGCTGCTCCTTATCCTAACTATAGAAACCACCTCTGGGAGACAGAGAAAAGTAATGCAATAGAAAGCACAGGACTTCACAGACAGAGCCCAGAAAGGGAGGGGAAGATAAGAGTGAGTATCCCTGTACAGAGGTAGAAAAGAGAGTGAAAAATGACTAGCTGGTGTGGCTCAGTGGTTGAGCATTGACCTATGAACCAGGAGGTCACAGTTAGATTCTTAGCCAGGGCACATGCCTGGGTTGCGTGTTCGATCCCCAGTAGGGGGTGTGCAGGAGGCAGCCGATGGATGATTTTCTCATTATTGATGTTTCTGTCTCTCCCTCTCCTTTCTTCCATAAAAACATATCTTTAAAAAATAAGACTTTAAAAGAAATAGTGCAAAGAGATAGCAACAGTTTAGGATTTGGATATAATTAACCAAAAGTAGCACTGGAGAGTGTTTGAATTATAAATTTCTCATACTTTAGGCTATTGTTTTTTTTCCTCTATACAAAATATATCATCACATAATTATTTTCCTAAAATAAAAATCCCTTCTGAAACACGAGGGCCATCATTTCCGCAAGAAGTTTGATTTTTTACAATTACTATTATCTTTTGCCTGTGCTAGAGCTAACTGATTTTGCCTTTGTGCCAGAAATTCTTTTAGCCTTAGGGATAGATACATAATGAGCATATCTCTACTAAAATGAAACTGAGGTCTCACATTTTAAAATGAATGTTTCTAATACATAGAAATAAGCTCAGTTAGGGCTGAGATTTCCCAAGAGGTCTTAACAATACAGAGAATTTAAATATTAAAGTATTATAATTTTTGCATATATTAACAATTGCAGAGCAGATCTGGTGTTGTTCAAAGGAATTGGACTTCAAAATTTCTAAGTTTCAATTATTTTCATCTGAAACAACAGGATAATAAAGTTGTGTTTGTTTTTTTTTAACCACCCGGAGTTCACGTATTCCCCAAACCATTGACGCCATCTCTTTATATTGTCACACTTCATATATTGTGCACCCACTTTGCCAAGGTAGAAAATAAGAAAAAAATATGTTTCCCAGATTCTCTTTTAGCAGTCCTATGGTTTAATGTTAGCAAAGTTATTTGACTTTCTAAAATGTGGATATGGGAGGATTATCTGCAAGCAGGTGGCAAAGATATCTGCCCCTTCTGGAGTAGCCCCATGCCTACAGCGTGGTCAGTCCTGAGCAGCAGCTGCCAACAGCCCTGCAGTGTGGGGGGCAGCTTTGCTGAGTACTCTGTCCTGACTGTAACATCCATGCCTGACTTCCCCGGCCATCGCAGGCTCCATGAGATATGACACAAACCACTAGGTGCTTAAATTGATAAGAGTGAAGTCAGTTGTTCCAATTAAGAACTGATAACTGTAGGCTTAAAGTTTTAAAAAAAGAAAGAATACATATAAAAATGCTCATTACACCTGTATGTACTCTATAACTGAAAGGCTGTTATTTTCATCATGATTATTACATGTCCTTAAATAATTACTATAATTTTGTTTCTTGTGATTCTTAAAAGGAAGCAAAATACACATATATTTTATAAAAATCCAATTATGCTAGGTTCTTAGCCTTTTTTCTCTCTACCATTTCCTTTTGTTATAATGGATAATTTATAATGGATATTACTGGGGACAGCGATAGGACACATTTATCCCAAAGATTTTAAGTGTCCTGTCTAAAACTGTCCAATAAAATGAGGAACAAAGAAGGCCATGAGCTCATAATGCTTTCAGCTAACTATGAAAGTGAGAAGGGCCAGAGGGACTCTGACAAGCTCATGCACCTTAAATTCAGCACCACTCTATGCTCCTTCCTAAGAGGATGCCTAAATAGCACCAGACAATGGAGATGCCTAGTGGTAGGATGCACTGATACAGAAACATCATGGAAACGAGAACAATCACCTCCCAGAGGAATCAGCCAGGGACACGCATTGTCACTCCTTGCAGGACAGAAAACACACAAGAACAGCAACAGCAGTGGTGGCAGTACCTTGTCAAGTAACATAATACAAACAGAATGAATGGAATTTGTGATTCTCAATAGAGTATCTTAGTCATGTTTCAAGAAAGTTATACTGACGAGGGACTATCTAAGGCTTAAAATGAAAAAATAATATTTCTGGAAGTGTTCTTTGTTCCCATGTGAAATAACATTAACTTGTCCTTCAAATCTCGAACTCATTAAATAAAAGATTATTGCATCCATTGCCCTGCCCTGCCCTGTCCACCCTCCCTCACATTATATTGCAGACAGTTTCTCTATTGCAAAACTATTCTCTGCTTTTCTTTCCCTGTTTCCAACTGGTGTCTGCTTTCAGAGGGGGAACTACCGCTTGTTTTCTTTTTGCAAGGAGAAAGCTCGTGGAAATTACATGGGATCTCTGAAGTTAAAGTGCCATCTTGTGCCAAAGGAAAGCATCTCAATATTGACTTTTAAAAATCATTAGCAAGATACATGACCATTTTCATCTAACAGAAATCTATCAAATGCATATAAAACTCTCAATATGAAATCGCTTACACCTGAGCCTACTAGTATAAATATATACCCAGCTTTGTTTTATGTTGTCAGCAATGTCACACTACGCTTTACTTGGGAGCTTAAAACATGCACTCTGCGTGCATGCTGCTGCATCCTGCCTCCCATTACTTCAGGATGATCAGCATAAAATGGATGCAACGACCTCATTCCCTCATACAACAGTAAAGATTGTTTAAGACTTACGTAATAGTTCCTCAGTTCTTTCAGGACCAAGGGCAAACCTCAGTCTCTCTAATAAAGTTGCACGGACTGTACCAATTATGCCAGTTGGAACTGATCCATTCTATTTCAAGCATTTCAATGGCAGCAAATCTCCACGCATGGCACCCAGGAGGGAAGGCCAATGCCAGCGCGCGCTCCGCTGCCGCGTGCAGTCAGCGGTCACAGGAATTCTGTGCAGCAGACAAAACGGTTTCCTGCGTTCAGCCTGACGGCTTCCAAGAGCTGTCTCAGGGGACTGGCAAGAGGTTTTATCATCCTGTTCATGCTGACAGCGCCGTGATGCTACCAGTTAGCACATAGGATCATCTTCAACTTAGAATTATTTAAATTAATAATCTATAGGTGGAAATGTTGTTGTTTTTTTTAAAATGAAGAATCTAGACTGCATTTTTAAAGTGCATCAAGTAACATAAGCCATGAAATCATAACGCAAAACACAGTCAACCATCTGGAATGAGAAAATATATCTCCCATATAACCTTAACCCTGATGAAAGAAAAACAGTTACTAAAGTAGACACGCTAGTAGTCGGACTAGTCTGAATGTGAATTCAAACAGAATTCCAGGAGAGCCGGATTTGGGAGGCATGGACTTGATAGATTCTAAGATAATTGAGAGCAGTTTGGTGTCCAAAATAAGGCTAAAATAATTCAAGGGATCAGTTAAATAATTCTTTCTACTCTTGAAAAATATCCCACAGAGGATGAATATATATAAGATTCTTCCACTCAACAATATGCTGTCTCGGTCTTTATTTTCCTACTCAAATTTTGTAACATTTAAACTCTTTGGAGTAGCATTTATTTTGTCTATAACAGTGTTCTTGGAAAGACCATGAAAAGGAGCCATCATATAGAGAAATATATATTCTTGACTTTTTTTTTGGTCATTTTTGGTACATGAAGAAATAACATTGTTTGCTGAGTTTCTAAATAGTCTGGCCTTACATCTGATTCTGCAGTTTGCAATGGAAGTTGTTAGAGTACATGATAAGACTTACTAGTATTAATCTCTTCTAAAATAGTAATGATATGGTATCTAATTTTATCCTTTTGTTTATAGATTTATCAGATAACTAATTTTTATAATTAATTCTTTTTTATTAAGTACTTAGTTTATGTCTACTATTTGGCTGAGTGTTTTTTTTTAATTATCTAATTGAATCTTCATAAATACTAAAGCTCCGCACAGTAAAGCAAATTTTCCCAAATTAACAATCTAATTCGCATTGAATGTGGCGTGTAGCTTAATTTTTACATCTGCTAAAACCATACTCTCAAGACAACTTTGAACAACTATGACACACACACAATTTTTTTCTTAATTTAATGACCATGAAAATATTACTTTGTTTAAAAGCACTGTAGCATTTCAATAAACACAATATGCTTATATGGCATATGTTTGAGTAATAGAAAATAAATACTCATAGTGGATTTTGTTCAATGTCCTTCCCATAAATTCATGGAGTGGAATGCTATATTAGGTTCTCCTGCTAGATATCACAGAGTCTCAACCCATGAGGAAAGTTTTGTGGCATCAGCTGTCCCAGAGCCTCTCAATATTACTCTGGTCCATTGCAAAATGGCTTTCCATTGGGTTTGGCTGTTTCCTCTCACATAGTCCAATGGTTACAGTCGAGACTGTGGCTGGAGGGGCAATATTAGTGATATGCAAGACTCCCAGGGCAGTGGTGGAAACATTCTCATCTTGTCAAAGACCCTTTTCTTGTTTCCCCTTTGTGGCTCCACATTTTTTTGTTTCTCTCCTTTGGGGGAGTGACATGGTGAGAGGTAAGAGTGGAGATGAAGTGCATTGTTTCACAACTACAAGATCTATGGTCTACCAGTCTTGTAAAAGTAAAAAAAAAAATCCATTGAAGATTTATATGCAGACACACAGGCACTGCTGTGTGGTCCTCCAGGAGACATGCAACTTGTTACAGACTACACAGAGCGCAGTGGATGAGGCAAGAGTCTGAGGGTCATATCCACCTCAAGTCTCTGTTTGACTTCAGGTCACTGAAATCCACAACAAAGTCTGGTGGCAGCTTGATATTTTAGTGAACAAAAAGTATGTCTGTTTATTACCGTCAATCACTCTCCTTTATCTTTTTCCATTTTCCCTCACTTTTTTTTGGATTCATCAGTTGCATCAGGGGACAGGACACTTTGGACGACATTCAAATCTATAGAGCCACTAAAGACAACATTGATTTTTTTATAGCCAGATTTCCCTATTTTAAAAAGTGAGGAAAAGCCCTCTCTTACTCTTACTCTCTCCCTCTGTGTACTTAAACACACACACACATACACACACACACACACACACACACACTGGACTAGAAAACCAAACAGTGGGATGATTGGTCGCTGATTTGTACAAGGTAGGGAGAAGGGCATATAATTCAGTTCAATTCAATTCTATTCAAAACCACTGACAATATAACATATTGAATGTCTGGTTATGGCCAGGGTCATAAGGTAAAGAAACAGAAAATGAATGCCATTTCCAACAGGCCTATTTTTAAATACTATTATTAACTGGTTTTTAATCCTCTTCACCCTGACCCCAACTACTGCAAGGGAAAGTGTCTGCCCTTCTGAAGCTCCTGATACAAAAAGATGAAAACACATCCATACACTTGAAAAATGAGAGAAAAGGTGTTCTTGTTGCTTGTCTTGCCTCCGGAAACAATTCCATGAAGGGAAATGGCAGCTTCTTCTGACACCATCACCTACATCTGCCCTTCTCCTCTTCTCATTCAAATTGTCAAAACTAAGTGAATTTAAAGACAAAACAAAACAAAACAAAACCTGGACTAGAAAGACTTGTGTATTGGAAAGACTTGTGTATTGTACAGAAGTGTGACATGCACTCGGAAGTTCCCTCAATAGCTGTAAACTCCTCTCTGACCTGGACAAATGGATGGTGTTGCATTCCCAGAGTACAGGCCAGGGCAATGCCTTCCTTCACTGCCTCCTCCCACAGGCACTGTTTGGCCAGGCCTGGCAGCTGGGCTAGATGCTGAAGATAGAAAGGTGAGGAACCAATAGCTCTGCTTCCAGGCAGAAGTCACTTCATGTGCTAAGGCCAAAGGTCAGAAATAGTGGGGTATTGTAACAAAGAGGAATTTTGAGTTGGTAAAGACTTTCTAGCATCAGTCTTCTCAAGAATACATACTGTGGTTTATTTTGTTTTTTTGTTTTTTCTTATGATGTTTCCTCATTGCAGATTATATTACTCTTTATATAATAGGGGTCTAATAATGATTCTAAGTTTACCTTACATCAGGAAGATTGGTACTATCAGAATAATGTCATTGTCTTTACTCTTTTCCGCAGCCTCAAGAGCAGGTGCCCCCACCTTCACTACTTGCTCTCCAAAGCTATCTTATATAATAAAAGGCTAATAAGCAAATTGACCAAACAGTGGGATGATTGGTCGCTATGATGCACACTGACCACCAGGGGGCAGATGCTCAAAACAGGAGCTGCCTTCTGGTGGTCAGTGTGCTCCCCCAGGGGGAGCGCCACTCAGCCAGAAGCCGGGCTCATGGTTGGCAAGTGCAGTGGCAGTGGCGGGAGCCTCTCTTGCCTCCGGGGCAGCGCTAAGGACCCCTCGGGGGATGTCTGCCTGCTGGCTTAGAGGGTGCAGGCCGGGCTGAGGGACCTCCCCCTTACCCAACAAGTGTATAAATATAGTGCACCGGGCCTCTAATACTATACAATGTCTGGTGAAGTACAAGATACACAGAGGTTTGTAAAATGTCATTATCTGATATACATTAAGTCCAATATTAAAAATAAATTCCCTTTACAATGGCTCCTCCTATTAAACCACTGAAAGTAACTGGGCAGAATTTCTGTCTGATACCTGTAAACATCTAGGCTTAATAGATTTCTATATAAATATTTTATACTATTTCTACTGAAATTGATCTGATGCATTTCTGCAGCAAGAACAGTTACTCTCAGCCCAAAGATACTTCTCAGGTTACGGTAGTTTGAAGAAAAGAGTTTTAAAACCAGGTCTGGTAGCTATTACAGTATATATGCCTTGCGATTTTTCCTTTTGAAAGTACGATTCATGTCTCTGAATTTTTAAGAAGGTGTCAGTATTGATAAATATGATCGACAGATGCCTGCATTTTCTTTTGACCACCTGTCAAATGGCCTCCATGTGAGTTCCCACTAGATTGTCTATAATTTTGGTGGGAAAAAATAAATCTTTTTCTTACAAAATAGATCTCATAATTGGAGTTCTGTTTTACTGCTGCTATTTGAACTGAAATACAGTCACTAACTTCTCCTTTCTTACTGTATAGTCTTCCTCCAAAGTTCTATATGAAAGTCAATTTTACTTTATATATTTTATCTGACAGCCTCATCACTTTTTCTGCTTCTTGCTCTGTAGGATATATATATATATTCTTGGCCCTCAGGTTTTCTATTAAGACAGAATCATTTTTTTTATGAAGTTCACACTTTATGGTGGACTTACAATACGTCTAAGGTCATTAGAATCACAAGAAATCAGCTTATCATTTGCCAAAAATTAAGATAAAATTTCTCAGCAAATAAAAAATGAATATATCTTACCACATTTTCAACAATATTCTCCATGTTTGATATCAAATGTCTCCCAGATCTCTTATTTTAAATTATTTTAACTTCCCATTGTTAACATCAATCTCGTGACAAGCTGTCAGCAGCACAGGGAGTGAATCACATGACCAAACTGATTGAAGAAGGAAGACTAAAAATTCAAGTCTACTTTAGATATTTATACCACTATATAGCTAAAATGATTGGGAATAATCAGAGTCTACATGTTATGTTCATTTTATATCAAGCATTAAACATAATGGTCCTAGTCATCAACAAATACTTCTAAAACATATCTCCTAAAGAAATAAATAGCATTTTGCAATAACAATAATTACTTAGGTTGGGCACACTTGTATGGTTTTCCAACAAGTTAACTAAACTTCTTCTTAGGCAAAATGCTTGTGTGAAAGCTGATGTTTGGCCAAAATTGTGGTACTTTCAAGGCTGTATGTCAGATAGTAGACTTCAAATTTTCACAATCTTATTCTTCATCTTGTTAGATGTATATTTTGCAAGAGGTTACTGGAAATGTACCTCATCATATACAAAGAATCCCATAAAATGTTTTGGCAAATAATTGTGATAAATGTGTGTAAGACCTTTTACAATGTCAGAGAGCAGATGAGGTGATAGGGATCATTGACAGGTACCTGGAACAATGGGCTAGAGACACTGTGGTTTTAATGGAATGATACTGTGAAGCACCTGCATCACATTAAGACATCTACCCACCTCCACCTCAATTGCCATATATGTGCAAATATCGAGTAGTGAAAAACCTAGAAGTAATCTCTAGATAGAAGCTACAAAAAAGGGAAATAATTTTTAAAAATGTTGCTCTAGAAAAGAGTGCCTGTAGGAACTTAAGCAAAATGTTTTTCAGAAAAAGCAGCTTTAGGAAACCAGTCATAGAAAAGAAAAACAAAACAAAATCCTGTTATTATTGAGATAGAACACAGCAAGTAATCAAAAACCAAATGAGAAAAATATTCAGATGAAATGAAGTAGATACCTTCAAAAAGCACCTTTAATGTGAGGTTTAGATTAAAAATAAAAAAGCAACATTCTTTAGACCAGTGAATGTCAAATACTAGTATACATTAGAATCAGCTGAAGTTTTTTTAAATATATCTTTATTGCTTTCAGAGAGGAAGGGAGAGGAAAAGAAATAGAAATATCAATGATGAGAGAGAATCTTTGATCTGCTGTCTCCTGCATGCCCCCTACTGGGGATGGAGCCCACAACCTGGACATGTGCCCTGACCTGGAATTGAGGCATGATCTTCTGGTTTATAGGGGGATGCTCAACCACTGAGCCACACTAACTGGGCTCAGCTGAAATATTTTTAAAGGCATGCTCTTGGGTTCCTTTTCCCATGATTCTGATTTCTGCTTCACTGATTTAGAGCTTATTGAGGGGAATTTTTGTTTAGTTTTTCTTCTTTTTCATTTAAATCATTTCTTGTTGAAAGTTATTTTAGATTAAGATAATATGGTAATGGCTTTATTTTGAAGAATGGCATTAAAGACGGACTTTGAGAGCAAGTAGGCAACTTTAGACTTAGAAACATTTCCTCAGAAAATAAAGAAAGGCATTTATTTTGACAAGAAGGAGATTTTAATGAAGGTGCTATAACATAGAGCAGCATTAGGAAATTTCATGCCTTTCATGAATTTAAAAATTATTTATTATTATTATGATAATTATCATTTTGCAGAAAGTTCCTTAACAACAAAAACAGACAAACAAAAAAACATATTGAAAGGACTTACAGACACAGACATACGGGTAGATATCTACACATATATACATAAACATTAAAAAAGCATATGAGCCTGGTCAGTGTTGCTCAGTGGTTAAACATCAATCTATGAACCAGGAGGAGGTCAGGGTTCAATTCCTAGTCACGGCACATGCCCAGGTTGTGGACTCGATTCCCAGTAGGGGGCGTGCAGGAGGCAACTGATCCATGATTCTCTCTCATCATTGATGCTTCAATCTCTCCCTTTCCCTGCCTCTCTGAAATCAATAAAAATATATATTTTTAAAGAGCATACCAAACTGCAGAAACATATTCTGATATAAACTTAGATAAAACTAATAGTCATTTGTGTTCAAAAAAAGTCATAAATACTTAATTTGATGCAATTTAGCCATTATTTTCTGATATTGAAAATAATAAAATTTAGAGGGATAATTTTCTTAAGATGCCTACATGTCTAACAAAGATATTTCATCCACTTTGAAGTTAAGTATAATATTAATAATAAATAATAAAACCATAGCTAATAGGGATATTTCTATGAAAATTACTCTCTAAAGGTCATTAAAAAAAAAAAGACCATATTGCACAGGTTGTTTTGGTTTCATTTTCATTAATTTATATTTTTTTTCCTTGTGGAGGTTATGGTTGACCTTCCAGCCTCAGATATTTCATCCACTTTGAAGTCAAGTATAATATTAATAATAAATAATAAAACCATAGCTAATAGGGATATTTCTATGAAAATTACTCTCTAAAGGTCATTAAAAAAAAAAAGACCATATTGCACAGGTTGTTTTGGTTTCATTTTCATTAATTTATATTTTTTTTCCTTGTGGAGGTTATGGTTGACCTTCCAGCCTCAAGAAAACTGACCGAAAAACAAACAAACACAAAAAACCCAAACCACAAAAAACTAGAAAATAAAAAGATCTTTGTCACAGGTACAACTGGAGAACCCCAGTGTGTTCCACTCACTCCTCCATGATTCACAGTTGGAAAATATGTGTCATATGTGGACAAATTAATATTTCCTGTTCAATTTCTCTTACCAGAATAGATTCCTAAAATGCAAAGCAAACTATACCAAAAAGAGAAAAATAACAAGAATTAAACACAAAAGCTTAAAAATATGTGTGTGTGTGTGTGTTGATGTTAAAACTTACTGATTATGTGATAGTTTAGTTTTAAGAAAAGTAGCTGTAAAACAATGACTAGAAACTCAACTACATATGTTTTAGTAATTTACTTCACATTTATAGATAATTTAAAATATACTATATTATGATTGATGTTACTATTTACTGACTAAATAAAAGATAAACCAATAAACAAATAACCAATAGTAGGAATTTCTAAAAACACGGTTTTTAAATTCATTGCTCTTGGACATATCTATTACTTAGTAAGTTTTAAATTGCTATATAAGATAAATTCTCAAAACTTTTCTAAAAGTGACTTACTTTTCTAAAACTTTTTTTCACAATTAAATATTTGATATTCTAACTTTACAAAAAATTTCTATGAGAGTGTTTGCCCTTTAATATATATGGATTTTGAAAAAGAATACTCAGTTATTGATCCAAACCATCTAAGTCTTTTTTTTTTAAGTTTCTTGACTATATTTGAAAACCCAACATGATTTGTAACACCACTGATCAGTATCCAGGGTAAAAATCATTCCAATCTTTAATTCCTAAGTAGTTCATTGAATTTATCTTTAAAAATAATAGTTGTATCATTCCTTTCATGAGAATAGTGGTCTCAGATATATTTCTTCCCATTTTCTTTCTAATTCTGCCAAATGACACCCTGCAGTCTTTCTGTCTCTGAAGTGGAGTGACAGACTGACAGGTGTTGTCATCAAGAAGTCTGATGGCTGAGAGATGTGCTTGTCTTCTAATAGATTCAATAAGGCGTCCGGGAGAGACAAAGCTGCAGCGCGGGCAGCGCGGGGAAGCCTTTGGCAAACCCCTTTGAAAGCTGTGAAACCTCTGAAAATTCTGATTGAGGCACAGATACTGAGAAGTCGGCACTGGTGTCATCTCCAGCCAAGATGCCTGATTGGCATGCTGCTCTGTAGAACACAGTGATACATAGCCTAATGAGGCCCCATCCATCGGATCTCTCATACTTCCAAACCCGGAGCTGGAAGGTGGCCGAGTGCTGTTCGAGAGTGACAAAGGTTTGTCTTAAGGTATGCCATCTCTTCTCTCCTCTGCATCAGGGAAACTGTGCCGGGAGCATCCTCTCAGCAGCACTGATCTGAAGCCTGCTGTGAGTCTTTACACCCTCAGCAAGACTTCCTCCCCTCGTCCTCCAGCCTTCATTTAGTTCCCCTAAGAAAGCGCTGTGTGCTGTGTGTTCATTTTCTGCAGCCCTTGGACCCTGAGTATAGCCACACAGAAATTGAGCAATTCCATAAGAAGCCACCCCCTCCATTCGTCACACCGTCACCTGTGATAATACAAATTGCTCTTTGTGATCCTAATCATCAGCTGTCATCCAGATAATGTCAGGTGCTTGGCAAAGCACCCTGTGGAATTTTTCATCCATCTGTCCAGTCTTAGAAATGACCTTCCATTCCTTTCCTGTGTACACAGGTTATCTTGAAATGGGGCATTTGCATAACAAAAGAATGCCTCCCACTATACTGGGAAGTTGCAGGGTGGGAGAGATGACTGTGCAGCCTTCTCTGTAATCCATAGGATATGGAAGGCTGTTGCCTTTCAGCCTCAGGCCACCGACACTTCAGTGTATTTATTTCAGGGCAACAAAAGCTAATTGCTAACAAAAATACAGCTCTTTTATCATCTACAGATTTATTAGCAGCTGAAAAAAATCTATTCTACAAATAGATATTTGTATTGCAAATGCTTAAAGGAGTAACTAATGAGGCCATTTATTGTCCAAATTTGACTAATTACTATGCTGAGACACTGCCTGGGAGTCCCAGCATGTGCTTTGAAATTAAGCATTTTCAGTAAGTGCATCAAAGGAGTTGGAACGAAAGGAACAGCAAGAAGTTCAGAAATCTGCCTGTTCATATTGATTCCAACTTGCATGGTGTTTCATCAAAAACTAACTACAGGCCCTTTAAAATAATCCACAGGCAGATGTAAAGAAATAATAAATAGCCTCCTAAGGAGAAGCATTCTAACTAGACTGACCATATAATTGATCCTACAAACTGGAATATTTGTGAGAATGAAAGGCCACCCCCAAATATTCCAGCTTGTAGGATTAAATATATGGTCAGTCTAGTCAGAATACCTCTCCTTGAACCATAGCATAAAGCTGGCCTGGGCCAGGCAAACCAAAATCTATATCCTCTGTGTCACTACTTCTATTTCTTCACAGTCCTTAAATGAACATTTAAGTGATTACCTATTGAATAAAGAACACATTTCATCAAACACTTCCACACTATTGCTCCAAACCACCTTTCCATTTTCTTTATCACCTCACTCTACCTTGAACCCTTTGTCTAAATGTGACTTCCATGTGTTGACTGATGATGCTTTTCTAAAATACTCTTACTGGAGCTATAGTCTCTTAGAATGATGTCTTGCACATTAATCTATTAAAGGTAAATCATACATATAATACAAGGTTGAGTTCATGCCTTTTGATGGCAAATAGCAGAGGCTTTAGGCCTCTTTATGTTATGGAATAAGCAAGGCAGTTTTGAGGAATAGTTTTGCTGTCCATTTTTCTTTGCATTTTTAAAATATATTTTTAGTGATCTCAGAGAGGAAGGGAGAGAGAGAGAAACATTAATGATGAGAAAGAATCATTGATTGGCTGCCTCCTACACACCTCCTACTGGGGATGGAGCCTGCAAGCTGGGTATGTGCCCTTGACTAGAATCGAACTAGGGACCCTTCAGTCCATAAGCCAGCGCTCTATCCACTGAGCCAAACCAGCTAGGGATGCATTCTTTTTTTTTTCTAAATCGGTATCTCAAACTCCTTTCATTACTAATAATTCAACTATCTCAATTCTATCTGGTTTATATTCTGGAGGAAGTACATTTGATAGACTTACATAATACTCATTGCTCCTAGGAGTCTAGTTCCCATTCCACACCACTCAGGAAAGGGTGGCCCGTGGCTCTGTACTACACCATTGTCCAGTGAAAGGACAAATCAGCATGGTGATCAGTGGCCCTCTTAATTTGCATGGGCCATAACAAGCAGGGTGAAGAATATGGAGCACTTCAAACCTCCCTCTCTGAATGAAGCCTTTTCAGAACCTTCCAGGTAAAATTAAGTTCTTTCTACTGAACACTTTCATCGAATTTTGTGATATATATCTGCTGACTCAGGATATTTATGTCTGAGTTTGTCTCCTTCCTTAGATCTACACCCTCCCCCATCTTTATAGAGATATAAATGACATAACACATGCGTAAGTTTAAGGTATACAATGTGTTGATTTGCTACAGTTACACAGTGTACCCTCGAACAAGTTGTGTAGGGGCTCTGACCCAGTACAGTAAAAAATGTGCATATAATTCTGACTCCCCCACAGATAACCAATATTCATAGATGTGCTAGTTCCTTATTTAAAATGGTGTAGAACAATGCATATGGTAATCTCCACACCCTTGTATTCCCAACTGTGTATCAAAAAAAAATTATTTCAATCTGCTGCTGGTTAAATCTATGATACAAAAACCTAGGAATGTAGGAGTTTGGCTGTATATGGATTGAATAAATAATATATATATAATATATAGTTCAAACATTTGTTGGTCAAGGGTCGACTGTAGATTGCCAAATAATTACCACCATAGTATTATTTAACACCTCTTTCACATCACATAATTTTAATTTCTTTTTTTTGTAATGAGAACATTTGAGATGTATTTTCTCAGCAACTTTTAAGTTCATAATACAGTATATTAACTACAATTACCATGCTATACATTAGATCCCCATAACTTATTCATCTTGTAACTGGAAGTTTATACCTTTTGACCAACAACGCCCATTTTCTCCACCCCTAGTCCCTGGTAACTACCACTTTATTCTCTGTTTCTATGAATTTGGCTTTTTAGATTCCATATATAAGAGATATCATAGAGTATGTGTCTTTGTCTGACTTATGTCACTTAGCATAATGCCACTGGAGTCCATTTATGTTGTCACAAATGGCTGAATTTCCTTTCCCTGGATAGATAGATAGATAGATAGATAGACAGACAGATAGCCAGATAGATGATAGATAGATATACAGACAGAGAAACATCGATGTGAGAGAGAAATATCGATCAGTTGCCTTCCGTGTCCTGACTGGGAATCGAACTGGCAAACTTTTGGTGCACAGGACGACACTCAACCAACTAAGCCACTCTGGCGGGGCCCAATTAGCAAATCTTTAATCCTAATTTAAGATTAAGCCATACTTAATCCTAATTTAGCAGAGAGGCCATGTAAACTAGAGGATGAGAGATCCATCTCATAGTCTTCTAAACCTCAGCCACAGTTGAACTACTGACATCCAAATACTTCTCAAGTAAGTGACTATTCCTTAAAAGTTATTTTTTTTTAGAGTAAATGATCACCTTCTTCCTGTTGATTCTCATAATTTCCTCCTTTTCTTACAAATCTGAGATAGGGAACAAAGTTGGCATTTTACTTTGAAATTTTCTCTGACTCAAACCAAAAGGCATGTGAACTCCGTGATTTTGAGGAACGATGACACAGGATAGTTGATTTAGGGTGAAGAAATGTAGGAAGGGAGAAAAACATCTCGTTTCTCATAAAAAATAAATGAGAAGCAAACAGTAACTCAGTCTTTTATCAATCTTAGTACCATTTTAAATTTCAGTGAGTAAGGGTTGGTTTATACAATGTTATGAAGACATATATGTAATCTTCTTAAGAAAAAGTGCTTTGCAAAAACAAACTATTGTCACCATATAACTGAAAATTCAAGAAATGCCAAGGACTGAAAAGTCATTACAGGAATGCACAAGGGAAATAAATTGAGGTCAGGGTTATTCTGACTCTGTGACTTATCATAGGATTAACATAGAATTCAATTGGCAGCATATCAAAAGCCACATTTTGCCTTTAGAAATATACAATTATTCTTGCAGCTTCCTGGCATCGCTAACTGTGGTCTTTGCAAATAAAATGGAGACAAACTTTCTCCCACCAAAATTTTAATAGAGTCTAAACTCTTTAGCTATCCCTTCCTTCATTAAGATTTGATGATTTCAGAGACTACTATGCACACTTAATGTGATTGGATCCCTTTACTTTTATCCTTCCGTTCCTAAGAAATGCTTTTAGAGGGTTATTGAATTTGCAGTATCCCAAGTGAAAATCACACTGGTTACTTGGGAACACCATTTGTTTGTACATCTCTCTATTACAAAAACAAACTTTGCAACCAGACACACAAGTGAAAAAAACATCACTATACACACACGGTTAAAAGGTTGGGGATAAGGAGAATAAAAGTGACCCACTAAACAAAGGAAAACTCCATTGTAGAATGTTTTAGTACTAATAAAATACAGAGGACTTACTATTCAGGATTATTTTATTTTCACTATAAGCAGTTAAATAAAAAAATCTATAAATGATGTGTTAAAGTTTTGTAAAGCCTTTTTTTCTTGTAGGTTGAAGAATGAGTTAAGATTTCCAGCTAGGGAAATTTTGTATGAAATATCTGACTCATGGTAAGAAGTATGGACTGTACTTTCTCATTGAACTTTTGTCTTGCTCTAAGCTGAAAAAAGAAATGAACACATCACTGAGCAGGGGGTAGAAGGGGCATGATAAATGCAGAAAAATGCTTTTTCTTCCAATGCGTTCCAGATATTGTTTAACAGTTTGTCTGTACAAAACTAAAATGTGACCCCTCATAAAACAGTCAAGGTCAGTGAGTATTGGACATGCAAGTTAAAGTTCCCTGAGGCCTACTCAATCTTTGACAACATTTTCCCCTTCTTCCTAAAAAGAATAAGACCTTTACAAAGGGTTGTAGATTCCATGTGCATCTCTTACAACTTTCTATCTTTTTTAAAAAATATATTTTATTGATTTTTTACAGAGAGGGCTAGAGAGTTAGAAACATCAATGAAAGAGAAACATCTATCAGCTGCTTCTTGCACACCTCCTACCGGGGATGTGCCTGCAACTAAGGTACATGCCATTTGACCGGAATCGAACCTGGGACCCTTCAGTCCACAGGTCAGCGCTCTATCCACTGAGCCAAACCAGCTAGGGCAACTTTCTATCTTTCATTGCATGCATTTCATTCAAAAGTGTTATTAAAGTACATTTAAAAATACTACAAATCATTTGATAAACTAAGGACACCTCATGGTAAACAAAAAATTGTGTATTACAATATATATATATATATATATGTGTGTGTGTGTGTGTGTGTGTGTGTGTGTGTACACATATATCCTATATAATAAAAGAGAAACATGTAAATTGACCATCCCTCCACTACACTCACCAGCTAATCTAGAATGAGTATGCAAATTAACCTCATTGCCTCTATGGAGACTGACAGCAGGTAGGAGGCAGTTCCCAGCTCAGCCTGCTTGGCCGTCACTGCAGCGACCCAGGAGCAGGCAAGCACCGCCTGCAGGCAGCACCCAGCATGGCCTACTTGGCAGTTGCTGTGGTGTGGAACAGGCAGGCGCTGCAGAGAGCAGAGAACCACAGGGAGCAGGCTTAAGCCATCAGTAGGACATCCCCTGAGGGCTCCCAGACTGGAGAGGGTGCAGGTCAGGCTGAGGGACACCCCCCCACCCCCGCACGAATTTCATGCACCTGGCCTCTAGTATATATCTATAAAATCATCCTTTCCATAATTTTTAAATCTCTTCTTGGAGTTAGGAGACACTCCACAAATATAAGCCCTATGAGGAAGATTTACAGATTTGAAGGTCCCTTCTTGCTTGAAATTTACACTTACCAATAAATTACCTGAATTCCAAATGGGCCTCAGACCCAGCATTTCACATTGGTTTATGAGCTATTGGTTTCTATCTGAGGATATAAGCTAGTTTATTTTTTTTAATTTAGTCTTGGATAAAATGTGAGTGGAAGAGAATGAAAGACTCTGAGAACTAAGAAATATCCACCGTGTTCCTTGCAGGGCCTTGTCCGCTGTTTCTTTCTCCCCTCCTTCACTCTTTAAAGGCAGCTGTGGCTGGATGTTTATAAGACCTCCTCAGAAAGAGGATGAGCACCTCAGGTGACAGATGAGCCTTTGCTGTTCATTTCTGGGCCTCATCCTCCAGAAATTATGTTTCTTTGTTACGGGGTGAGGCCACAACATTAGTAACAAAGAAACAGAATTTCCAGAGGATGAGGCCCAGACATCAGGATTTTAAAAAGATTCCCAGGTGATTCTAATGTGCAGCCAAGGTTGGGAACCACTGATCTAGAGACACTTGGAGCCAGTCTAGACACTCACTGCGCTCATTGGCAACCATATTTCTTCAGTGACAAAGGAGAAGCTGAGCCTCCTAGATTCTGCTTGGCCGACCTCAGTGTCTATACTAGGAAGCTGATTACCAGGCTTTCTGTAATTCTGCTACAGGTAAAAAAAACCCAGGATCCCAGAAGGTATTCCCCAGATCAACAGCACAGCCAGCAGCATGACTAACCTCACGCTCTGCACCCTGAGCACCTAGAAATAAGTCCGCCACCACAATCTACAAGTGTATTTCTGAGGTGACCGTTATTAGCCATTTGTCAAGTAAACCCATCAGGTCTTGATCATGGTCTGAAATATAAATTTTCTCACTGGCTGGTGTTTCCCAGTGGTTGTAGCATTGTCCTGTGCACCAAAAGGTCTTAGGTTCCATTCAATTCCCAGCCAGAGCAGGTTCGATCCCCAGCCAGGGCATGTACAGGAAGCAACCAATGGATGTTTCTCTCATCTCTCTCTCCCTCCCTCCCTCCCTTCCTCACTCACTAAAATAAAATCAATAAAAATTAAGTTAAATCAAAAAACAAAATATAAACTTCCCCAGTCATTTGTCTTTTCCTGATTTCTTGTCCTCCAGCTAACCTGTACTTCCTTCTCCCTGTCCCAATTCTCATTTCTTCTAATCTTTTCACCACATTTCCTAAAAGATCCTTTTGGCTGTAGAAGTCATATATTTTAAAAAATAATGTTAAAAAGAAAAAGTATTTTACCTTGACCACTCTACTAAGAATCCCTCCCACCTTATTGCCCTAATAGGATCCTGGTTCCTTCCTGGGGCCACTGATTTTTATAGAGCTTCCCAGAGTGGACACTTTTTACACTGCATGACTCATGCTTCAGTGAGATGGTCAGCATTCTATTCTCCTGAGTGTTTCTTTCAGGCTTTTCCCACATCACATTCATATGAAAATCTTCTTCCTTTGACAGTGAGGCCAGACGGAACTCCACCTGTCCTGTCACTTACTGACCTTCTGGTCACTGCTTTTCTCTGAGAGATAAATTTTAGCTCTGGCTCATGGTTTCCTCTCTACCACAGTTCTACTATTCGTTCAGAGATGACCCAATGGACTACGTTTTAATTTAGCTTCTTAAATGTCTCATTTTCTCTCTCTATTACTTCATTTATTCCTCTTTAGTCACCCAATCTCATGGCCACATCAAAGCACTTTCACTAATTCTACATTTTTCCATTTCTGGAAAGTTAAATTAAAGAACAATGCCACTTAAACACCATACACACACACACACACACACAGAAACAACTATCTGCTATCCTCATTTGAGGCTCCCTAACAGTCACTACAGAAGACCTCTTCTTTCACCGCACAGGGACCCCAAGTTTTTTATTCCTTTCATGTTCTCTCAATCTTTCAGAACCTTCCTGCCTCCACTCTAGCCTCATCAATTTCATGGTATGTTATTTCAATCCATTTTTTTCTCTGTCAACAACTGCACCTTTGTATTTCTCTCAGCTACCCAGCAAAATCCAATTTTGAATCACTCCATCATTCAGTATTTATGTGCCTGCGCGTGGGATGTTCAGCAATTCTTATAAGGGAAAGAACCACAATGCTACAGATTAATGCCCCATAAAGTGACAGGCACCTTTAATCAAATTCTTTAAACCAGGATGTAGAAATACGCTGTACACTGGGTGTATATAACTAGACTTTCCAAGGAATAGTAATAAAAACCATGCAAACAAAAATAATTTGTTTTAAGGCAATCATTGTCTATGTCTTCAACTCTCATATGGATTGTGTTCTAAACTTCACCTGTTTGAGAAATCTTATGATTTCTTAATAGCTTTTATGTCACTTACAGAACAAAGATGTATCACTCACCAAACCCAGATCATACCATGCTGTACTTCCATAAGAGCATTTTCCAGGCTTAAACAAGGAAAAGTATCCTTAGTGATCAACCAGGATGTTATAAACATTTAGTCTTTTGTTCTTTCTTGAACAGTTTCTGTTATTATTTAACACAGCAAAGAGGGCATTGTGGCCTGGGTTGGTATGTTTGACATGCATATATATGTGATAGTGGTAGAGTATTACCATTTTTATTTAAAAACATATTGTCCCTTTCTCAATTTTGAATACAAATGCTTTCAATAGATATTCTAAGGAAGTATTTATTTGCCCCCTCCTTCTCCAGATAATTTCTAATAAATATTTTTGAGGAAAATTTTCTATGAATGGAATGAAAGTATCAAGAGAAACACTGACTTTAAAACAATCTTCTCCCTACTCCCCACATATTTTAATACAATAAATTATTTTTTATATTCTTAATTCTCCTCTCTCATACATATCAATACCTGGAAAGAAACCACCTTTGAATAGGTAAAGTATGTTCAAGGGCTCATACCTCTTTTACATGTAATTGCATTATTTTCCAAAAGTATCAATTATTTCTAAACATATTAGATAAGAATTAAGGATAAAATTACTATATAATTTTTTTTCATATTCAATGCAGTTGAGACCCACTTTATCAAATGATATCATACAGAAATCCAATTATAGCCAGTCTTCATATAAAGTATAAATCCATCCTAAAAAAATATATCTGGCTATAGATTTATACATATATATTTTAAACAGTATAAAATTAAGATTTGCACAATGAGCATATATACCACTTGCTGAGTAGAGGTAAAGAAAAGGAAAGTAGATGGTCTCTGAGCAGGGTAGAATATCTGTATCTGTGAAATTTTACTTAAATATTTATCAATCAAATATGGGAATGTGCTAACATTAGTAAAATTATCAGGAAAATGTATTTACAGATGCTCAATATATCTAAATATTTTATACTAAAAAAAATCTAAATATTGCCCTGGCCAGTTTAGCAATGGTTGGAACTTTGGCATGAAGACTGAAGGTCCTTGGGTTTGATTCCAGATCAAGGGCACATACCTTGGTTTCAGGCTCCATCCCTAGTCCCCAGGTCAGGGCGTATGCTGGTGGTAACCAATCGATGTGTCTCTCTCACATTGATGTCTCTCTCTCTCCTCCTCCTCTACTCTGTCTAAAAATCAATGGAGAAATATCCTCAGGTAAGGATTAAAAATAAAAAC
The DNA here is from genome assembly GCF_000327345.1 of Myotis davidii. Classification (NCBI taxonomy): domain Eukaryota; kingdom Metazoa; phylum Chordata; class Mammalia; order Chiroptera; family Vespertilionidae; genus Myotis; species Myotis davidii. The sequence continues at coordinate 175,003 of NW_006283631.1, forward strand.
ATTTTAGCTATCAGGAAGAAGGCATAAAATTATAGATGTCAATGTATTTGAACAGATGCCTAATGAACCATATTGAAAGATGAGAAGCTCCTTATGGAATTTCTGCATTAGACAATAAACACATAAATAGTTATAATACAAGTGTGAAAAATACATATAGTAAATATAAGTAAGAAAAATAAAGATTGAGAGGAACTGTGCTTTGAGGGGGATACACTCTCTGTCAATATAGGCTGTCACGCTGAAAACCGGTTTGGCTCAGTGGATAGAGCATCGGCCTGCGGACTGAAGGGTCCTGGGTTCGATTCCGGTCAACGGCATGTACCTGGGTTGTGGGCACATCCCCAGTGGGAGATGTGCTGGAGGCAGCTGATCGATGTTTCTCTCTCGTCGATGTTTCTGACTCTCTATCTCTCTCCCTTCCTCTCTGTAAAAAATCAATAAAATATATTTTTAAAAAAACATATAGGCTATCACATCTCAGGTACAGCTGACTACAGCTGTACTACAGCTGTGGTGCAATATGATTCTGTTATCATTGTAATTAGCTACTTAACCCATTCCCCAACAATTTTTTTTGTTAAAAACGTTTCTTTTTCAGACTAATTTTTTTATTTTGGTCTATATAGTATTTTTGATGCTGGTTATGAAAACAGTTTGTAACTCGTCTTCCTATAAACCATATTTTTTTACCATAATTTCTTAGTATACTCGTCGACCCTGTCAATATAGGCTGTCACATCTCAGGTCCAGCTGACTACAGCTGTGGTGCAATATGGTTCTGTTATCATTGTAATTAGCTACTTAATATTAATAACAGAAAGAGAGCCAAGGGGAGGCCAGGCATTATAAGCATGATCATCTGAGCAGCTTCACCAGGAAGTTACCCAGGGAATCACTGGTCCATTCCCAGCAGATCACTGGGGGAAGGGATCAGACGAAGGGGGAGATGGGCACATGCACAGTGAAGTCAGGGTGCCACAGGAGAGGTGCTTGTCTGTCAGTCTAGCCTGGGGAACAATGGATTGGCTAGGAGGTTGGAGCCACTGCAAAGGCACAAAATCTTGGAAGGGTAACATCCCCAGACAAAGAGTTCCCCCTCACTTCTTCTTGGGCTCCTTTGCTCCATGACCTTCACTCACCTGTGTACACACCTGCTCTCTCTCCATAGTCATGTGGCCTTAAACAGCCTCATGGCCCATGGCCATGCAGACCCCATACACGATGGACTGTAGCTGGATGCACAAGCTAAACCAGCCCCATGCTGAACTGGAACGTGCTTCCATGTGGAGCAGAAATTCTGGGTAGTGCCCTTAATCCTGGCCCTGCCGAAGTCAAGATTGGCCTTCTTCCATGGCAACATGGACTAAGAGGGGAACCTCCTTAATAGTTTCAGAGACCCATATGCTCTAATTGTTCTTTTCAAACAATGGCTGGAACTCAAATATTTAGGTAAATGTAACTAGCTTCATCCAGTTGTAAAATAAATATTTACTGTTAGAAATTGTAGTAACACAGGAAATGTGGTTTTTTTTTGTGTATGATTTTTCAAGCATGACTTGGGAGCAGACACATTTCATCTATATGAGTCCTTGTCATAAAATGCTGTCCTGTCCTTCATTTCCTGTAAAATCACCTTCATGTATTGCACCAAATTTTAAACTAAAAATATTCGATTTAATTTGCATCTACATTTCTGATCAATTTCTTTTAGATACAAAAGCAATAACATTTTAAAGTCCAAAATTTAAATAATCTTATAACATATCTAACGAGTATTAAATACTATGAATGGTTTTAAGGAAGGCTTCCTGGACTAAACATTTCACTACTCTTATCACTTAGTATCAATGTTACAACTCAGACTTACTGACCTAAAGTGCTTAGCGTAAGTGCTTAAAATTTTCACATCGATCAGGCTCTTACACCCTCCAGGAAACCCTTGAAGACAGAATTTGTTCCTTCACTTGGGCTGCAGCCACAGAGACAATGAGACAGAATCTTGTACAAACTGATATGATTTCATCACTGCTGTCATTGGATCTGCACTCTGGTTGGCAATAGAATGTGAAGCATACTCTTCATGTTGCCGTACTTGAGGGCAGCATTGGATTGAATGACCTACTTCAGTGGTTCTCAACCTTCCTAATGCCGTGACCCTTTAATACAGTTTCTCATGTTGTGGTGACCCTCAACCATAAAATTATTTTCGTTGCCACTTCATAACTGTAATTCTGCTACTGTTATGTAGTGTAAATATCTGATATGCAGGATGTATTTTCATTGTTACAAATTGAACATAATTAAAGCATAGTGATTAATCACAAAACAATATGTAATTATATATGTGTTTTCTGATGGTCTTAGGCGACCCCTGTGAAAGGGTCAGTCAACTCCCAAGGGGTCGCGACCCACAGGTTGAGAACCACTGATCTACATGGAAAGTATTCAAAAAGCTTAGCAGAATTAAGAAAGTCTGCGGGTGATTAACCCCCAGCCCACATTTCCACATCTTTAGAGCTTACTTGTGATGCTTTGGTTGTGGCTAATACCTCTGTCAGTCGTTTCTATAAAAAAAACCTGTCCCCCACTTAGCTCTATTATATTCAAACACGTCACAGCGCCCAGGGGAGATTTTTTTTCTTGAATAAAATGCTGAGAGGGGAAAAATGACTTTTTGATACTCATTTGAAAGTTATTTTTCCCCATATTGTGGAAAGCATTACTTGGATATTAGCATTATACTCCCCTCTATTCCCTTACAAAATGATTTTTGTCACTTTATCTTGCTTAAAAATAATAGTTTGATCAATAGTTGCATCTAGATTAGGCAGGAATTCCCTAAATGGGAAGTAATCTTTTGAAAATTTCACTTCTTTTAAAATGTGTACCTCCTACTCTCCAAATTACTGGATCTCTCCCTTATAATTAGGGACTGCTTTTTTTTTATAACTTGCATTCTTTACTCCGCAACAATGTTTTTCAATTTGTAATTTCTAGTTTTATTTTTATTGTATCTAGAATATTCTGGGGGAAAACAACTAAGTAATATAGAAATCAATGCATATTTAAAAACCATTGCTGAATATATGAGCCATATCTTTGGCTCTAAGCATGTAAATTCTTGGTAGTAAATTCATGAAATGATCCATGAAAAACAGGAAGAGAGAGAGAGAAAGAGAAGAGAGAGAGAGAGAGAGAGAGAGAGAGAGAGAGAATGGTAATGGAGAGCAACACAAGCAAATACCAACCAAGCCCCTGGTCTGACATCTGTGTTCCAGCCCCAGACTGCAGAACTCTGCTGAATGAAGTGGTAGAATCAGTGCTGTGGCCATCTGCACCAATTTACTGAGCACTAATGTTCCTGCTGCAGCTGATAGTTGAGATCTCTGCAGTAAGATAAAGTGCCTGGAAATTCTATTTGCCATTTCCTGGGAAAGGGGTAGGAAATATTGATTAAGGCTAACACATAAGCGCTCATTCAATTCAAAGCAACAGAGAGACATCAAGATGACACATATTTTCAACTAAAGAAGAAAGGGGCTGATGATGCATCAGATATATCTATAATTATGAACAGTTGTTATCTTCTTAATTGGATAACTGAGAAAAGCTCTTTAGTTATGGGCATGCAACTGGCAGGGTCAAAAATGTTCATTATGTACACTGATGTCTGATGAGCAGTTTTCAGACCCATTGCTTTTGCTATGTCTAAATGTACTCACCTTTATTCTCTCAACAACTAGAACAACCAGCCTTAATTTATGTCTTGATGAGAAGTGGAAAATGAGGAAGATGGATTTTTCCTTAAAACCTAGGACAAATTTAAATCAGCTAATTAAGGCACACAAAAAAGGTCATCTTGTGTTAGTTCCTGAAGCCAAATATTTCTGAGTTCACATGTACTAATATAGTTCATATAAAAATGCTCACCTTAATTTTGGTGCCAGTGGATTAAGAATCATCTATTTGTACCAAAATATTTTATTTAACTCAATTTGCAGGGCTGTCAGAATATTAGGTATGAAAGCTGAGAAAAATATACTTTGGCATCATAGAAGCTACAACAGCCAATGGAGCAATGGCCTTTGGAAAATGGACTGAGACTAGTGATCCAGAGAGAGCATTGGTATTTTCATAGTCCTGGACACTGGTCTTCATTTTCTCTGAAATTAACTGGATATTCCTAAGCCATTTCACACAGTCCACTGTGCAGCACAGCTGCCTGTGTCACCCATCCCACGTTGTGTTTTTTTAAATATATAAGCTTTTTGTAACAAACTAAGTAGAATTTTATCCATTAAAAATCTACCATACAGTAGGAAAAAAAATGTAACCTTCAGATAGGATGAAGGAATTTGTTCCAATACACTGCTACATGGGAAAAAAAATTGGGTTAAGATTTAGCTTACTTCTCAGGTAATACACTGCAGAAAAATCAGAGGGAATTTATGTCTGCCAGGGTGTAGTTATAGTGACAGATATAGATACTGCAATCTGGTTTCCTTCTAATTGTTCTGTCATTCAAAACATTTGTATGAAGATTAAGAAATGAAAAAAAGAAAGGCGATATTTAAGTATGGGTAAGGCTGAGATATAAAATGAAAAGCAACCTTATTCCCCCGTTGACTATTTCCTACATTCTTGCCTTTGTGTCTATGAATTTCAATAGTGTGCTAAGTACAACTATGCTGTGCTATGATAATAGAGGCTTTCAAAATACCACGGACTAGAACATGAGCTGAGTCTCCATGTTTTATGATGCTATTTCCCCAGGCAGCCAACTTCCTTCACCTCATCTCGCCCCAGCTCTAGCAATAGAAGGAAATATTAAGAGTTCCATCATTGCCTGAGAGGTGAAATACATCTCTGAAGTCTCCATAAAGGCAGGAATGGAAATATTATAAAAACTTCACCAGGGAATTAAAAACACATTCCATATTTGTTTTTCAGGTTTAAGAGCAAATGCCTGAGAGTCTGTTCAGAGAGTAAGTTTCAATAAAACATTATCATGCAATGGCTTCAGATATAATAGGATAGTCGTTATTTTTCCCAATCTTAACTTGTAAAGCAAAAAAAAAAAATGTGACATACAAATAAAAGATAAAGAATAGCTGAACCTAAAACTAAATTGTTAAATTATAGACTTCATTATTTAATATCTTAAAAAATAAAATTCTCTTGACCAGCATGTATACTAAAGCCCTGTGTTATAGTTGTAAAATACATGGGTAATTGGTATCCTGAATCAATAGCTTAAGACCATTAAAATTAGTACCTATTTTTCAATTTCATGCAAAACTTCAAAGTTTCAAAATCAGAACAACAAACATTTTGTGCCACAACCTAAGGTCCATGAGGATAAAAACAATTTTGTACTTGCCACTGATAATGATGAATACCCCAAACAGCTCATCACACAAAGCAAATGCTGAAAAATATTTCTTAAATAAATAAAAAGATAATTGTTCTAAGAAATAAAAAGGACAAACAGATAGCATTTCTAGACTTCCTGCGCTTGCCAACCCATTATTTTTTTCACTTTATAAAGCAAATCTTGACAATTTCTTTTGTATGATTTTTATTGTTAGTTATATTTCATCGGATCATAGTTCTCCTTAAATTGGTGATCTGTTATTATGGGTTGTTTCCCCACCAATTCATATATTGAAGTCTTAACTCCCAGCACCTCAGAATATGACCTTATTTGAAGATAGAGTCCTCACAGGGGCAATCAAGGGACACTGCCACTAGGGTGGGCTTTGATCGAACATACCTAGGGGCCTCATGAAACGCGCCGCCATGCACGTGAAGGCAGAGATCAGGGCGAAGCTTGTACCAGCCAAGGAACAGCAGAGATTGTCAGTAAACCACCAGAAGCTAGAGGAGAGGCATGAAACAGATCCTTCCTCACAGCCTCAGAAGGAACCAGCCCTGTAGACACGGATCTTGGTGGAGTCTCAGGAATTGTGAGACAACACATTTCTGTTGTGTAAAAGCCATTCAGTTTGTGGTACTTTGTTACAGCAGATATAGCCAGCTAACATATCTGCATAAGGTTTGTTTGGTGGTTATTTCACAGGAAATACAATAATTACTCACAGCATGCCATAAATATCACACGATTTTATTTAATGAGAAAATGCACTTTATTTAAAAACACTGTTATCCTTTTCAAAATAAGGCTTAGAAATTGGATTTTCTTCCATATTTAGTGGAGATTTAATTAATTGGAAGGTTCTCCAGTTAATTTTTGAGGCCTTTAAAGAATAAATACAATATTTTTACAGTTTACAATTAATATTAGCTTATACATCAAATTTACATGTGTAAGAGAAGATATGCTTCAGTAATACTTTTAAAATGGTCTGGCTAGGCTCAGTTTGTTGGAGCATGGTCTCATACACCAAAAAGGCTCCTGATCACAACACATCCAGGTTGTGCATTCAATCCCCCATCAAGATGGGTATGAAGGCAGCAGATTGATGTTTCTCCCTCACATAGATGCTTCTTTCCCTCTCTCTTTCTCTCTCTCTGTCAAAACAATACAAAAATAAAAATTATCTGATTAGTTTTGGAAGTCTAGCTACTGAACAGAAAGCTGGCTCATGAATTCAATTTTTTAAATATTTCATTTAGTCAAACACAGAATAAGAGTCTTCTATAAACTAGCAAAGAATAATATAAGCGTAAAATAATATACATATAAAAATAACTATAGCTTACAGTTATAAAAGATTTTCAATTTTAAAAAATGGTTTACAAGTTCTTCAATCCTCACAGCAACTCTATGGGACAGTATCTTAGGCATGAATTTTGTCAATTGACCAAGACCTGGAGGAACAAGGTGTTTGTCTGTGGGACAGAGTTTTGAAAGACCTGGGTAAAATATCATACAATGTCCTCTACTGCTATTGTGCATATGTGCTCTGTGAAAATAATCACCCTAGAATTTAAACTCAAACCCTGCCCTAAAGCCTTTTAATGGAACTTGGCAGAGATATGTGTCTTCACTTTTAGCTTTGTTTAAATTTTAACTCTTCAAATTAACTACAATTGGAAAATGTTTGCTTATTTTGCTCAAAGGTCTCACAAGCTCAGCACAATCTTTTCAGAACACAAACTTAACTTTCTGCCTTCCTTTCTGCCCCTGCTATGCAATGCTTTGATTATGTTATTTAACCTTTAAAATGCCTCTTCTAAAACTATTCATTGTGTGTGTGTGTGTGTGTGTGCTGGATATCTCACCCATGGTCAGTAAAATTTGCCTACAAATTTGTAGTAGCTATGATTATTCATAATTTAAATTTCAAATCCCAGACATGTAACCACCTTGAGTTAAAACGAGTGAGTTTAAAATAAGTGACTGTTCACTTATAAAGTTGAAGTGAAGAATTAAATGGCATGTTTTCAGAAATTTTATTTAAAATCCTTTATCTTTGCAATTATTCTTCCTTTGTCACTAATAACTTTGAGAAATATTTGGGAGTTCAATTCAGATGACCTAACATAGTTAATAGTAAGTATTCATTGTTCAAAAGCATGTCCCTAACTCTTTATTTTCATTTGTTACTCAAAGATTTGAAGTTATTTCTCACATTTGCCTTTTAAGTGGTGTTATTTAATACTTAAATGTAATACTGCATGTTAACAAGGACAATATAATGTTCTTGGTAACCTTTTGTATAACATGAAGTGTCTCTAGTAGTGAAAATTTAAATTTCCTTTCATCTCAATTAAAATGAAAAGCAAAGCCCTCGCAGGTTTCACTCAGTGGATAGAGCATTGGCTTAGGCAGCGGTTCTCAATCTGTGGGTCGCGACCCCTTTGGGGTTCGAACGACCCTTTCACAAGGGTCACCTAAGACATCAGAAGACACATATATAATTACAAATTGTTTTGTGATTAATCAATATGCTTTAATTATGTTCAATTTGTAACAATGAAATTGGGGGTCACCACAACATGAGGACCTGTATTAAAGGGTCGCAGCATTAGGAAGGTTGAGAACCACTGGCTTAGAGACTGGAGGGTTCCAGGTTCTATGCTGGTCTAGGGCACATACCTCAGTGGTAGGCTTGTTCTCTGGCCCTGGTTGGGGAGCATGCAGGAGGCAACCATTCAATGTGTCTCTCTCACATCAATGTTTCTCTCTCTATACCTCTCCCGCTCCTTTCCACTCTCAAAAAATCAATGAAAAAATATCCTGGGGTAAGGATTAAAAAAAATAATAAAAAGGAAGAACTGAAAAGTGAATTATCCAAAGTAGACCTGAATCAGAGCATGTGTTTTGATGATCTCCTGCAATAAAGAATGTACTAATGAAAATGGAAAACTCCAGAATGCCCAGATATGGTCCTCTGTACTGGTGAATACAGTTTTCTCCTAAACCATATATATAATAGTAGGCAGAAGTTCATGCTCAGTCATTGATGCAGTATAACTATAAATGACCATACAAAACCTATTTCAGAGATAAATAGTGCCTAAGTAGAACTTTGCAGCAGCATTATTATTAAAATAGCTACAAAACACCCAAATTTGCTTTATGGCGAACACTCTGATAAGAAAACACTCTCAATAGCTAGGGGGCTTTCTCCATGTTACCTCAGACAGTATTAGTGATTTTGGCCACGGTGGATAGCAAGCTTACCACCACCACAACATAACCCTTTAGATGACTGTGTGGTTATCATGCCTTTGTTGTCATTTTACCTGATACTGCATCATAGAAAAACGAGGTCTTAGGACTCCTTTCTTTCTCTCTTTTTTGTTTTCCTTATGTTTTTCCTTC
>NW_006283631.1:183818-195311 GCF_000327345.1 Myotis davidii
AAGATACATTCACATTTCTAAACTTCCCACTTGCAAATTCCTAAAACTGTCCTGAGTAGACAATCTCTTGCCGTTTTAGTGATTATCATAAATTTATTGAAGTAAATGAAGACATTCTCTACCAAAGAATAATGTTTAATTAGGAGTCTTTCACTCTGGGAATATTCCCAATTCACTGTTCAGGGAATTTCCTGCCTTCAAAATGTAATACTGCTTTGATTTTCAGCCAGCTAGTTCCTCTCATATTAACATTAATGAATCTGAGATCAGTTTTGCACCTGGAAAATCAATAAAAAGCGTACATGGATTTCCATAAGAAGGCTGCAAGAACACTCTGTGCCATGTAAAAGGTGTCTGAAGACACTGTCTAAAGGTTAAAATATGTCAACTGTTAATTTTTTGTCCTGTATACTGTAGGCATTCATAGTTTTGCTGTTCTTGATAATAATGTTGCTAATTACAACATTATGATCTTTCTTTGAATGTTACAGAACCTTTACACAATATATACTTTAGAAAACATAAGAAGCTTTCAAAGAACTGATAACTACAAACCAATTCAATAGAAAAACAAAACCTCATTACATACTTTGGGCCAAATCTCTGGGCTCGCACATGCTCCTCCGAATTATTTTCTTAAATGGTTTTCTTAGCACTGAGAGTGTGGTGGTCATATCTCTTTGCTACCCTCTGCATCTAATGCTTACTAAGAAACCTAACTTAGGGTCTGTTTGATAAATTTATTTTTTAACCACATCACATGAAGTTGGATAGTACACAACAGATGTTTGAAATTTTGTATCAGTTTAAAAGTCACACACTGATTCTTCCTAATCTTTATTTACTGCTTTTAATCTTGTTTCAGTCAATTAAACATATTAAGATTATATTTGAATTAAGTTACAAGGTGTCAATATTGATGAAAAATTTTGTTTTAAAATAAATTGAACTATATCTAAGATGGACTAAAATATTGCAGTAAAAGTGCTATGTGCCTCCATTTGATAGAGAGTAAATTTTAATGTGAATAATGAGGTTCTGCTTTATTTGTCTTGTCAGTTCACATTTTCTATAATTTTTAAATGTATACCAGTTACAAATAAAATTAGATGTCGATAAAATGTAAGTTAAAATTTCTTACAAATAGAGATATTCATATTCAAGTCATATAGGTCTTGATGACATTTAAAAATGTTGTTGACTTTCAGAAACATGAAACCTTTACGTTGAAGAGAAAGCAACATGGGAGGGCTTGTTCATAAAGAAATGCCTGGAGAGAATATACAGATGGCGTGATTTCATTTTATTCAGGTTTAGTGAGCTGTCTGGAACAGCATAAGAATCAGTACACACAGATCTACTAGGAAGACGGCAAGGAGAAACACTGACATAATTAGCCCTTGAAATGGTTCAAAGATGATCATAAGAAATTTATAAAAATTTGAAACTAGGTCTTGAACTATCATATCTTCATTAGCATTTTAAACAGACATCTCCTATTCCTCCATAGCCATCCCATTAAGGACTTCTCAGAAAGAAAGCAGGCTTTAATGTAAACAGAGACGGAAAGGAAGGACGAGATGACCTCTCGAAATTGCTTGCTAAACTAAAAATTCAGCTCAACTCTGGAATAAAAAAACTTACAGCTTGCATCTTGTTAGCTTAATTGAGTTTCTTCTTTATTCCAGATAAGCAACAGAGCTCCTCTCTCTCTCTCTTTTCATTAGTGAGTTTCAGAACTTCCAAGTTCCCGTTTTATTGCTTATTAAATGTTTGTCAAATGGGGAGCTTGCTGGGGCCTGTTAATTGGTATGGCTTCCCATATCCTGTCACATTGACTTGGCCAGAAACGGAACAAAATAAAGATCTGCTAATTAGTGTGTGAGTCTGTTACAAGTGATTTCACAGTGCAAATGTGCACAAAAAACATTGCAAATGCTTTCATTTTCTTTGCCTGTTTCTAATAATCTTGGTTCTAAAACCTGTGCTTAATAGACACCAGTGGCAAAAGTGTGCATAGTAGTTTCATGAAGTGTTGCCTAATTGGTGAGGTTAAATACATAGAGGATAAAATTGAGAAGAATTTATATAATATAGAAAAGAGTAATTTAAGCAGAATTATGCAGATATAACTTTCTAAAAACATAGCTACATAAGGTGAATTCCAAAGAAATTCATTAAGTGAAAAGAAGAGGAATAAAAAGCATTCCTGAGAACTGTGCAAACAATAATAATAATAGTAACTGGAAAACAATTTAATAATTCATCTAATCCTCAACATTTCTCTGAAAAGATATGGTGACATTGATGCTAATGCAGCAGAATATAACCCAGAGATCCCTGTATTCGATTCTCTCTGGCCAGTGTTTACAGCTTTTTGGGATAGAGGCTCCCAAAACGTTGGGGTCCAGCCCCAGCAGGTCCAGGGGTTCTCAAAGGTGTGGATGGAGTCAGTGAAGAAGGAATGACACAGAGACAGCGTTCAGTTGATCAGCATAGCCAGGTTCTCCTTTTATTGTCCTGTTACATCTGTATTTATACCATTTGATCCTATAAGCATGCCTCTATAATCACATCATGGTATGTTTTGGGTAACTGCTTTCCCTGGTGGGCAGACCCCTGGGGATGTGGGCCCAACAAGTCCCAAATTTTTTGCCAACAGTCTTAGTCCAAGTTTTTCATAAGTAGTACATGGTATTTCTGCAACACTAGGGGGTTTCACTGATTTATTCTCTTCCTTAGTCCTGTTAATCCCTAACTCCAGGGAAAAATCCTCACCTGGGGAAACAACCTTTCTCAGGGAGGTGGTCCTGTTTAAAACACATAGCGCTGAGAGGGGGAGCAAACATATGCCATATACACCAGGTCCCTTGAAACATAAGCTGTGCAGATGTTTCTTCCCTGCAGCGACTGGGTGGACCGGCTTCTGGCACCAAAATTCTAGCCTTTGGCAGCTAGTGAGACAATCATGGTGGGCATCAATGTGTTGGAGCATCTAACTTTTTCATAAATATATTTTTTCTTTTGTTTGAAATAGAAGTGTCTTTTAATCTTTCTTCTAGAGTAAACAATGAATGTAATCTACCATGCCTTTTTAAAACTGGAACCTAGAAAGAAAAAGGCAACAAGAAAAACCATTGCTTATAGGCCTGGATGCCTATATTATTATTTAATGTTTTTTTATGAACATGAAAACTCAGTAACTTATACAAAAGTAACACAGTATAGAAATGATATCTGCATCAGCCAAACTCCAGTAATGGGTGCTCATTTTATTGAGAACTTATTATAAACCAAGTGATGTTCTAAGAACTTTACACATATAAACACATTAAGTTTATACCACACTCCAATGAGGTAAAAAAAATATCATTGCCTCCATTTCACAGGTGAGAAATCTGAGATACATAAAGATGGTACCTTGCTCACCACTGTACATCTAGTAGGGGACAGAGCCAAGATTTGAACATAGGCCGTCCAGCTGCCAACTCATGGCTGACATTTTCAAGAACATTTGGTAGCGTCATAAGTAGAACTACATATGAGGTAACTAAAGGGTTCTTGAAAGACCCACTCAAAATATATGTCAAGCTTTTAGTCTTACTTCTTTTAAGCTGGTTTCAGAATATAGTAGAAAAATATGGACTTGGTGGCTCATTTTATTCATACAACAAACCCCATTGCTCCTACTGTTTAAGTACTATTCCAGGCGCTGCAGACTCACCTGCACAGAGCTTACAATCTAGTGCAGGGCACAGAGGCTCACATGGATGTGGGCAGCTGACTCCATAAGGCTTTACCTGGCTGAGGTCAGGAAAGCCTGCCTGAAAAGAGTCTCCTGATCTGAGGTTGACACAATGAGTAGGAATTAACGTGAACAAAGAGCACATGTGTGAAGAGTGTTGGGACTAATTTGCGAAAGCAGGAATACTTGAGGCACTAAAAAAGGGGCTGGCCGGGCAGAATAAACTGAAGAGATGTGCAAGATGGGGCTGGAGAAGTGAGTGGCGGCTGTTTTTGGTTTAAGCAATGCCTGTTACTTGGTTTACACGGCCATAATGATACTTAAACAGATAGGTTTTGAGACTTTAAAATCCAGAGAGAATCCATGGGATTCCAGAAAAATGGCACCCTAATGGCAACTAATTCCAGGAAAATGGCACACTCAACCCTACTTCTTAAATTAGGTTTCAGTGTCTATGGGCCTATATTATTATTTAATGTTTTTTATGAACCCCAAAACTCAGTGAGGATACGTAACTTATACAAAGGTCACATAGTATAGAAATGATATCTGCATCAGCCAAACTCCAGTAATGGGAGCTCATTTTATTGAGAACTTATTATAAGCCAAGTGATGTTCTAAGAACTTTACACATATAAACACATTAAGTTTATACCACACTCCAATGAGGTAAAAAAATATCATTGCCTCCATTTCACAGGTGAGAAATCCGAGAGTCCAATCCCATGGACTTTCTCTGGATTTTAATGTCTCAGAGCCTATCTGTTTAAGTATCATGATGGCTGTGTAAACCAAGTAACAGGCATTGCTTAAACCAAAAACAGCCCCCACTCACTTCTCCAGCCCCATCTTGCACATCTCTTCTGTTTATTCTATTGCCCATATACACTCAACCCTAATTTAATAATTAGTTATTTCTATCTATGAGCTAAGCTGCCTCTGGGATCTAAAGGAGGTGGTGTGGAGGGCTCAAGAGAAACATTTTTTACTTGTAAGAATCCAGGATGGCAAGAACTAGTAAAGGATTTCCACTTCTTTTCTCCCAATCCAGACCCAAAAATGAGCCAGGAGACTTACATTTAAAAAATTCTGCAGTAAGGATTAGTATGAGATTGAGGGAGGGGTGGTGTGCAAGGGAGGGAGTGAGGGAGGGAGGGTTAAGAAATGAGATAAGAGAAGGAGTAGAAAGAGAGAGAGGGAGAGAGAAGAGAGAGAGAGAGAGAGAGGGAGAGAGAGAGAGAGAGAGAGAGAGAGAGGGATTGAGGTTGATTTTGTGTAGAGGAATCTGTGGGTAGAAAGTAGGCCTCCACTCTTCTATACTTTGCCTTTGGGAAACTAGAAAAAGTGCCTTTTTTGCATGAATGATTAGATATAAAGCATCTCCTCTGGGCCGCCAACTTGGTAAGCAATGCTGGTGCGCAGGCTTGGGGAGGAGAACAACAGCTGGGTTTGACTTGGATTTTAATTCCTTTTCAAAACTGATTATAAATTGCAATCTTGTCCTGAATGGAAAAGCAGCAAAATACCCATGATTATCTTTGGGGCAAACTGGCTTTAGGAGTGCTACAGAGAGCTGAAAAGGTCAGCAGATTCTTCCAGAATCTGGAGGGTTAGAGATGACAGCTGTGGCAGCTGAGGCCCTGACCACGAAATGACAGCCTCAGGTCCATGGGCAGCTGGCCCCCGGGAGAGATGCTGGGCCTGCCTTTACTAAGTACTTCAGCACCTAAGCATGAGCCCCAGTAAAGCTCATGGTAGGGAAGCAAAAAGACAAAACCATCAGAGGCCACTCCAAATAAATATAAGTGTATGAAGAGACAGCCCACAGCTTGAAAATAAAAAGAATAGAAATAGCATTGATCAATTACAGCATAAAATACTTTTTGAAAATTAAAACATTGTTTTAGAATTAAAATACTATAGAGATAAATGAAGGTCATGGTTGAGACCTGATTTGTAGGCTTGGGAGATTGAGAATCTAAGCTGAAACTCATGATGGACAAAACATTGCAGGCAGAAGAGAGAGAGAAAATTATATATATATTCACAAAGCTATAAAGTAGATAAGGAGGAAAAGAAAATACTTAACTAAATAAACCAAGATTAGATTAAAAAAAAAAACTCTTAAATATGGTAAAGAGGAAAATTCTATAATGGTAAAATGCTCAATTTATGAAGAATATAAACACTATAACAAGTAAGTATATTAAACCAAAACTATTACAGGTGAAATAGAATATGATAAATATAAAATAAGAACATTTTAGTAAATATTCCAAAACCTGACAGAACTAGCAGCTAAAAATAAATAAGAACTTGGTGGGACTGAATAAATAAGATCACCAAATTCTATTTAATAAATCTATTAAATAAAGAACATACTTTTAGTGTGTCATGAAAATATACCAAATTAGAAATTATCTATTCAGCATAAATAACTACTAAAATTCAAAACGTAAAGCCACAGCTCACAGTCATATTCCAAAATGTAGAAATACAAAATAAATTTAACCTCAAAGACCTGACTCCTTGAAAATTAAGAAACATGATCCTAATTATGTTTTGTGTCAAATAATAAATAAAACCTGAAATTGCACATTTTCTAGGAAGCAACACAAAAAAAAACACAAAGAAAATATCAAAAGATATCATCAAAAGTGCCTACAACATTAAAGAAATCTTATAAAAAGAAAGGAACTGCTCAAATATATTTTCTGAAAGCATAAGTAAAAAATCAAAGACTGTAGGAAGAAATGATGAAAAATAATATGATTAATAAAATATAAAAATGGTAGAATAAAAACAACAAAGCCGATCGGCTCTATTTTGGTGTCTATTGAATGTATTTGTTATTGCTTTGATTTGGTTTATTTTATATATTTGATTCTACATTACTATCCCCATAAAATAAATAGTAAAACAAAGAAACCAAGAGAACAAAGTGTTCAAAATTAGAAATGGCAAAAGAAATATTCCATCAATAGTATATTTAAAGGGAGTAACATTACATTATTCCTTAATACCACTTTTCCCAGGCCTGGGCTGTGAGCATCCACAATCATGCTAACCTTTCCCCACTGACTGCACAGAGAGGAGTCTGACCTGGGCACACAGTATGAGCACCATTTAGGAGACCTGGGGTCAAGGAGTGGTAGCCCTACCCTTTAGCCTTTTAGAGATTTACACCAAATTCATCCAAGCTTGGAAATCATTTTAACAAACTAAAAACTGCGTAACTGTACATGGTCTTAAATTTAATCTGGGGCATTAATACTTTCTCTAATACCTTTTAATTTAACTTATATTTATTTGGAGTGGCCTCTGATGGTTTTGTCTTTTTGCTTTCCTACCATGAGCTTTACTGGGGCTCATGCTTAGGTGCTGAAGTACTTAGTAAAGGCAGTGCCCTGCCTTTTTAGTTGCTACTAATACCTTCATCTATAGAAAATATAGGAGTTTTTCAAAACGCTTTCATGAGTATTATCTCATTTCATCTTGCCAACAGTCCTGTGAGCCAGGCAACAAGCTTGGAACCCTAATCGCTATTGCATACAGGGAGACCCAGTAGAAACTGAGATCTAGAGATGTTTTTCCCCCATGCCACACTTGGTCTCACTTCCTCTTTGCTCTTAATTCAATCATCATGTTAAATAACTGTTGCTATTCTTATTGTTAACCACCCAGGCTATTATAGAATCTTTCTGCTACTTACAGTATGGCCCATAATTTGGCCATATGTATTTGACCATATGTGCGTTATGTAGGTTATTTTTGCCCTATAAATGATTGTCGGGTTGTTCCCAAATTCCCATTTTCATAACAATGACCAATTTAATTTTCATTCATGCCTTCTAATGAAATCCCAACCTCCATTTTGACTTCATAATTTCACCTCACACCTCTACACATATACCTAAAATTCCTTGTTATTGATTTATCACTGAAATTATTTCTTGCAAGCTAATTTATAAGTTTTCCAGGCCATATGCTCTGCTTATCCACCCTGTTTTCAATTTTTCATTTAGACACACACAGAGATAAAAGACAGAGAGAGATGGGAGAGAAGAAAGGGCGCAAA
This sequence comes from Myotis davidii, assembly GCF_000327345.1. Classification (NCBI taxonomy): domain Eukaryota; kingdom Metazoa; phylum Chordata; class Mammalia; order Chiroptera; family Vespertilionidae; genus Myotis; species Myotis davidii. Next base: position 191,642 of record NW_006283631.1, read on the forward strand.
ACCCTGATAAAGCATGTTCTCAGTCTCTCAGGTGGAGTCAATTGTTCCATTCTGTAGGCTAAATACATGATAAAAATATCTTTGCAATAAGATTCCTATTTTATAATTTTCTATTTAGCCTTTGAGCTCCTCAATAAGTTTAGTACAGGCAGAGTCACAACTCTAACTGGAAGCCAGAGAAATAAGAGAGTATATAACCTTTGAACCACATATCGGAGTGTAATGAAAGTGGGATTTTCTAAAATCCTGGCTGGAGGAAATCTTGAGCTGGTTCAGATTAGCACCAGCTAACTGTTGATGCCCAATACTGGTGAAGGGGAAGACGCCTCTCTGAGTATAGGGTATCACACTCCTCATCCCCCCATCTCTTCATGGAATGTGGATGGAGGTGTTTAAAAATGCCCTCGACTATAAAGATGGAAAACAATCTACAGTGCACAGCTTGAATGGAATGAGCATATTGTGGAAATCATTCCTGCAAGACAATCCATGTAACTTGAAGGCAGCTGGAGCTGTGGTCCCACCACAGAATGACATCCACATAGATTTCCATTTTGTATACACATTATGATTTAAAACGACTTGGGTGAGGTTGCAAACTAAGGATTATGGAGAGAATGTTGAACAAAACTGAGAAGACAGAAAATACCAGGAAGGTTTAGGAAGTAAAATAATTAAAATTGCACAGAAGAAAATGTATTTAAATGAGAAATAATTTCTAATAGTTAAGGCAAAAATGACAGTCTATGAATGCTATAAAATAATCAGCAGGGGGACTGACAAAATTGGAGCCATCTTTTAGGAAGATTACTTAAAGAGCAATGGGTATCATAGACTGGGGGATAAGAAACATAGGAAGATGGGTTATGAACTTACTGTAATAAAGCAGCTAAGAGCACCTAAGAGAAACTAGGGCAATTATCAGAAGACTGGAAAGACAAATTATGAGCAATGTTCCAGAGATGAACCCCAGTGGTTCATATAATTACAGTCAGACTCCCCTGTATTGCAAAGGAAGCTCATGAAGAGCTAGGACTCCACTTTCTTCTTCGAAGAACTTTACTGAATACCAGTATTTTGACTAGAAATCTATCGCTATTGGAAAGCTGTCAGAATCAGTGCTGGGCTTTCTGATTTCCATGTTAAGCAAGCACAATACCTTCCTACCTATAAATACCTATTTAAAATGTACCTATTAACTCAATAAATAGTTATCAAAAATTTATGTCCGGATGGTGTGGCTCAGTGGTTGAGTGTTGACCTATGCACTGCAGTGATGGTGAACCTATGACCCGCGTGTCAGAGGTGACACACGAACTCATTTTTTTGGTCGATTTTTCTTTGTTAAATGGCATTTAAATATATAAAATAAATATCAAAAATATGTCTTTGTTTTACTATGGTTGCAAATATCAAAAAATTTCTATATGTGACACAGCACCAGAGTTAAGTTAGGGTTTTTCAAAATGCTGACACGCCGAGCTCAAAAGGTTCGCCATCACTGCACTAGAGGGTCATGGTTCAATTTCCAGTAAGGACACATGCCTGGATGTGGGCTCCATCTCCAGTAGGGGGCATGCAGGAGACAGCTAATCAATGGTTCTCTTATGTTTCTATCTCTCTCCCTCTCCCTTCTTCTCTGAAATCAATAAAATAAATCTTTTTAAAAAAATTATGATAGGCTTTGGGGATATAGCAGCAGTAAGCAAACGAGGCATTATTGTGTGCCTTCATGCAGCCTATCATCTGGGAAAGGGAAACACCATACATGTACATAAATCTGTTATATATACATGTAGTAAAATATAGCAACACAATAACACAAAGCATAACAGAGATTGATAAGAACTAGAGAAAAATAAAGCAGGGAAAAGGGACAATGAGGGCAGAGGGAGTGGAAAGTTGCAGTTGAAATAGGGGGTCAGGGAAGGCCTTAGTGACCACTTGAATTGAAGCAGAGGAGGAAATGATGCATGTGGGTGTGGGAACAAGAAAGTTATAACAGAGGGAACAGCCAGTACAAAGACCCGGAGACAGAATCAGTTCCAACATGTTCAGACAGATGCTGAGGACAATGTGCTGAGGGAGGAAGGGCAGGAAAAACATTAGCAGGAGATGTGGGTAGAGTATTTTTGGTCCAAACGGCGTAAGGTAGTGTCGATCATCGCAGAGACTCGGATTCAGCTTTTACTCTGGCAAAGAAAGGATCCCCTTCGGAAGGTTCTGAGCAGAGGACTGACAGGATCTGACTTACATTCTACAAGAAGTTGCTGCTGATATTGGACTGTACAGAGTAGGGTACAAAGCAGGGTGATCAGCTGGGCAGCCATTGCTAAGAGAGGGCGATAAATACACAGCATTGGCCCAGACCAGGGAGATAGTCATGAAGATGGTCAGAAGTGGTCAAGTTCTATATCTATACCAGAGGCCCGATGCACGAAATTCATTCAAGAGGCTTGGCCCTGGCAGCCGCGGCGGCTACCTCAGCCCTCGCAGCCCTAGTTATAAGGTTGTCTGGAAAAACGTCCAGAAGGTCGTTCGGCTGTCTGACCTATTTAGCATATTATGCTTTTATTATTATAGGTAGAATAGAAAAAAGACAAGCTCTTTTCAGCCCGTTACTCATAAACAACGTTATTTTACTTAGTTATGCCTATATCAAGATGGATATTTGGGCCTTGGAGCGAGTTTAAATTTAAGAAATTACGTTAAGTCAGCCTGTGCTCATACGCTATCCCCGCTGGGCCCCAGTCAATAGCCCACAGTGTCTAAATTTTCTCCCAAAGCAAATATGACACTGTCTAGGCTGTACAGACTGATATGTGCATGCCAGTCAGTAAATCATCTCCCTCACTCAAGGATACTCCAACGTTCATGTGCCTATTTAAGGATTTCCAGCTAGTTCATTCTGTCCTCTTAGAACTTCCTTTTGCTTGTGTTTCACATTTAGTACAGGTGCATTTAATTGACTAATGTAAGGAAGATAGCAGACTATCTGACATCTAGACCAACAGTGTCTGTTCTAAAGCTTTTTAAAATGCAAAACCAATTTTTAAATTTAGAATAAAGCTTGCCAATGTCATTGATATGAATGGCACATTGCGATTAATGAACTGCAAGCAGGCACACTTGAGAGACAACTAGTTCTGGACCATTTCTGAGGTTAAGCAAGGAAAAGCTTGAGGAAAACTGATACTCATGACACTAATTTAATGTGCAATATTAATATGTATATATTCTTACATAAAGTAACAATCTAACCATTATGTAAAATTTTTTATTAATTTAAGTTGTACACTCAAGGAACAGCTAAGGGATGAACTTGTAAAGGTGCTAACAGCAAGGATTCCTAGTAAATGTATTAATTGAAAAGTATTTGTTTGGGTTTCAAGACCAGAGTAGGCACCATCCATCATGTCTTTCCTTGTGAATGCAACTACAAAACTTGGGCAGAAGGCATGGATTTGACATCTGAGGCCTCTAAAATATAAATAGTAGCAGGTAGATTGGGGAAGATGGCAATTTGAAGTATCAAGAAACCCATGGAACATTATAAACTGATGAACAAAAATAGATACAGAGGCAAAGAAGCATTGAACAGACTGTCAAACTACAGCAGGAAGGCAGGAGAGGGTTGGGGAGGAGGGTAAAAGATCAACCGAAGGACTTG
>NW_006283631.1:195392-198754 GCF_000327345.1 Myotis davidii
GGGGGTAGGGGAGGCTGGGGGGAGATCAACGGGGGGGAAAAAGGAGACACATGTACTACTATTTGTAATACTTTAAACAATAAAATAAAATAAAAACCCATGGTGCATTCAGCTCTTTCCTTTTTCTCCACTCTCTCTAGCCTAAGGCCATGTAGCCCCACACCTGGAAGTGGGTGTTGGGGTGTGGATAGTGCTCTGCCAGAGATTCTCTGGTCCTGATTCCCAGAATTCTGTGCTGTAGCAGTCTTGCCAGCAAGGGGACCCCACAGGAACCAAAATTATCAGAGAGTAGAATCTTCCTACCCATTGGTGCAGCTGTGGTCCCCAAAGAGTGGAATGAATTAGATTTGAAATTTTTCCTTGCAATTTTGTCTTGGCCCCAGATGTTGGCACAACCATGGAAGGACCTAAAATGGAAGCCCATAGGGAACCAGAGAGTACTGGGGAAATTGCAAAGAGGGTTTAGGAAAGAAAACTCATAATGTTATTTATAAAAATCCTGGGCTCCTTTCCCGGAGCTGTGCCTGCGTGACTCTGATCCAGGCCAGCAAACTAAGACTATGAGAAATCAACTAACAGAAAACCTCTGTGGTCCATATAGGCCCTGGAGCGATTAGCTCTGTAGTGAGCGAATAGTACTGCACAGGCTTTGATGGGACTGACATTGAAACCACCACCACACTGAGGCCAGCTGAGCTATCATTTCTCCCCCACGAATATGGAATCAACACTTTGCTGCAGACTTGGCAAAAATGAAAATGCTTTCTTATTGGTGAATAGCATCGTCTAACTGTTATAGTTACTCTATTACAATAAAGCTGATATTATTTGATAAGCTTTATTCTGTGAATACAGTAGTTTATAATGGTCACCACTTATCTGTTAAAATGTTCACTTTTCCTTGCTAATCTTTAAATAAAGAAGGTACACTTATGAAAGCAACTAAAGGCCCAGTGAACAAAATTCACACACTGGGCGGGCGGGGGGATTGTCCTTCAGCCCAGCCTGCACCCCCTCCTATCTGGGACCCCTCGGGGGATGTCCGACTGCCAGTTTAGGCCCGATCCTGGCAGTCGGACATCCCTCTCACAATCCAGGACTGCTGGATCCCAACCACTCGTCTGCCTGCCTGCCTGATTGCCCCTAACCACTTCTGCCTACCAGCCTGATCACACCCTAACCACTCCCCTGCCAGCCTGATCAACACCTAACTGTTCCCCTGCCGGCCCAATTGTCCCCAACTGCCCTTCCCTGCTGGCCCAGTCCCCCCAACTGACCTCCCTTGCAGGCCTAGTCCCCCCCAACTGCCCTCTCCTGCTGGCCTGGTTTCCCCCAATTGCCCTCCCCTGCTGGCCTGGTCACCCCTAACTGCTCTCCCCTGCTGGCCCAGTTACTCCTAACTGCCTTCCCCTGCCGGCCTGGTCCCCCTCAACTGCCCTCCCCTGCCGGCCATCTCTTGGTGGCCATCTTTTGACCACATGGGGGTGGCCATCTTGCATGAGGGTGTGATGGTTGATTTGCATATTACCTCTTTATTATATAGGAAATTAAGGAATACATATATTTCAAATAAAGGAAAACCTGTCTAAAGATTTCTCACCCATTTGCATCATTTTGTTTATCTGTACAAAAGTTTTGTTCATTTTATATTATTTTTAAAATTACTTTTACATTAAACTTCATTTACGGGTATTTTCTGGTTAATGTTATTTTTATTTTAGCTATACATGCACGGGATTCCTTACAAGTTGTTGCCATTTCCAATGGTGATGCTACAAAAAATATTTTGCAATTTTTTTTTCACATTTGTGCATATTTTTCTATTTATTAACAGACTAGAGGCCCGGCGCACAGGAAATCGTGCATGATTAGGGTCCCTAGGCCTAGCCTGGCCTCGGTCGCATGGCCTCTGCCGTCCTGTGACACTACATGAAGCTCCCGCCCCAGAACGCTCCGTGATGCTCCCAGCCCCTCAACTGTTCCTTAAGGCTCCCCCCGTCCCTCGACTGCTCCACGAACCCCGCAACTGCTCCACAAGGCTCCCCCTGCCCCTCGACTGCTCCACGAAGCTTGCTTTTGCCCCGCGAAGCTCACCGCTGGACATTCTGCGAGGCTCCCCCAACCCTGTGACTGCTCCACAAAACTCTCCCGCCCCACAACTGCTTCGCGAAACTTGCTGCTGCCCAGGTGACTATTCTGCTAAGCTCACGGCCACCCCACAAAGTAGCCCGCCACTACCACTCAACAGTCCCCAGTCCCGCCCCGCCGCCAGCCCCTCTCATGGTGAGCGGCTTGGGGGCCGGGGGAGGGTGGGGACAGAGAGATGCTCCATGCACTTCATGATGACTGGTTGTCTGTTCGGTCATGACGGAACCTAGCTCTTTATATATATTAGGATTAACTGAGGCATAATTGACAGTGCAATGAGTTGCATATAACTGTACAATTTGATAAGTTTTGACAATGTATACATACTACAAACCATCACCACAATCAAGATGGTGAAAATGCGCAACAAGTTGTCCTTTTTTAATGCTACCCACCTGCCCCTCAGCCCCTTTCATAGACAACCAATGATCTGCTTTTTGGTTCTATAGAGAGATTAGTTTGCATTTTCTGGAGTGCAGGAATATTTCAATATAAATTTATTAACTACAATTTACCATGCTACATATTGCCTAATTTTCAATTAAGTGACAGGTATTACCAAATTGCTTTCAAAGAGTCTATATCAGTGATGGGGAACCTTTTGAGCTCGGCGTGTCAGCATTTTGAAAAACCCTAACTTACCTCTGGTGCCGTGTCACATATAGAAATTTTTTGATATTTGCAAGCATTGTAAAACAAAGACTTGTGTTTTTGATATTTATTTTATATATTTAAATGCCATTTTACAAAGAAAAATCAACCAAAAAAAGGAGTTCTCGTGTCACCTCTGACACGCATGTCATAGGTTCGCCATCACTGGTCTATATCAACTCACTTCTTCATCAACACGTAAGTTGATTTTGTACACCCTTGTCTAAACTGGGCTCTATTAAAACTGTTGATCTGTTATGTTCTAAAAGGAAGAAAATAACAATCGCTTGCTGTTATTTTCATTGAATTAAAGGTGAAGAGAGATTTTTGTCTTATTATGTTGGTAATGGATGTTTATACTTATAAAAATATCTTGTTCATGTCATTTGCCTAGGTTTTTATCAGGCTATATATTTTTTTATTAATAAGAGTATGTTTTATTTTACAAAATTCTTTGCTGTTATAGATGATTTAACTACATTTTACAAATCATTTTGGACTTTTTCTTCTGACAATATTTTTAAATTTAGTATATCATAAAGACATTATGTTAATTCAGCAGG
>NW_006283631.1:198774-210902 GCF_000327345.1 Myotis davidii
CAGCAGGAACAAAAGATGATCTTTTTTCCCCACAAGGAGTTTAAGAGTGACTGACATGCATTTTATAAACAAACAATCAAACGAATAGGGAAGGTTCATTCTATAACTTTATAATGTCTCCCCAGATAAAATCATATGTTAGTATATATGTATATCACAAGTATACCACAATAACATTGGTAAATATGCTTATAATCATAGAATAGATGATTAATCTAAAAAAACCTTAAAGAAAAGAAGTTATAAGATAAAGCATATGCTTGTTTAAATATTGGATATTTCTGTTTCCAAAAATATTATTTTTAAGTGGTCAAAAACTGCATTGTTTATAAATCTGACTAGTCATTGTTATACAAAACATTGCATAAACACAGTTATCTTTCTACAATTTTTATATTCTATTTATTCTGCTTAAGTATATACTTAAATAAGTATTTTTAGCAATAAACTGAAGTTACATATTTTATAATTAAATAAATTTTGCAAAATAAATGACTTTATTCTGAGTAAGACAAAACTATATAATCTGAAAAAAATCATAATTTTAAGTATAACAAAGCTGACTATTCATACATCTTTAAGAATTCCTACAAAGCTTTTTAAAAATGCTCTAGTAAAGCAATCTTTCAAGATACTATTCAACAAATTAAAAGTGAGACGGATCAACTAATCTTTAAACCAGAGGTAATACGTGAGTTAAATATAATCATATGGTTTAAATTTCCTAATAGACAGTCTAAGATGTTGGATTTATTAAAATCTTATTTCAAATATATTTTTGGTAGAGGTCCAGTGCACAGATTCATGCACTGGTGAGGTTCCTCAACCTGGCCTGTGCCCTCTCACAATCCGGACCCCTCAGGGGATGTCGGACTGCTGGTTTTTGCCCAATCCCTGGGGATCGGGCTGAAACTGGCAGTCCCAAGGGATGTAGTAGTGTGCTGGGGAAAAGCCGAGCCCAGCCTGGGGGTCTTGCCACTTTCACTCACCCCAGCCCTGCTGTGCCTGCCACTACCACCACTTGGTAGTACTGCCACGGAGGCAGGAGGGGCTCACATGCTGAAGCTGCACTTGCCAGCCTTGAGCCCAGTGTCTGGCGCCCATCAGTCAGCTGAGTGGTTCTCCTGCTGTGGGAGCACACTGACCACCAGGGGGCAGCTCCTTTGTTGAGCATCTGCCCGCTAGTGGTCAGTGCACATCATAGCAACCAGTCAACTGGTCATGTGGTTATTCAGTCGTTCAGTCACTTAGGCTTGTATACATATAGATAAGCAAAAAATATATTTGATTTTAAATTGAAATATTACATTAAAATTTCATTTGTCATTTTTAAAATATCTAACAGTAGTAATTTAAATTTCACTAAAATATTGTGAATGTCTGAAATACCTGGCTGAGAATACCTTATGAATATTTCAGAATATCCTATTAATCACATATCCATTTCCATTATTTATCTCCTATAAATAGTATTCAAAGTGAGCACAACATGATACATTTGGATGGAAAGTCTAGCCAAACAAAGTATTTAAATTCACTTTCATTACTTCTTTAAAAATGCCAATGTATTTTGGTGTATAGAGTTAAGTGGTATTTGAATGTTTAAATTATTATTACAACTATCATAATGACCTTTGGTACTAATTGAAATAATATTGAGCCCAACATACTCTGGAAAGAACTTAATTGGCGTTTTTGGTCATGCTAACTGGAGAGGAGAGACTTCATGATAAGTCAGCTGGTGTGCTCAGTGGTTGAGCTGTTGATTCCCAGTCAGGGGTTTCAGGCTTGATCCCCAGTAGGGGGCATAGAGGAGGCAGATGATCAATGGTTCTCTCTCACTGAAGTTTCTCTCTCTCCCCCTCTCCCTTTCTCACTCTGAAGTCAATAAAAACATATTTTTAAAAAGAGTATATTTAATAATAACAGATATTAACATAGACATCTAATATACAAGAAGTAAGTCAATTATTTTCAGTAACACATTTCTATGATTTTGCTTCTGTAATTTTGTAGATAGATATTTTTACTAGTAGGGACTTCCAAGTGAACTGGGACAATAAAGGTCACTGAATTTTGAGAACAGTTTGTAAATGTCTTTTTGATCAATACTTTCTGTGAAACACCAAAGGATTTCATAGCTGTCATGACAACCATGGGTTTTCTGAATTCAGCTTCTGGTTCTAAGCACTTTACAGCTTTCAATCATGTGTAGAAATAACCATTTTATTATGTTCCAGTCAGAGATATTAGCATGGTTATAGAGACCCAGAAGGAATTAAGACACAAGCTAGCATTTTATGACATGTGAAACAGAGTTTCACAAAATATGTCATTTTAAAAATAAAGTCAAAACTTAGAGAATACAGAGTGGATTTACAGGAAGAAAAAAACACATTCATTTTTAATCTATGACTTCAGATGTCTTATTCCAATTTCTTCATGAGCAACTAGAAAGTATGAAAATATATAATCACTTCCAGGATTTAAACAGCTACTAATAAACAAGGCTTAAAGCACATAAAGGGAGAAGTCATTGTAAACCCCATCTATGTGAGATAAATATTTTAGAAAGTGAACTGTAAGCCTTTTCCAATTGCATTGTGGGGATGAGTAACCTGTGGCATCTGCCGCTATTTTGAGTGGCTCTATCGTGAGTGCTCGAATTATAGCACATAAAAATGTTGAGGCACGCATCCCAGGGCAGCTCAATTCTCTTGTAATCCCCGTCAAGAGAGAGAAGCAACAGCCTCTCTGTTGGGGACTTGAGCTTGAGCATGGTGGAGAGAAATGGGAGAGAGAACAAAGCAATATTGAGAACGATAATAAAACTTTCCGGGGCTTCAGATCCCAAGGCCATTGCCCCTCGACTTCGTTTTCAGACAGAGCTCTGATTCGTGAGCTACTGGATTCTCAAGCAGCTCCCAATGTCTCCCAGCTCTGCCTCTCGGAGCAGCACCGTGGCGGGGAGTGGAGAGTGGCTAGGAAGGCTCATCCCATGTCCAGTTCTCACTCTAGCCCTGACCAACATGACCTACATCTGGAAAGAAACCGGGCATTGATTCCTGCGAGCTGCACGGATTTAGTCTACTGGTGAGGAGGGAGGAGAGGGGCGATGCGGCATCTCTATTTCAAGCACAGCATGTGAAAGCCACTGTCTGCCCAAGTTGTTTCCAGAGCTGCCACATTCTGCCTCCCTCACAGGATGGTTGTGAAAATTAAAAAGCATGTAAGAGAACATTTGGCGACTGTAAAATCGTCTACAAATAAAAGGACCACTTCATAATGAGAAAAGGATGTTGCCGTGAAAATTCTCAGAAATCTCTTTTCAGGTGGCATTACCTCATCTATAAACCACATGTAATATTCCCCTTCAATAGCCACAACACTTTAAAAATAAATGTGTAGCATGAATTAATAGCCTTAAAATTGTAATCGAAAATGGGTAATAATGATGTAAGTGTTGGACCAAATCTTGTGTATTTTTCTTTGTTAATTGGGATAAAGAAGAGTATGAAACACCTGGGTATATTTTATGATGTGTAAGAACCACAGCTAGCCCTGAGTTAAATCTATAAATAGAGGAATGAACTATGCTTCGTCTTTAGTGTAATCCTATATAATAAAGAGCTAATATGCTAATTAGACCAGACAGCCCAATGACTTTCCAGAATGACCTGCCAGAATGACCAGTGTGTGGGGGGCAGGGCCAGCGAGCCTGCACCAAGCCAGCCATGGCAGTCCCGGCGCCCCCTCCCCCCCACCCCTTTCCACAGAGGCAGTAGGAGAGGCCTGGTCCTGGTGCCACGACTTCCACAGAGGTGGCTGCAGAGGAGCAGGCCTAAGCCACAGTCGGACATCCCCCAAGGGCTCCCAGACTGTGAGAGGGCACAGGCTGGGCTAAGGGACCGGCCAGGTGCACAAACTTTCATGCACCAGACCTCTAGTTTTAAAATAAGACCACTTTCTGGCTGTGCTAATACTTCTTCAGCTGAACAAAGAAGTGCTGTCTCTTCCCTGACCTGAAGAAGACTCAGTTTACCCAGAGGAACATCATCTACCCAACCCTCAGTTAGTATATGCCAACAACAGTGGCTGACCTCAGTAGGTGCCTCTCCTTGCCCTGCATTTCCCACGCTCCCCCTTTTGGGTTGACTTCCTTATGCTTATGGGAGAAAACAAAGTAGGCATTTGTATGTAGATGCTCTAGTTTTATATAAATACATATGCTAAGGCCTTCATAGATTCAGATTTCTAGATAAAAAGGTAATGATTCAATAACACAATCATGTTTCTTATATCAAAACTTTTTTTACTGAAACATTCACCAGGCTAGATTAGCTTTATCTCTTTTTTCTCTCTATCATTTTTATCTCAGAGCTGAACACAATTCTGAGGATGAGATCAGTGTTTCAGGACACTTATAAAGGCATCTCATCAGATACTAGAGCTTTAGAACTTTTCTTCATCCTATATAATAAAAGGCTAATATGCAAATCAACCGAACAGCAGAACAACTGGTTGCTATGATGCGCACTGACTGCCAGGGAACAGACGCTCAATGCAGGAGTTGCCCACTGGTGGTCAGTGCGCTAGAAGCTGGGCTCACGGCTGGTGAGCACAGCTGCAGTGGGGGGAGCCTCTCCTGCCTCCATGGCAGTCAGATATCCCCCGAGGGCTCCCAGACTTCAAGAAGGCGCAGGATGGGCTGAGGGCCCCCCCACCCCCGCCAAGTGCATGAATTGGGCTTTAGTTTATTTATAAAATAATAATTTACATACCAATATGCAGCTGCTTCCAAACAAAATAATCTTGTCAGAAAATTAGCCATCTCACCTTTATTTTCTGTGTTTCAACAAATATATAGTAAGTCAAGTTCACAGACTGAGGCATGAATGGTTCTGGGTGATTATGAATTGTGTGTGGGAGTGTGTTTGTACATGTTCAGTGACAATATTGCCAGTGTAATATGTACCAGAATGCATACATGTTAAAGTTGGTTTTCTATATCTATCACTAATTTTAACCCATGGATTTTACAGGGAAAATAAAATAATAAGGAAAAGGAAAGGCACGAAGAGGTTAGCTTTCCTCAAGGTAGATATGATGACTTCAATTTCCACTATTTGTAGTCAAGGAGTACCCAAGCTATCATGTGTGGTCACTAATTTATTTATTCAGCAACTTATTTTTAAGATAAAAGGGAAACTCTTACTGGTTTATCCTTAGGGCCCTCTCCTAAACACACACACACACACACACACACACACACACTGATTCTTCATACCCCCTTAAATAAGGAGCCAGAAATGAAGAGAATACTGTGGCTTTAGTATACTTGGTAGTATACTGACAGCATGGCACATCCCAGCATCCTGAGAGGAGGCAATGCCTTGAGCCATATCATGGGAAAGGAATTCATTAAATTTTATGTAGCTATGTTCCTTTCCACAAAATCTTTCAACAGCTTCCTGTTTCACCTCTCTTCCACAGCTAGACATAAGCAATAGGTGCAGTTACTAAGGGAGATGACCATCTCCCTCCAGGTCAGAGGTCCTCAAGGCTCTTATCAGGTGATGTCTCAGGCCTTTGCTGTGCAGAGAACTGCTGGGCCGACCACATAGTATTTGCAGTCTCTCTCTGAACCATGATGCTCTGATGGCATCTTGGTGTGAAGCCCAGCCAGCGAGTCCTCATGCCTCGTTGAAAACATAGATGCAAGATTGAATAAAGCTGATGTAGGAAACACTGGACAGGTGAAGAAATTCCATCATTTTTACTTGGCTGTTTTGAAACAGAATACATTTTGAGATAGGCATTTTAATATAATCAATTTAGTATAGCAAGAAAGCAATGTTGTTAAAACATGAGATTTAGATCTCATTTCTTGTTCCTTGATTACCAAAGGTTTTGATTTTATACCTTACTTACAAATATCTATGGTTGGCTATTATCTTTATTAGAAGAAAAAAATGAAGATATATGTTCAGGTTGTAATATATGTTCATCTCTCAAGGGGTATAAGTTTTATCTCCCAAATTTTCAGTTTAACGATGTTTCACAATATCTTATGTAATTAGTACACTGAGAAATACTTGTTACAAATGCAACAAGAAACTGCATGTTCTGGGCCATTTGGAGATGATAATAAGTGATCTCATTGTGTTTCAAATACCACTTACCCATGGGTCCTAAAGTTCAAAAGGAAAAAACAACGGCACATTTGAAATAAATCAATCATGGATACAAGTGAGTCTTACGAGAATGAGTATGTGCTATTGTAATAATCGATGGGTCCTGTTTTCTGTACAAGGGGGTCAGTACCCACTTCTTGATACATGAAGTTTGCACAGGATTGGGCCTCCTTCCCAGCATCTCTAAAATGCTGCCTCAGCTCCGCCCTCACAGCTGCTCTCTGCTCAGATCCCACCTCATTTCTCGTCCTCATGGACGAGGTCAGTTCAATGAGAAGGTGAGGCTGGTAATCTAAATGCTGAAAGCTTAATAGTGTCTTTCAAGCCATGTCAAAAACAACCCCAAATCAAAGTTGCACATCAAAGTGACATGTCAAAATCTACTAGCATTGAAATGCTTTTGTCAAAGAGGTTGCGTAGTTTAAAAAAAAAAGCCCTATCAAAATGTCATGGACACATCTAACTCTTCACAGCCCAATCACAAAAGAAGGTGAGACTCGCTCAGAAGAATGAGAATTTAGGTTGTCACTGAATGGCACCGGAGATGAATATGGGGAATGATGGGGTGTGGGGGGGAGAATAAAAAACAAGTAAGTTAAACAATCCTTCAATCCCTTCTGTTCTTTTACCCTTACATTGATAAAAGACTCACCCTACATGTGTTAAAAATTCTCTTTATGAAAACTTCTATGTAAACTTTCACAAACATGAGTATTAGCCACTTGACCAGAATGGTAAGTTTTTTTTTCCCCAACCATCTTGAAACATGGCTTCCCCACAAAGTGGCAATTCAAATGCACATCAAGCACAGAAATAAAGTGCTTCCTAAGGATTAAATGTAATACAATTTTCTGTTAAAGACTAAATCTCATTTTAAGAAAATCTTAATGGTCACAGGGATAATTTATTTTTTTCAATAATGATATATTTTGTAAGTGATTCAGTTTGAAGTAAGGATAACCAGGGGCATAATTTTCCTGTCGGACACAAGATATATTAGAACAGCTAAAAGGCCTTTTCCATTTATAATTGCTTAATCTCATAGACAAAAAAAATTCTGACTCTGACTTAGAGTGTTTTCTTTTCTTTTTTCGATTCACTGTCCCTAGATGTCTTATTACGCATATTATTTGAAGACTGAAACATTGGTCTGAGAAGTAAGGTACTTTATATAGTTTTTAAAGTTGACCCTGAGCTTATGGCATAATCACTTCTCCACTCCAAAGTTAAGAAGTCATTGGGTTCTTTACATGAGGAACGTTTTGAAAAGATGTTACTAATGTCTTTAACATCAACATGGGGTTTCTCTGTTAATATGGTTATCCGGTCCTACATGTGCCTAAGGCACTTTCTCTGACCTTTCTTCAGAATGACACAGTTCTTTCTCTGTCCCTGAAAATCCAGATTCCAGCTTGACCAGGCTCTGTCATCTCCTTCTTTCAAAGGTATCAAAGCTTCCTCCTTATTCTCACCACTGGTAGTAAAGAATAACACAGCCCCAAATAGGTAGTTATTACTGTCACCATTATACACACACACACACACACACACACACACACACAATCCTCACTCAAGGATACCAAGGATATTTTTCCATTGATTTTTAGGGAGAGTGGAAGAGAGAAGGAAAGACAGAGATGGAAGAGAAACACATTGTTTGTTTGCCCCTTACATGAGCCCTGACCAGTGCCTGGGCCAGGGAAGAGCCAGCAACTGAGGTACATGTCCTTGATCAGAATCAAACCTGGGACCCTTCAGTCCGCAGGTCAACGCTCTATCCACTGAGCCAAAAGGGCTAGGGCACCATTATATTTTCAGAGGTTACACTTTTGCTTTCTTTTTTTTTTCAATGCCCAATTTCTTCTATTCTAGTAGTTATTCACAGTTTGTGTTGATCCAAGGTTGTCCTGTACTGACAGCATCTTTCAAGGTGGCTGATAAAAGAATAGTGCACTCACGTCCAGGGATGGAGTGGTCACCCTCACTTAAATCCTGACAACTGAAGTTATGACTCACCCTTGGCTGTATTGGTTGTGGGGAGTTGTAGATTTCTAATACAATTTTTAAACTTTAATACAGCTTCACTGATTGAGCACACTGCTAGCAAAGCTGGGAAAATCTACACACTGGCCATCTTGGCTTAAGGCAATCCTGCTGACTCAAGAGCAGATGGTTTAGCGGGGCATCCATAATAGTGTGTGTGGGGGGGGCGAGGGGGAGGTAAATATTTATGTTTGTTTTTCAAATCCCTGAGACAAACAACACTTCTGTAAGCAAATTAAACTGCTACTTCATTCAGGTCTGGGTTGTAAAAAGCAAAAGAAATAAAGAATAACAATGTCACCAGTTGTAATCTGTTTCCTAAAGCTAGTTACAGGACTCTACATCATTTTCAGAGTCTTTTGCTTTTCATTGGCTTTTGTTTTCTATCCCAGGACTTTCATTCAAACAACAAGAGCTGTGGAAGAATGATAAAATGTATGCCTGACAAAAGTAGGCGCTAAAAATATAAATAAAGAAGACTTGCAATTCTGTAGTCACTTGGGGAAAAAAGATGAGAAAATCATCCCTTTCCTATGTTTCCAAAGAGTATACCGAACTGAAAAAAAAGATACATCTTATATATGTAGTTCTCAAAAGAGATAATATTCTGATATGACATATTACCTGATATACAATTGTATTTAAAAAATGAGATAATTTTTCTTTGAAATATTTTATTGAGTAAAAAGGGGCACTAAAAAAAGAACTTAAAAGTTTATGCTTCTGAATTACATGTATCCTATAATGAAGGGGTTAAGAAAACAATAACAAAACCTAAAGGAAAATGAAATGCAGTACAGTTACATGTAACTCAATACCCACCCCTGTCACACACACAGAGCCCCACATATACTCAAAAACCCTCATGCATATACATATATGAACACACACATGTGTGCATCCAAATTCAAACATATACCCAGCCCCACAAAAAGTTGTAAAAATGTGTATCAGAAGTCATTTCAGAAAAATACGGATGGCTAGCTTTGGGTTCTAAGTACATGATGGTGAGTTAAATACTTTGGGGGAGCATTTTTCCTATTTCTTATAGAAGCAAGTTTATATTTGCATTTATTATCTCAAGAACATTCAAGTTATTTTCCTAATCAAATTAAAGTTGTTTAATATTAAAATTACAATAGGTCCTTTTCATATCACGTGGTTAAATTTGCTCCTCATTTTATAAATGTGCAAAGTAGATGGGTTTTGTATAGTAACTGAAATAGTCAAGGGTAGAAATAGGACAGGAATCTTTTATGCTTTTGTCTATTTTAAACATTGACACCTTAGTCCCTTCCTCCAGTTGTCAATATTGGTGACATATTTTAGTAAAAAATATTGATTTTTTTTTTAGAAATTTAGAGCTTAGTTAATTAGCTAGTATACTTTATGCAGAACACAGCAGGTATATTGGCTCGCTCCTCCAGCTCTATTTTATCAGTTCATAATTTTCTCTAATATGTGGATTTCCATTTCACCTAAAACTTAAAATATAGAGGGAGATTTTTTTTACAGCCTTCTATTCTGACTGTGATTGTGCTCCTAAAGATAGTTTTTTCTTTGTTTTAAATATGTTTTTACTGATTTTAGAGAAAGAGGAGGGGAGAGGGAGAGAGAGAGAGAAATATTGGTGTGAGAGAGAAACATAGATCCATTGTCTCCTGTTCTTGCCCTGACCAGGGACTGAACCTATAACCTGGGCATGTACCTTGACCAGGAATCGACCTAGAGACCTTTTGGTGCAGAAGACAATGATCAGCCAACTAAGCTATATCAGTCAGGGCCTGAAGTGAATTTTTAATAATTGCACAGATACTTGGTTGATCTTATTACATGGTCATCATTGGCTACTGTGCAAAATCTAAATTTCCATCATTCAAAGCTTACTGCAATCAGACCCAAATCTAATATGCTACTTAACTGTTATATATAGTATACTTACCTTGACTTTGAACTGAACTGCTTCTCCTCACTGGAGTTAGAACTGCAATTTTTTGATGCTTACTGTGTGCCAAACACCTTATTAAAAACTTTACATGCATTAACTTATTATATTCTCAGAACAGCTCTAATACAAATTATTATTGTATTATTGTACCCATTGTATATCTGAGAACACTGAGGCTAACAAAGGTTTAGTAATCTTCTTACTATTATACAGTTAACTCAGTTAAACCAAGCATCAACACAGCACTGGCCTCTACAGTTCTCCCTCATTGGACCCCTGTAAATATGTGAGAGAGACCTGGTTTCCACTCAACTCTTTAATTTCTGACTTCGTCTACCTCTTACTATCCAGCTAACTTTGTGCACACCAACTGTATTTCACTTCATCATCTGAAAGCATCGTTTCACATCTTCAACAACTTTTTTTGTATATACAACTTATTGTCCTGCCTACATAGTAATCTGCTAAAGAATATTTCCTTTTTAAAGTGGTATGTAGCACCTTATCTCTCCCTCACCCACTCCCAATATAATTCTATAGGTAACATGAAGTCCTATTAAAAATACATAATTAAGAGCCATAATCACTTCAGACCTCCATTTATTCTGTATATTCATAAAAATATAAAAAAATATATTTTATTAGAATTAAATAGTAATTGTGAGGCTAGCTACTACTATGTGATAAATACTCATGAGATTTATTTCTTCTAACCACATACAAGCAATTATGCTCATTTTTATTTATTTATTTTTACAACAAGGAGAAGTCAGAGATCAGAAAGTTTAGTTGAGATATTTCAGACTTTGGAAGTGAGTGAGAGAGCTGGGATTCAAACTCATTACTGCTAGCAGCAAAGCCTATACTATTTTCATGATAATATCTTAAAAAATACCATATGTCAAAGTGCTGTATTTATTGCTAAGAGAAATAAAGTATTCATTTGATTTAGCAATATAATCAATTAGAGAAAATATGATTGAGTCAATAGTTTTATAAAGGGGAAAATATAAACTGTAACAATAAGCATATACCTTGATTTTTAAGATAAATACTGAATTTTAAATTATCAGAATTAAAAAGAAAGATAACTTATTTTAGTAGTCAAGTAAGTAAGTGGTTTTATAGTAGCCAAATAAAATTATCTTCCTGAGGAATAGGACTTTGTTTTATTCAGGTTTGAGTTACTATCATTTTTCTATGACCCTCATACAACAGAAATTTAAGAAATAAAAAGTGAGTGAAAATAGTTATATACTTTCTAATACTTGCACTGAAACAATAACTATGCTTATGATTCAAATAAACACATAATATGCTAAATATCCTAATATCTGCTGTCCTTGTAACCATGGTGAAGTGCTGAATCACTCTGGTGCCCAAATTTACTATATATATAATTTACATAATATAAATTTAGATTCATTAGTGTGAACTTTAATGTTTTACCTAAACAACTTTCTCATTTCTAAGTGACATCAGCTGATTCCATAGAAAAGTGTATAACAGGAATTAAATCAAAGTCATTTGGGATATGTTACTATAACTTTCTGACTCAAAGTTAATATAATTGGCACCTTCAAAGATGGAATAAAAAATATAATATTGATCAGAAGGGGAATTTATATTCATGTAGAAGAAAAAAATCAATGCTAATTTGCAGATATAATATATGAAATTAGGAAAATGGTAGACGCTACTAAGACCTCGTAAAGAACAAAAAAATAGCACTGCAGGATCTGCACAGATTATACATTGCTATAACAAGGTGGGATCAGAAGACAGGGGGGATTTGAGAAGCATTATTTCGATTCCAGATTATATGATAGTGCCACTCCTCATTGCCATGGCAATAGGATTCCTATTATATAATAATCTATACTAATAAAAGGGTAATATGCTAATTAGACCAGGATACCTTCTTGGAGACTTTCTGGATGTCT
>NW_006283631.1:211043-212303 GCF_000327345.1 Myotis davidii
TGTATTGCAAGAAGGACGTCTGACTGCCTGTTTAGACATCCCCTGAGGGGTCCCAGATTGAAGAGGATGCAGGCCGGGCTGAGGGACAAACCACCCCCCATGCACAAATTTTGTGCACTGGATCACTAGTATCATTATAAAGAAATCCACATGCAAATGAAATAGGTAGAACTGAGAGATAAAACCATAGGCTGCCTAGCCCTACCATGGGGAAGATCAGGAGAGAAGTCCGAGATGGATCACACCACAGGAAAAGAGTGAGGACATGAAGGCATTAATTTGAACTATTTACAAAAGATTGGGAGGTTACATTTAGTTTATATGCTAGAGTCTTTGGGTATGGTACAACGTCTTGTTCTTCTACTCACAGTGGTCAAGGTCAGTGTAGATAATTAATTACGTAGCTTCATGTCCATCATGTGTAGCCAATTCTACCCACTGAGACACATGCTTAGAAGGAAACAGATTAGTAAGTCACAGGAATACATTGTCCTTGTAATATGTGCCAATTTGTGTCAGAGCAACAGCATCAGATGCTTACTAAAATTGCTCTCCTGTTCCTAATTATCACCTAGAACAGTTGTGTGCAACAGAGCAAATGGAGCTGGGAGGGAGTAGAAAGCAATCAGTTTTGAGGATTTTCCCCAAATTAGGATATTTTGAGGAAAAATAGCATTTATATGCTATATTCATTTAATGCTTAGATTAACCACGGAGCTAGATATATTTGGAGACACTCTAAAGTTAGGCTGTGTTTTTCTATTTGAGGTATTTGAATTATAACTTTTGAGGTATAATATACTCTTCTCAATTAAGGTGACCATTTCATTTATCATGTTTTATGCAATAAATAAAAAGCAGTATAAGTCAAACATTTTAAGACACTAAAGTGAAAAAGTGCTACGTCTTTCACACACCAAGTGAAATAAGCATGGGCTGGGAAGTCAGGCAGAGCTCACTGAACTCACTGATTTACCCTTTATTTGTCCAAATGACTTTTTCCTTTTTTATCCATATGAAATGTCATCACTATCTACTTAATCTCTCTGTCCAATTTCATACAAAACACATAGATATTATGATGCTTTACATTTTGAATTATTTTCCACGGGTTTCTTTGTCAGCATTCCTAGCTGTCATGTGGTACTTACTGGTTTTCTCCCTTGAGTGGACATGCAGAAGGTAGGAGAGGAAGAAAGGGAGGCATGTTTACCTGAGTTCTAAGTCAACAGTTGACATCAACTTTTATTTAAAATATAT
>NW_006283631.1:212388-215362 GCF_000327345.1 Myotis davidii
TACAGAGAGGAAGGGAGAGAAATAGAGAGTTAGAAACATCGATGAGAGAGAAACATCGATCAACCACCTCCTGCAGGCCTCCCACTGGGGATGTGCCAACAACCAAGGTACATGCCCTTGCCCGGAATCGAACCCAGGACCCCTTAGTACGCAGGCCGATGCTCTAGCCACTGAACCAAACCGGTTAGGGCGACATCAACTTTTAGAAAGTAGCTCAGCAAAGATCCTTCAGGAGTGTGTGTGTGTGTGTGTGTTTGTGTGTGTGTTGTGTGAATAAATCACAGGTTGCCAAAATACCTTATTAGACTCTCAAGTACGTGAGGACCCCAGTTGGAGAAGCAGCACATTAGCTCTTTAGTAGTTCCACCTAGCCAGAGTGGCTCAGTGGTTGAGTGTCATCCTGTGCACCAAAAGGTTGCAGGTTCGATTCCTGGTCAGGGCACATAACTGGGTTGAGGATACAGAAGGCAACCAATTGCTGTTTCTCTCATACATCAATGTCTCTCTGTCTCCCCTCTTCCTCTCTCTCTACATTCTCTTAACTCTCCCTCTCCCTCTCCCTTTCCCTCTCCCTCTCCCTCTCCCTCTCCTTCTCCCTCTCCCTCCCTCCCTCTCTCTAAGCATGTCCCAAGGAGGTAAGGATTAAAAAGTAGAAATAAATATTTAGTAATTCCTATTCTCAACAAGAAAAACAATCACAAGTATAGCCCTAAACTCTCATGGCACTACTCAGTTGTAAAGTGTACATCTTGGGGATTCAGAATGCTTACAATATTATCTTATATTACTGTAAAAGTAAGTAAGTAAATAAATAATCCTAATAGAAGATTGTGAGGCACTTCAGAATAGATACATACATGATGAGAGATTACAAGATCCAGCTAAACTTTCATTTTCTTGTTTTATATCAGCCTATTCTTTTACTTAAATTTAACATGTCAGGATTAGCATGAAAAATTAAGCCACAGGACCCAGAAACCCTTCCCTAGTAATATTATCAATAACAAAATCCAACAAATGGCAGACATGTACACTTAATTTTGGCTTTCTTGTTGGTATTCTTTTAGCCTTACAAAGAGAGACAGAGATGGAGACACACACACACACACGCACACACACACACACAGAGTTGTATCAATTTTAAATAGTATGTTTTTAAAAGTAGCTAGCACACTACCAAGTACAGCAGCATGCACAATTATTTATTTTTGAGATTGGGACATGCTTGGCTTACATTTTAATTTCATTATTTAATCATATTTGTATGTAGGATAAAAGTCCAAATTCATAGGGACATTTTGAGATGTCATTAACATTTTTTTATGCCTCTTAGCTAATCTTTGCTTTCGAGTTTCTCATTAAAATTACGTTTATGTTATGGAGAAAATAAAATTACTGCTCAGAAGAAAACACTGATTTATTCTAGTCATGTATTTAAATAGCCAATGTATCCTACAAAAATGCTTGTTGGTATGTTTTTATAAATCCTATTGAGGCTGGACAACTATAAATTCACTCTGTAAAAATGCCTCTTCTTACACGGAATTATAAATGCAACAATATTTGACCCACTAAGGTCCTTCTTCCCCACTCACCTCCAAGATCTAAGCTTTTTTCTGGGATGCTTTATAACTCAAATACTGAAAGGAGAGAGGAAATCCATAACCCAACCTTCCATAAGTTGCTCTTTTGTTCTTTTTAATCATATCCCTTCAGATTCTGATTGTCCCACTGCGACCTTACCACTAACAGGGGCAGATCTCTTCCTCTCTTTCCTTATTCCTTAACACTGTTCTGAAGCCTTCCATTGTCATAATCCTGACAGCCTGCTGGGGTTTACAATAGTTCTTTTTCTGGCTTGGATAACCACATTGGCTTCCCTGAACCTATTTTTATTTGTAAGTTGTCGAATGAACATTCTCTCTACTCTCTTTTAATTTTTAAAGCCCCTGTGTTCATCACATGTCCTGAACAAAAACTGAAAAGAGTTCTGTTGCTTAATGATATAATGCCAGTGGGAAAAAGTTACGCAGTTATGCTCAATTCTTTTATGACTTTTATGAACTCGCTTGCTATGTTTATTGACACATTACATGTCAAACTGTCATAGGAATATACACAGAGATGTCCTCCCAAAATACATACACACTTTGAATGATTATAAAGCCAGTGCTTATTAACATACACTTTATTTTCAAAATTTGAAAGAATATACAGAAATGAATAATTTCTTTTGTCAATACCTGTTTTCGAATTGATGACCGTTCTAGTCCAAGGCACTACTGATAATATGAAGAAAAATAATCACAAACATCAAGAATCATTTTGTTTAGTATTTGTGAGCCCTCAATTCATTGACTGTTGCTGGCTTTGTGCTGTAAACTTTTATCTCTTTTGTATCCCCATGAAAAAAAGTGTGTGGCACTTTAGGATAAATTTTCTTTGTTCAAAGCTTAGTCTGGTTTCACACATTATTTCAAATTAGTTAAACTTGAAAAGGAATAAAAAGTAAGTGTTAAATTATGCAGACATTTTGGGGGGACATCCTATGTATGTGTGTGCCTGTGTTTATTTGTGAAGTGTATAATTATAAAGGTATATTTGTACATATCTGTACCAATTTGACATCATTATTATTATCCCTATATTACTGCTAAGGATACTGAGATTCATAGTGATCGATATTTTGTCCAAGACACAAAAGTAGTATATGACAGAGTAGAAACTGAAACTTGTTTGGAATGACTCCAAATCTAGTACTTTCTCTACAGTAATATTTTTGTCCTTCCTAAGCAATCCCATAAGAATTTCTTTGGATCTTCCCACATCAATGTTGATTTTCTAATATATCTGATTATCTTGTGTACTATTATTGTGGCTCTAGTCCAAGAACTAATTACCTTTTTTCAATAGTTGTATTTTAAGGTCAATTAACTCCACTTGACTTCTGTGTTTTATATAGCTGCCAGTCAGC
>NW_006283631.1:217645-223050 GCF_000327345.1 Myotis davidii
AGTTCCTTCTTCCCCACTCACCTCCAAGATCTAAGCTTTTTTCTGGGATGCTTTATAACTCAAATACTGAAAGGAGAGAGGAAATCCATAACCCAACCTTCCATAAGTTGCTCTTTTGTTCTTTTTAATCATATCCCTTCAGATTCTGATTGTCCCACTGCGACCTTACCACTAACAGGGGCAGATCTCTTCCTCTCTTTCCTTATTCCTTAACACTGTTCTGAAGCCTTCCATTGTCATAATCCTGACAGCCTGCTGGGGTTTACAATAGTTCTTTTTCTGGCTTGGATAACCGCATTGGCTTCCCTGAACCTATTTTTATTTGTAAGTTGTCGAATGAACATTCTCTCTACTCTCTTTTAATTTTTAAAGCCCCTGTGTTCATCACATGTCCTGAACAAAAACTGAAAAGAGTTCTGTTGCTTAATGATATAATGCCAGTGGGAAAAAGTTACGCAGTTATGCTCAATTCTTTTATGACTTTTATGAACTCGCTTGCTATGTTTATTGACACATTACATGTCAAACTGTCATAGGAATATACACAGAGATGTCCTCCCAAAATACATACACACTTTGAATGATTATAAAGCCAGTGCTTATTAACATACACTTTATTTTCAAAATTTGAAAGAATATACAGAAATGAATAATTTCTTTTGTCAATACCTGTTTTCAAATTGATGACCATTCTAGTCCAAGGCACTACTGATAATATGAAGCAAAATAATCACAAACATCAAGAATCATTTTGTTTAGTATTTGTGAGCCCTCAATTCATTGACTGTTGCTGGCTTTGTGCTGTAAACTTTTATCTCTTTTGTATCCCCATGAAAAAAAGTGTGTGGCACTTTAGGATAAATTTTCTTTGTTCAAAGCTTAGTCTGGTTTCACACATTATTTCAAATTAGTTAAACTTGAAAAGGAATAAAAAGTAAGTGTTAAATTATGCAGACATTTTGGGGGGACATCCTATGTATGTGTGTGCCTGTGTTTATTTGTGAAGTGTATAATTATAAAGGTATATTTGTACATATCTGTACCAATTTGACATCATTATTATTATCCCTATATTACTGCTAAGGATACTGAGATTCATAGTGATCGATATTTTGTCCAAGACACAAAAGTAGTATATGACAGAGTAGAAACTGAAACTTGTTTGGAATGACTCCAAATCTAGTACTTTCTCTACAGTAATATTTTTGTCCTTCCTAAGCAATCCCATAAGAATTTCTTTGGATCTTCCCACATCAATGTTGATTTTCTAATATATCTGATTATCTTGTGTACTATTATTGTGGCTCTAGTCCAAGAACTAATTCCCTTTTATCAATAGTTGTATTTTAAGGTCAATTAACTCCACTTGACTTCTGTGTTTTATATAGCTGCCAGTCAAAACGGTTTTAATGCCCTTGTCTGCTCCTTCTAACAGTTGTGAAATGTTGGGGCTGGTTTCAATTGATTTATCTGTCTTCTCACTATGGCTCATGTTTTTATGTTTCTTGGTATGCCTGGTAAACCCTGATTAGATATCAGGAATTGTGATATCTACATTTTTAAGTACTGGGCATTCTTGAACTTTGCTGTAGGATGTAGTCACGTTGCTATGCAACAGTTTGACTCTCTAGAGGGTCTTACTTCTATTACAGGTGATTTCATGCAATCCCTGAACTAGAGCAAATTATTTCCAGCCCTGCAAGTACTGTTTTCTCCAATTATTTCAAATGGTTCTTTTCTTGACTTAAGCCAAACTGGAAAAATTACATTATTCTTGAGGCCTTATTAGAGTTCTCAACAGGTGGTTTGTTAATATGGGGAATAAGTAACTGTAGACCCCGTGTGTTCTGGTTAAACCATTCTTCCATTAGTTGGCAAAAGAGGTTCAACTTTTTAAATGTAATATTAATTCAGTGATCAGAATTAAATTTTATATGGACCTTGTCTTTCTCTAGGTACTTCTCCTTATTTCTCACCAAACTTCAGTTTTCTCACCTTTAAAATATGAAACTAATAATATTCACCCACAGAGGGTGTTGCAAAGAAAAGAAAATGAGACAAGGCATGTGATGTTTTAACCTTTTTCTAGGCCCAGAGCACTCAATAGATTTTAGCCATTGTAATTATTATTGAGTGCAGCTGAAATTCCTCAGCCAGACTTTAAGGTTTCAAGGTTCCCGAGAATTGATGTTATGCCCTTCTCTCCTCTGATTTATTAGTTTTGTTCCCACAAACAAATTATCTCGTCTCATTCTGTTCACAATTCAGATATACATCCATGATACCCAAGCCCCTGCCTTAATCCTCCCATTATTCTTGGACCTTAAAAGACTTTTCTTTCCACGATCTCCATCCATTCAGATCCTCCTATCCCTTATTATCCAGCTCAAGTCATTCTCCCCGAAACCCTTTCTGATTTGTCTAGTTTCACTGACCCCACCTCTTCTGAATTCTTACGATACTGAGAGTTCAGGTGACACAGTTCAGCCATTAATTTGATGGTATTTTACACTGCTGATTTTTCACCATGAGATCATTGTCTCCAAGTAGATATATTCCTTAATTTTTTAAATTTTTTATAATACCCATTCTGCCCCTCATAATTAACTGATTGAAAACACTTAATAATTTATTCACTGACATTCTTTTTGTAAAACATCATTTGTAATTTTTGTTTTTAGAGATACAGGAAGGGAGAGGGAGTGGGAGAGAGAAACGTCAATGTGAAAGCAAAACATTGATCAGCTAACTCCTGCACATCCCCTACTGGGGATCAAGCCCACAACTTGGGCACGTGTTCTGACCAATTCACCAGCCAAGGGTAACTGACAGTTTTTATAGATAACTTCTTAATCTATTATTTCAAGTTTCCTCCACTTCTCTAGACAGAAAAGTTTATGTTTTAGAAACAACTCTTCCTATTTGCAAAACATGTATTTTTTGATATTTTATTGCCAATATGCATTCAAGCATTTTACATCAGCTTTAATAGCATACATGCAAACTATGAGTCTCCTATACTTAATATAGTTGTTTCTTATTATTCACAGATTTTGTAACTGTGAATTATTTTTTAACTCAAAAATCATTACTCATGGCACTTTTGCAGTTATCTATAGACATACATAAGGCTGGAAACAATTTGAGTCACCCAACACACACATTCCCAACTAAGGTCAAACAAGAAGACACCCTGCCTTCCTGGTTTAGCTCTCATACTGAAAACAAACGTTCATTTCACAGTCTATTTGGTGCTATGCTTTTTGCAATTTTTATACTTTCTGTTGGTGATCTCTCTGTTTAAACTGGCCCCCTCGCATGGTGCTAAAGTGATGTCCAGCATTTCTAAACACACGAAAGCTGTGCTGTGCCCTGTGGAGGAGTTAGAATGAGCCATGTAATGATGGATTGGAGTTGGAAACATCTTATGAACTCATGTTTAGTTTAATATAGTTACAGAAAGTTGCATATAGAAATACTTATAGATAAGTGTGCATACATATATACAGGGTGTCCCCCAAAACTATACACATTTTAACAGCTGATAGCTCAATTTTGAGAATGAAATGGATTTCAAAAACTGCCTTTATAATTACTCAAAATGTGTGTATTACATTTTGTGGATATCCTATATATATATATATATGTTTATGTATGTGGGTTAGTATACACATATATGTTTCCTACCTCTGTCAGCTGAGAGGGTCCAATACTCAGTGTGAGTGAGTACAACTAGAGCTCAGATCTTATTTCCAAATAACCTTCTCCAATGAAAATAAGTTACAATCTAGAATAAATGGTGGGTTCTAAGAAATATATTTTTCTGGTGCAGGAAGTAATACAAGAACTTGTAGAATCTTAGGGAGCCAGAAAGTGAGGAAGTGCTGAACTAAAAAAAAAAAAAGGATGGGAGTATGTCAAGAGGCACAGGAGGTCAACTGAAAGAGCTCCCAGTGACCAAGGCTGGAACAACGTGAGCAACAAATTAATAAAATTTAAAAAGGAATATGGACTTGTAATCTAAAGCACAAATTAAATGTACATGAGCCATGCCAACATAAATAAATGATAGAATGAGTAAATAACTGAGGGAGAAGTGATAAATCTCCTTTGCCTAAGAATTCCAAATAATTTATATAAATACTCACCCCACAAGGAGAGGGAGCATAAATCTCCACTCCCTAAGTGTGGGTTGTGCATAATGACTTCCTTTCGAAGACAATAGTGCAGAAAGGGGGAGAAATAAACTTTACAATAGAGAGACCTGACAATCGTACTTCAGTCAGTAGACAACAATGATAGATCGCTCATGTTGATTGTATATACCCATGATATGATGTGATGGAATTGGCACTTTACAACCCTGTCATTTTCCTCCTAAATACCCATTATCTCAGTCTACTCATGAAAAAAATATATATCAAATGCATTTCAATAGATGAGAATTCTATAAAATCCTTTACCTGTACTCCTCAAAATCATCAAAGTCATTAAAAACACAAAATGTCTGAGAAACTGCCACAGCCAAGATGAGCTTAAGGAGTCAAGTAACCAAAATGTGGTATCCTAAATGGACTCCTGGAATGGAAACTGACATTGGGTAAAAACTAGAAATATCTGAATATACTATGGACTTAACTTAATAACATATCGGCATTGTTTCCTTAATTATAAGAAATGCACTATCTAATGCAGACTGTTAATAGAGAAAACTAGAAAAGCGGGTAGATATATGGGAACTCTATTCATCTTTTCAATGATCTTTTCAACTTTTCTGTAAATCTAAAATTGTTCTTTATAAAAGTCTACTTTAAAAAAGTAGTAGAGTTGCCCTAACCGGTTTGGCTCAGTGGATAGAGCGTTAGCCTGTGGACTGAAAGGTCCCAGGTTTCATTCCGGTCAAGGACATGTACCTGGGTTGCGGGGCACACCCAGTAAGGGGTGTGTAGGAGGCAGCTGATCGATGTTTCTCTCTCATCGATGTTTCTAACTCTCTATCCCTCTCCCTTCCTCTCTGTAAAAAGTCAATAAAATATATTTTTTTAAAAAGTAGTAGAGTTTAGTGAAGCAAAGTTGGAGTAAGAACTGCAGGTAGAGAGAACGATATGAAAAAAGAAGCAAGAAGCACATTTTCAAAAGTCAGACTGCGTAGCGGGAGTGGAGAGAGTGAGAGAAAGGAAAAGGCAGCCTCAAGCCTCTGCCAGGGAGTCCTGGGCACTGACCTGCAACAGCAGACAGTCCATAGACAGTCCCTACTTAATCGTAAACAATTCACAGAACACCACCCTCAGAGGGGCACTCTAATGGAGCGAGACATGAATAAGACCACGCTGTAATCATGCTTGAACAGAGACCAGAGGTCATTATAAACCACAAGAACAACTAAACGTACTCCTTTCCTAGTC
>NW_006283631.1:223063-225543 GCF_000327345.1 Myotis davidii
GAATGAAAGAATGACTGTCACTTCTTAACCAATCACAGCTTTCTCTCTGAATGGATAAAAATCATGAAGATGCCCAATCCTACATTTAGCCCATGTCCTGCCAGCACCCAAAGATGAGCCAACCTCCTGCTTTCTTAAGTCCTCCCCCAAATTACTGAACATGCACTCAGATTCTTTAACCAGCCTCTTCCTGAGACTTTCCATTGTTAGCCAGAGTGCACACTTTTCCTCGCTGTGGAGCACTAAACCCAATCTTGATTGGGGGCCCGTGTCTGGAGGGCATTGGCCAGCAGAGATAGAGACAGACATAGGCAGGATAACAAGGCAGGAACACAGGCCACCTTAAGCAGCTTGGAATTAATCCTGTAAGCATTGAGAAAACTTCCTGAAGAATGTTATACTTAAAATAATACGTTTATGTTGTATTTAAATTGTCGCTAAAGAATATGTGGACAATGATTATGAGGCACAAAAGATATAGATGAGGGACTGTTGTCAGTCAAGCCTGAACTTGGAAAAAAGGTAAGAATGGATGGGAATGTGATGGATTTTAGTAATGTTTATTAGGTAAAACCTGCAGTCTATAAATGGTGATGAAAGTTAAGAGTGAGAATAAATAGTTGATCAAAGATATTGATTATTGGTTAACCACTTTATTATCTCACAATTGATTGCCCCCATCGGCATGCCCACACTGCGGACCTGCATGGGAATGGCAGCATGAGAATTGAATGGATAAGAAGTCATGCGGATGAACATACAAGGCGAAGTTCTGTTCCCACATATTAAACTCTACCATGGTAATATGCCACCATTGCTCTAATTAGATTGAAGACATTTTGAAGTTAAAGAATATATAGTATTTACTTGGTACAAAGTCATGGAAAGCACAAAAAATGTACTTTAAATTTTTTCTGCCTAAGAAAAAGACCAATAATTGATGATGTCCCCAGAAGAATAAAATTTAGTCCTATATAAACAAAGACATCTCCAGATAAAAATCAAATCTCCTCAGAATATTATCAGTTCTGCAGGACTGAAACTTCACAAGGGCTGGGGATATGTCTGTCATGCCCATTATTTTATTCTCAGCACCCCTTGTTACACCTCCTGGCATATGTACTCATTAATTAAGTAATTAGCAGAGGATGTTTCCCTAACAGAGGCCAACTACAACAAAGATATATTGCAGAAAGAGCTCTTTAACAGAGCAGTAACATGAAATAGAAAGAGCTTCTTGCAGACCTAGAGCACAAAAGCCACAGAGTGGCTGCAGCAGCAGAGAAGTCAGGGTGAGGTACCACAACAGCTTATGCTAAAAGGGGGTGCTCTCATTATGGATTCCAAGACAGAGAAGATAGAAAAGAGCAAGCACTCAGAGAGGAAGATCTGCATCTATGGATTTTCAGCAGGGATAATAAAGTATTTGTACTATCATCCAATGCTAGGACATTGGATGTTGAGGAAGTTGCAATGATTCCACAGGCAAGACAGGTGTGGCTAGGAAGGAGCATCATTATCAACAGGGATAGTTTCACACTGCTATTCTACCCCTCCCCCACATTCTGAAAAATCTTGGAGAAGTGATTAGAAACACAGGGCGAAGTATGAGAGTCCTCTTACAAAACCATAGACAACCAGAAGAGATGATGACAATGGGTTAAGAGGAAAAGCAGTGAAAACTCAAAGTTTAGAAAATCTTGTTAGAATAATAATAGCAAAGCCCCAATGGCCAAAATTAAACTTAAGCAGTGTAGTCTTATGTAAGTAATCCTGTATATAGAATGTAATTGCTGAATAAATTTATTTTATCAATTAACTCTTAGGATTTTGATACTAAATCTGATGCATCTTTTTTATTTTTTAAAACATACTGTTGAAAATAATTTCTAGGCCCAAGATGAAGATATTCATTCCCAGGGTGCCACCTCAGCAAACCAAGCATTCACTTGCTTATAAATGCTCTGCTTGAGTAGAAGCAGGATATCAAATCAGTCAAGCCCCTTATGTCAAGCCAACTCTTGTGAGTCATTTAGGATTGCTGTTTCTTTGCTGTATTTTTGGCTAGAGGATTTATCCAGTGATGGGAGTGGTATATTAAAGTCCCCTACTATGATTATATTATTGTTGATCTCTCCCTTGATATCTTGGAGGAGTATTTTTATGTATTTGGGTGCTCCTGCATTGGGTGCATATATGTTTATCAGGGTTATATCTTCTTGTTGTATCGATCCCTTTAGTATTATGAAGTGGCCTTCCTTATCTCTTGTTATGGCCTTCACTTTGAGGTCTATTTTGTCAGATATAAGTATTGCTACCCCAGCTTTTATTTCATTTCCATTTGCCTGAAAGATATTTTTCCATCCCTTCACTTTCAGTCTGTGTGAGTCCCTTCTTCTGAGGTGGGTCTCTTGTAGACAGCAAATGTATGGGTCATGTTTTTTTATCCATTTGGCCACTCGATGTTTTTTGGTTGGAGC
>NW_006283631.1:226105-229719 GCF_000327345.1 Myotis davidii
GTTTTTTTAATTGCAGCTATATCACTCTCGGCTTCTTCTTGATTCTTACATAAGTTATTGATTTTTTTCATCCATTTCTTTTTAATTCTTACATAAGTTGTTGATTTTTTTCATCCATTTCTTCTTGATTCTTGCATAAGTTGTTGATTTTTTCCTCCATCCAGTTTATGCACTCTAAGGACCCTTAGTCTGAATTTTTCTGACATATTGCATGCCTCTGTTTCACTTAGCTGCTTTTCTAGTGATCCTTTTCTTTCCTTTGGGGGTTCTTTGTCTACCCATGTTTGATCTCACTGACAGATCTATATGTTGAGTCGTTCAGGGGCTGCTCCTAGGGTGGCAGTGGCTCCTCAGGCTGCAGTTGCTCCTTGGGTGGTTGCAGTAGCAGCTGCTCCTCAGTTGGCAGCAGCTCCTCTGGTGGATGTTGTTCACAGACATGGTGGCTCCTCTGGCTAGTGGGGGCAGGCTTCTCGCACAGCTGGTGTTCCTCAGACAGAGGGTGTGCTGATCACGAGGCTGCTGTTCCTTGGACTGGGGCAGACTGCTCACATGGCTGCTGTTCCTTGGATGGGAGCTGGCTGCACGCTAGCTGGCTGCTAGCCTGCTCCTAGAATTGGGGCAGGCTGCTCGTGCAGCTGCTGCTGCTTGGACAAAGGCAGGTTGCGTGCACAGCGGCTGCTCCTTTGCGTGCACAGCGGCTGTTCCTTTGATGGGGCGGGCTGCTTGTGAGGCTACTGCTCCTTGGACAGGGGCAGGTTGATTGCAAGGCTGCTGCTCCTCAGATGGGGGTGGACTTCTCACACAGCAGCTGCTCTTTGGATGGGAGATGGGCTACTTGCACGGCTGCTGCTCCTCAGACAGGAGTGAGCTGCACGTGTGGCTGCTCCTCCTTGGACAGGGACGGGCCACTCACCTGGCTGCTTCTCGTCGGACAGGTGCAGGCTGTGTGTGGCTCCACTCCTTGGACCGGTGGGGGCAGCGCCAGGCTGCCGCTCCTCAGACGTGGGCGTCTGCGTGTGTGGCTGTTGCTCCTCAGACTGGGGTGGGCTGCTGCTGCTCCTTAAGTGGGGATGGGCTACTCGCAGAACTGCTGCTCCTTAGATGGGGTGGGCTGCTCACACAGCTGCGGCTCCTAGAATTGGGGCAGGCTGCTCGTGCAGCTGCTGCTGCTTGGACAAAGGCAGGTTGCGTGCACAGCGGCTGCTCCTCCGACTGGTGCAGGGTGCAGGCTGTGCGCAACTGCTGTTCCTTGGATGGGAGTGGACTGTGCGGGTCTGCCGCTCGTCAAGTGGGCAGACTGCTCGTGCGGCTGCTGCTCCTCAGATGAGTTGGGCTGCTCGCGTGGTTGCTGCTCCTCAGACGGGGGAGTGGGCCGCTCACACAGCTCCTTCTCCAGCTGAGTCTCCTTCGCCAATTCAGGGTGAATGTTATTCGTTTCAGCTGCTCATTCTATTTGCTCCAGGAAAAGCCTTGGGACACGTCTGCCTATTCCATCACCGTCTTGTTTCCGAGTCCAAAATAATCTAGAACACACCACCACACTTCTTTGTGTTCACCAAGAATTGATCTCAAATCAGGTTCCCCTAATATGGTGTCTCCTATTGGTTACTGGTCTCCAGAGAAGCGAGTCCTCAGTTGTTGTCCTCATGGGAAATGTAGTTTGAGGTTGCTCGAGGTTCTTATTCCTGGAGAGGATCCCATACTGGCATTGGTGGAAAGACTGAAATGAAAATCTGTCAAGCCAACTCTTGATTCTATATTCATTTCCTTTTCCTTGATCTTTCTAAATAGGTCAGATATGCAACCCCAGCCAATCTTGTCTGTCTCCACACTGCTGATGCCAGTACTCTATAATACTCACTCTTGCCCAAATTCCCTCAGGAAGAATGTTCCATGGCTTGTGAGGAACTTATACTCCCCCATCTTACTAAATTGTTTCAGTCTTGTCATTCATTTCACAATAGCACCAAGCAATTATCAGATACCAGCTGGGTGTCCTACTGTTCAACTCAATTCTGACACCATCTACCTGAAGATAATGTCAGATTCCACAGGTAACAAAACTGCTCCCCCACCTTGCACACACTTCAAACACAAAGTGCAACAACAGAATAATAAACTATTATACTTATAAAATAGAACAAACCCAATAATAAAATTAAATTCTAATATAATTTTAAAAGTAAAATAGCACAATGATAACAAACATACTCTAATAAAAGTTAGGGAAATGTGGTCTCTCTCTCTCTCAAAATTTCTTATTATACTGTACTTACCTTTTCACTTAAAGGAACCACTTTATGGTTTCTTTTTGGCATATCTGAATTGCCAGCATCACTACTCTTGCTCTTTAGGGATATTATTACGTAAAATAAAGGTTACTTGAACACAAGAACCACAAAAGTACAACATTGGATCTGATAACCAAGATGGCTGCTAAGTGACTATGGGTGGGGAGATTATACAGTGTGAGTACACTGGACAAATGGATGATTCACATCCCAAGTGGAACAGAGCATGGTTGTGCAAGATTTCATGATGCTACTCAGAAGAAGCATACAATTCAAAACATTTTTTATGGAATTTTCTATTTAATATTTTTGGACCACAGTTGACCATGGGTAACCAAAATTATGAAAAACAAAACCAGGGACAAGTGGAAACTGCTATTAATCTTATTACAAATTACAGTATCACATCTCCAACAAATTTAAAAGTAAAAACATCTGGTTAAATAAATAAAAATGTTTCACTCTAAATAGAAATGTCTCCATTTGGATAAACTCTATTAAGTGCCTTAGAAGTTCAAGCGACAAATATATTATGGCACACCTTTGCCTCCCAAATCCACACACTGCCATCTGTAATGAAAAATAAAGTTGAACGTTTTGATTTCATTTCTCTATAAGTTTATTGAGACTGACTTTTCTTTCTTTCCCTTCCTTTCTCTCTTTCTCTTGTGGGCAACATTTTGTGACCCAGTTTGTGCTTTCTTAACATGGGTTTAGTCCATCAGTAGGGTAATTCTCATTGACCCTTGACTACTAATCAAGGATACATTTTCCTTGATGTTCTTTTTGGACCCCCCACTTATCAAGCAGAGAGGAGAGACACAATTAAATCTCAACAATTAGTTACCCTGAAATTTAATGTGTAAGATAGTATGAAAGGAAATCACAGTTTTTTTGGTGGACAATTAAGAAAGCTATAACATTTAGGAACAATTTCTGTCAGTAACAAATGAGTTGTATTCACTAAGCAAAGGGTGTTCGATGTTTCAAATCTGGCAGGACAGTTTGTTCTCATGTGAACGCCATTTGTCAGAGTGGTAGAAGCACCGCTTTCCCTAAATAGACTGAAGCAGCTTCCTTAGCAGCTTCATTGGGACCAATACGGCTTGTCCAAATGCGGAACATTACCAAGCACTCTGAGTTAATTTGTGTTTTATAGGTTTTAGCATTTGTTTAATTTTTTCCCTGACCCAAGTCTGTTCATGTCTTTTAGTAATAAATTAACTAAATATGACCTTATTTGTTTTGTGAACAGTTTGAATGAAATTAGATCCTTTGAAAGAAAAGAAAAAACTAAACAAAGTGAAATCATATCTGTAGGGA
>NW_006283631.1:229749-231492 GCF_000327345.1 Myotis davidii
ACCAGGAATAAAAAAAAGGTGATGCTACCATGAATAAGATAATTTTTTACTTAACTTTTATTATTGATACTATTACAGATGACCTCATTTTCTCACTCTTTGCCCAGCTCTGCCCAGCACCCACCTAAATATGGTAATTTCTTTACCATAAATTTTTGGATTGTAAAATATATATGTGTGTGTGTGTGTGTGTGTGTGTGTGTGTGTGTGTGTGTGTGTATGTATATGACTGCATGTGGCAGGCTAACAGTAGTGTCAGGCTAAATCTTAAGCAACACACGTGCCTGTGAATGTAGCTGCTGTCCACATCAGCAAGAACTCTCAACCAATGTGCTGGAAGGTAAGTAAAGGCTGGAAGTTGTTAGCCGTTTTTAACTAAATTAAGAAATGAAAGCTTGGTGGCCGCACATGGAAATCTAAATTAGCTATGAATTTCATTGACGATGTTGCTGAAAAGTTTGTACTTTTTGTATGCATGTTACCATATGCCATCTCTTAAATAGAGAAACAGAAAAATCGTGCATCCTTTTAGAGTATTTAATTTTGGTATGACTGTAGATTTATTGAAAATTTTATTAAAAGATATACTCTCCCTAGAAATGTACACATAAACCCACTCCAGCATATGCCTCCAACGACTCATAATTATAAAGGCCATTGTTTAAAGCCCAGGTTCAATATTTTAAAAATCTCTTTTTTGAAAGTATATGTTGATGGCAAGTGGCCCTGATTTTTTAAGTAGGGAAGACCCCCTTGACTGAGGCAATGAAAAGAGCAGATCCTCCTAGAACTAGTCTGCAGGGGAATAAACTGTGTTGGCTCTACCGTGACACAAATACTGTACAACAGGCAGAATGAAGAAAACTGAGCCATGAGCACACTGGTTATGCTTAAGAAGCAATTTACCTCTAAAACCATTCAGTTACTTGGGAGTTAACTGAGAGAGATATTTTAATGACTTCAGCTGAGTATAATTAACAATAGGAGAGAGATCCTAAATTAGGCTCTGGGAGAAAAGATTTTTAAAAATCTAGAAGGAAAAATGAAAAGATTTTCAAACAAATTGAACTCTAGAAATAATATTGATTTTATCAGGAAAAATAAAACACAACTTTTGTCCAGTCCAGTGTGGTTAATAAAACCAAAAACATATTTAAAAAGGTAAGTCAGGAGATCAGCAGGCATATTCTTTTGAGACTGGAAGAGAAAATAATTGATAGTTTAACAAGGCTTTAGAAGGAAATGTATCATTCTGCAGAGCCAGTGTGGCTAGCGACACATAATTGAAAAGAATATATTTAGCCTTGCCTAGTTAATAAACCATTAATGGAAAAGAGTAGCAAAGAGCTTCACTGACCTTCTGGATCTTGTCAAAATCCTGCCAAGGAGCCGACTGTGGAAGAGTGACAGCGAGTTAGCAACTAAATGACAAAGGCTGGCAAGGCTATGATTTTAATGAAATGTATCTTTGAGAAACTGATTTAGAGCAGATGTGCTCAGAGTTAGTAGCTAACACCAAATTCTATTTTGTTATTTGCTCTTCTGCAGTTGCCAATATTCTGGTGTCCAGGTGTTTGCAAATTTGGCAAGGAGGAGAGGGAGTGTAATGTGTTCTATGTATGTGTGTGGGATTGGGACCTCTCCCATCTGTTCTCTCCATCACCCCTGTATGCCTCCCTTCAAAAATCCTTACCTGTGTGATTCTTACAGGCTTATTCTATGTCATTTTATTTTTAGAGAGAG
>NW_006283631.1:231524-243954 GCF_000327345.1 Myotis davidii
AAAGAGAAACATCAATGATGAGAGAGGATCATCGATCAGCTGCTTCCTGCACATGCCCAGGGGTGGGCCTTGACCAGGAATCCATCCCATGGATCCTCCTGGTTCATGGGTCGATACTCAACTACAAAACTACACTGGCCGGATTTACCCTATGTCATTTTTACCACATTTGCCAATGCTGCCACTTGACAAATATTCTAAGCATCTATATTAATAATAGAGGAATATGCAAATTTTCCAGGACACCATCACAGTAACAATAATGACCAAATAGCAGCTGCTTGGGGTGACAAGGCAAGCAGGGGGGTTAAGTGAGGGATGACCAAACGATTGAACAGCAGGCTGCATGGGGCAACCAGGCCAGCAGGGGAGGGCAGTTGGGGGGGACCAGGCAGGCATGGGAGGGCCATTGAGGGTGACCAGGCCAGCAGGGGAGGGCACTTGGGGGTGACCAGGCAGGCAGGGGAGGGCAGTTGGGGGGCATCTAGAGCAGCAGGTGAGGGCAGTTGGGGGAGATCGGGCTGGCAGGGGAATGGTTAGGGGGCGTTCAAGCTTGCAGGTAGAAGAGGTTAGGGACATTCAGGCAGGCAGGCAGGCAGGGGAGCAGTTAGGAGCCAGCAGTCCAGGATTGTGAGAGGGACGTCTGACTGCCTGTTTAGGCCTGATCCCACAGGGATGGGGCAGTAGAACATCCTTCAAGGGGTCCAGATTGGAGAGGGTGCAGGCCGGGCTGAGGGACAACCCCCCAGGCACGAATTTTGTGCACCAGGCTTCTAGTATCCATATATTAGTATAAACATTTCTAGACACAGATACCCTCTAACTTTATGCAGTGGGGCCTTGACTTACGAGTTTAATTCGTTCCATGATTATAAAAATATATAAGTATACTATACAACATATGTTATATATTATTATAATAAATACAAACAACAAAGTTTTGATGAAGGTTACATTACAGTAAAGCTCAATTACATGAAGCTTAAAAGTTTAGCATCAAAATGATTGGGCACTCAGTGCTTTGGACTGAATGCTTTCCCTCAAATCTGTATGTTGAAGTCCCGTTCCCCAATGTGTTGGTGTCTGGAGGTGGGGCCTTTGGAAGGTAAATAGGTCATGAGGGTGGAGCCCCCATGTGGGATCAGTGCCCTTTAAGAAGAGTCAGGAGAGAGACTATGGAGCTCTCTCTCACACACCCATAGGCAGATACAGCAAGGCCTTCATCTGCAAACCAGGACAAGGGCTTTCACCAGAAGCTGACCATGCTTGCACCCGCTATGTATGGATATCTGGAGACCTCCAGCCTCAGAACTGTGAGAAGTAAATTCCTATCCTTTAAGCCACCCAGTCCATAGTTCTCATATTGAAGCTCAAACTCTGTTAAAAGTTAAGGAGTAAAAACATACTGTGGAGTCACCGAAATAGCCTGTCTTTTAAAGACAGATGTAGTGGTCACATTTTATTATTAGTCCTATTATTTATTATATTATGAAGGTCTTTGCAACCTTTCGGATCTTATTGACTCTTACTTGTAAATAATTCTAACTTTAGGATTTTTAGCAATTTTTTTAAATTGTTGCCTTAGATATCAATCTAAGAGCACAACCCAGTTTTTTATGTATAATAATCACTAAGTAGTGTTGGCTAATTCCAATGAAATCATCTCATTCTTCCTACAAGAATTAAATGGTATATCGTTCTTAACCAAGTTATTACGCTTCCTCCAGCAATAAGACCTATTCAAGGCCACTGATCACCAATGTGCTAGAGAGAGGCTGATAAAAGTAGTGTTCCCAGAGCTGGTGTTACTCTTACATGAGCCATCAGGTAGGGGACAAGCTACAGGCTAAACATCCTCTCTCTGACAGCAGTCCTAGCACCAAAAATATGTTTATATAAAGTTTTATTCGAAACCTCATGAGCCACTTAATTCTATCCACATCCAGGACACCTCACCTCCTTGGTCACTTATTGAAATTTTAGCCACTTCTATTGCATAACTTGCTTCTGCTCTTATACAACATACCTTTTCTTTTCTCTTGTGATATTGTCTATCCCTACCCTACCACTAATATTCCTTCAGAATGTTTCTATGCGGCTTTTTATGGTCAGCATATTTCCTCAAATCATTTTTCCTTTCTTTTTTATACAATACTAGAGGCCCAGTGTACAAATTCATGCACGGGTGGGGTCCCTTGGTCTGGCTGGCTATCAGGGCCAATTGGGGCTGTCTCGCCCAGTCCCTATCAGGGCCAATCAGGGCTGGCCAGCTGGGGGGAGGTACCATGTGAGGTTGGCTATGGGAGCACACTGAGTGTCTGTCCCCTGGTGGTCAGTGTGTGTCATAGGACTGGTCTACTGGTCATTTGTTCTACCAGTCGTAATGGTCACTTAGGCTTTTATATATATATATATACTAGGGGCCCGGTGCACGAAATTTGTGCACTGGGGGTGTGTGTGTGTGTGGGGGGAGTGTCCCTCAGCCCAGCCTGCCCCCTCTCACATACTGGGAGCCCTCAGGCGTTGACTCCCATCACCCTCGAATCGCAGGATCGGCCCCTTGCCCAGGCCTGATGCCTCTGAGAGAGGTGTCATACCTGGGAAGGGGACCCGCATTTCCCCCCATCACTGGTTCTGCCCCCAGCCCAGGCCTGATGCCTCTGGCCCAGGCGTCAGGCCTTGGCAGGGACCCCAGACCCCTCCAATTGCTGGCTCTGCCCCTTGCCCAGGCCTGATGCCTCAGCCAGAGGCGTAGACCCTCATCACCCTCCGATCGCCTGATCGGCCCCTTGCCCAGGCCTGACACCTCCGCCAGAGGTGTCAGGCTTGGACAGGGGACCCCCATCTCCCCCTGATCACTGGCTCTGACCCCCGCCCAGGCCTGAGGCCTCTGGCCCAGGAATCATGCCTGGGCAGGGGACCCCCATCTCCCTCTGATCGCTTGCTCCACCCCCCGCCCAAGCCTGATGCCTCTGACCCAGGCTTCAGGCCTGGGCAACGGGACCATCATATCCCCCCAATCCCCGGCTCCGCCCCCCGCCCAGGCCTGATGCCTCAGCCAGAGGAGTTGACCCTCATCACCCTCCGATCACCAATCACCGGATCGGCCCCTTGACCAGGCCTGAGGCCTCTGGCCGAGGCATTAGGCCTGGGCAGGGGACTCCCAGCTCCCCGCAGTTGCAGGCTCCACCCCTGCCCAGGCCTAACGCCTCTGGCCTAGGCATCTGGCCCAGGCAGCGGGGACCCACAGAGGCAGCAGCTCTGTGATCTCCTGCTCTGCCCCTGCCCAGGCCTAACGCCTCTGGCCTAGGCATCCGGCCCAGGCAGCGGGGACCTGCAGTGGCAGCGGGGGGCGCCGGGATCGCGGGGGCTCCGCCCCTGCCCCTGCAGGATGCCTCTGGCTGAGGTGTCTGGCCCGGGCAGCGGGGACCCGCAGCTGCAGTGGCCCCGCGATCATGGGCTTCGCTTTAGGCCCAGGCAAGGGACCCCTAGCTCCCGGGACTGCCAGCTTCGACAGTGCCCAGCTCCCATTGCTGGCTCCACCCCTACTTCCTGCTATCACTGGCCAGGGCGGAAAAGGCACCTGATTCTCCGATCATGGCTGGGGGGCAGGGCAAAGGCCGCCCAAGGGTCACCCAGCTCTTAGCTCCCCCCTGGGTTTCCAATCACTGTCAGTGGCAGGGGGCTTCTTCCTGCTTTCCCTTTCGCCTCCCTGCATTGTGCCTACGTATGCAAATTAACCGCCATCTTGTTGGCAGTTAACTGCCAATCTTAGTTGGCAGTTAATTTGCATATAGCCCTGATTAACCAATGAAAAGGGTAGCGTCATACGCCAATTACCATCTTTCAAAGTATTTAGAACAAAGAGATTCTCACTCTCTTTTCCCTACCAAGAACCTTGATTTTCCCTGAGGACCTAGCATCCATTATATCATTTTCTAATGCTTATTACTCCAACCTCAAATTCCCAGTGTCTCACTAAGCACATGAAAGGGTCAGGAAATAAGAGCAGACAAATCAGGATTCTTCTCACAATGTCATTCATCCTTTTCAATCTCATGAAAAATCCCCTCATTTTTTATTCATACTGGCCAGCTATATATTACCTAGTGTTAGCAGCCAGGTCAAAAATTCTACATTTCTTGAGACCTTTTGCTCTTGGCACAAAATCTTCACCTACATTCTAATTCTATTCATTGCCATCAATGACCCATCATTCATGATTTCCTCTTATTTAAGTGCCCAAGGTCACAGACATAGCATATAAAAGATTAGAAGACTCTGCAAAAACTTCTGTGTGTTTAAATGGAGAAAGTAAGTTGTCTATTATTTTTCTCTTACAGTTCCCTGATTTCTCTTGTCCTTTGTATTTATTTTCCTTAATTCCTTAAATTATTTATGTGATTTTTCTCTTAACATTGTGTACCTTGTCCTTATTTTTATAAAGAGTAGTAAGCAAAACTAGGCTTAATGCTCTTTAGGTTTCCTTTCTTTCTTCACTATTCCTTCTGAAAATCATTGCAAAAGAGAATTTGAGGCATTGCTAATATTAAGTTTGATAACAGGATAAAAAAATCAAAGTATTTAGAACAAAGTAAAACTAGAAATAGAATAGTAAACAAAAATTATAAAGGAACAAACACTCCTGTACACATTTTCATCTGGGATCAAAATTTGGTTCTGCATTCTCAGTGGTGAAAGCAAACGGTGAAAAGTAACCTCAATGACACCATGGGTTCATTTTTTCAGAAGAAATGCATCTTTGCTGGTAATAAAGTGTGGGCAAGATTTCTCTTGTGGGTATTCATTACATATTATCCAGTGTCCTCAACAACACCTGGAATGCAACTATGATATAAAACTTAAAATAGCTCTATCTTAAAGCTTTGCTGGCTGAAAACTGAGAAAATAGAGCTATTCAGTGAAAGCAATTCAGAAGGCATTCAATATAAAATGATAAGATATATAAATCTCTTTGGTCAAGTTTGATTCAGGATACATTTCAAACTGGAAAACTCATAGAACACCTGTTACCAACCACCTATCAAAAGCAAAACAATCAACAAAAAAACGTATGCACACTTTAATAGCTGATAGCTCGATTTTGAAAATGAAATGTATTTTAATAAACATTGCCTTTATAATTAATCAAAGTGTGTGTAGACATTTTTGGGGGACACCTGTATATATGATTTCAAGCACTGAAGAATTCTAAAATCTCAAGAACTCTGAAATAAAACCTGATTCAACCCTGGTCTATGAAATAAATTGGCCTATTTGTGTTCTTGCTTATACCAATTAAATGCTGAAGCATTTCAGTTATGATCATCTTGGTTTGAAAAAAACTTGACCTCAAAACATCTTCCTTTGTTTCTGACAGTTATTGCATGACAAACTACACTAACATGTTCAAAACAACTATGAATATGCTTTCTGCTTCTTCGATTATTTTCTTTCATTCTTATTCATCCATTGTGCTAATTATTGTATGCAGGATTCCTCTTGTTCTCTGAACAAATGCTGAATATGTTTAAATCATGCATGTACTCACCTTAGCTTTATCACCATTGTACCCATCAAACCAGGTATTTTAAAGAGGAGCTTGCTATCTATTGCCACATACAAATATCCCTAAACTTAGTGAGTAACAGAAACCATTATATTATGTTCACAGGAATAGAAAGAGGGCATAGTATGGATGGCTTGCCACTGCTACGCAATGTCAGGGCCTCAGATGGGACAGGAGTGGGAGGGGGGAAGAATGACTAAATGGCTGAGGGCAGGAATAAGATAGGTTTCTTCTCTCACCTGTCTGGCTGGGGTGACCCGACATGCCAACATTGGCTTCACTGCAGCAAGATCCTGATTGGTTTGACTGTCCCCACGGTGGCTCAGGGTTCCAAGGATGAGTATTCCAGAAAATGGGGTAGAAGCTGCATGGTCCCTGTGACCTAACCTTGAGACCTCCCACAGCATCATTTTTTAAAAATATTTTTATTGAATTCAGAGAGGAAAGGAGAGGGAGAGAAAGACAGGAAGATCAATGATGAGAGGGAATCATTGATTGGCTGCCTCTGCATGCCCTCTACTGGGGATTGAGCCCACAACGCGGGCATGTGCCCTAGACTAGAATTGAACCTGGGACCCTTTAATCCGCAGGCCGACACTCTATCCACTAAGCCAAACCAGCTAAGGCTATAAAGTATTTTTTAAATACAGGCAATAAAATGAAAAAGTATGTATAGGACATCTAGCCTTTTAAAATCTTAACATATTTATTTTTCAATTTGCTTTAGAGATAATTTTTAAAACACTGAAACATAATAGACAGAATTGAGGCACCCTATGTAAAATTTTAATCCCCTCTTGCCTTCCCAGTATTAATGACTACAATATGTTTGGAGTCCATTATGGCATATTTTAAAAAAACCTATTATTAGATATGCATACAGCTATAAAAATATATAGTAATGCTTTGTATTGTTTTGAACTTTCTATACACAGAAACAGATTGAGCACTTTCTCTATACCCAATACTGTTCAAAACACTTCACATTTTCAATTTAGATTAAAAAAAAAGTAATGTCCTATGAATAGAAAATGCCACACACACACACACACACACACACACACACACACACACACACCATTACAGATGAGAAAAATAAATTAGGCAAAGAGACATTTGCAAAGAACTGTGAAGGTCTGAGACTTCACCTTACTTAAAAGCTAACAAGTTAGCCTGCCAAAGATTCACAGATACACACAGAAGACAGGAGACTCCTGGGTAAGACAGTTTATTGCTCATGGTAATAGTAGTACCCAGCATATTAGCATTTACTGCACTGGTTCCCTAAATCCAGTTCCCACAGGTCTTCACAAGGAGGGTCAGATAATACCTGCATATGTAGGAGACTGTGTTCTACAAGAGGAACAATGAGCTGAGGAAACCTTTACTAATATTCTGTAAGCATGCCTGCCCCTTGTTCCAGAGGAAGACACCGTATCTTCAAAGGCTATTTACTATACAAGAATCCTTAAAAAGATAGTTCTAAGCCAAGTGCTTCCCTCGCAAGATCTGCAGATATGCAGCAGACCCACTGAGAGTTGCTTGCCAGTTAGATAAAGCAGCTTGCTCCAGGCACAAAACTATAAGGTTGTAACAGGTTTGAAACACTAGAGACTGATGCCATGGCCCAGGCTCTTGACTACAATGTTATCCGACCTCTTCATCAGCAAATAAGAATTCCTGTTTTTAAATCAGTGCCCGATATTGGAATGTCTTTTTTTGTTATAATCTAGTAAGATTAGTGATGAGTTGGAGCAAAATAGATTTATTGGCCATTTGGTTTTCCTTTACATGCCCTTCCTGACTCACTGCTTAGCAATTTACTGCTAATTTACTTATTTTTCTTTTTGTCCTTAACTGACATATAGGAATTTTTGTAAATACTGAACAGCAAAACCACATTGTTTGTGTACTTTGGAAAAAATCTTTTCCTTTCTGTGGCTTGCCCTTTTGTTTATACCAGGTACGATCTTGTGTTTCATAAATAAAAATAAGTGTAAAAGCATTATATTAATTGTAAGCAAATTAGTTGTTTTCCTTTATGACTTGTGCTTTTTCTTTCTGTAGAATTTATTTCTTAAAAGTATTTTCTTTTGTCCAGTCTGTAAACTTATCTTTAGATGTTTCTTCTAAATACTTATTTTTTGGTTCGTTTTTAAAAGGTAGGTCTCCAGTCTTCAGTGATTTTTGGTCAGGGATGACTGTTTTGTTTTGGTAAACATCAAAATGCCTAAATGTTTACCTAAAATTATTCTAAATTTTATACAACATGAATGACAGCTTATCTCTGATAGCAGCTGTCAGTCATGATTCAAAAATAGAAAAGAAGAA
Organism: Myotis davidii; assembly: GCF_000327345.1. Lineage (NCBI taxonomy): Eukaryota > Metazoa > Chordata > Mammalia > Chiroptera > Vespertilionidae > Myotis > Myotis davidii. The sequence continues at coordinate 239,425 of NW_006283631.1, forward strand.
AAAGAATGAGGACCTCTAAGCCTCAAACAGTGTTTCTAACTCATTTTTTTTTATTATTTGTGAGCTATTGAGAAACATAGCCCAAGGGAATAGTAAGAGTGATTATACAGTACGAAAAGTTAGATAAAAGTAAATAGTTATAATGTATAGTTTTCTTATTCGTGTTATATGTCATTTTATTATTCATGTTATATATAGGTGGCAATCTTTCAAAACAAACAAAAAATAAAGCTAAACCACTAGAAACTCCATTCAAATGTTAAAATAAGTATCAGAGTTCTAGTGTAATACAGATTGTAAATATCGCATTTTTTTCTAAACCCATACTATTTGATCTTTTTGTCAAAATAAATTCAGAATTAATAGCAAGTCCATGTCTATTAATTAAAAATTTATCTATCACGAGCTCTTTAAGCTTTTATTCTCACAAATTTATAACATAGGAAAGATGACATGATACATGGTAACCTTTTCATTTTTATTTGTTTTGACCTGACAATTTTACATTTCAGGACTGCATGCCATTCTTTGTGGGGTTTTTTTTTTCTTGTAAGCTAGCTAATCATCTAGATTGAATGTGAATGCTTATAAAGCAGCAGAAACCAACTAATTATGGCTCAATTTGGCTATATGTGACATAATTTCATTCCTGTACTATTTCTCTTATGGAATGTCACACTAACTTAAGCTGTTACTTTTTAGAAGGAAAGAAAAATGATGACCATCTTATAAAAATAACGTGGAATTAGAGCCATAATGTTTTAAGTGCCTTGAATTTTCAAATTTAAGAATAGCATAAAGAATATACTATTAGTTTGAATCTGTAAAAATAGACAATTTATATTTGTCTGTAGGAATTATAGATAAATTTTGTTTTATTTTCATGCATTTTAGTATTTTTCTAGATTTTCTATAGTTATTAATATTATTTTACTAAGACATAATATTATTAGTGGAAAAATATATTTGGTTTGAGAAATAAATGTTGATGAATTTATTCATTATCTCTGCCAAATATTTACATAGAGTTAAACACAATAAGGGGGTTAGAGGCACCATGCCCTGTGCAGTAAAAATTCCACATATAACTTCTAACTTTCCAAAAACTTAACTACACAACACCCGTGGTATAGCAGGAAACTGGTTCTAGGACCCCCATGGTTAAGGAAAATCCACAGGTGCTCAAATCCCATATGTAAAATGGTGCAATACAAGACATACAGTTGTCCCTCCACATCCACAACTGGTTGGATCTGTGGACTCAAAACTAGGTATACAGAGGACAGACTGTATATTAATTAAAAATAATTCACAGTGTTCAAGGGTCAACTTTACTCTGACAATTTCATGATAGGAAGAATATAGAAGACATGTTATGTAAATTTAATTTTCAAAATGAAAGATGTGAAGAAAATGTTGAAACTCTAACAAAAATCAAATAAGTATTTTAGCAATAGAGAGATATAACATTCAATAGAGATATGATTTAACATGGAAAAAAGTAGCAATTGCCCCAAGTGTATCTACAAATTCAATACTGTCAAAAATCAAAATTTTGGCTGGAACACATATTGCTCCCTGTAAAAAACATGAAAAAAGTACATAAAGAGCTAATTTGACTTAAAAAATAAAAATAATGATAGAGTCACATTCTTTATATCAGATAGTAAGCCATAATGCAAAGACCAATTAATGGGTGTTGTGTGAAATATCGCATAAAGAAACAAATGGAACAGAATATAGAATTCTTATTGATGTGTAGCTGATATATTTGAAATTATAGTGATGATGATAACACAGAGCAATGCGAAATTATAGATTGCTTAGTATTGTTATCGGGAGAACTAACATTCTCTGCAGCATATAGTCTTTAACAGACATAGTATACAAAAGATTAAACATGGATTAAAGCATGAAAGCTTTTATAGAAAAATAAGGCAAAATAGTAGAAGAACCTCATCTAGGGGTAGGATAGATTTATTTTCGAAGATCCCAAAGCACAAAACCTGTGGGAAAAATAAGAATTTGAATCAATATTAAGGATTTCTGTTTAACCACAAAGTTCAAATTGTTTTAAAGAAGGTCTCATGAGCACTATATCCCATGTGTTTGTGCATATTGCTAAATATGACTATTGCCAAGACCTTTTGTAGAATTTGTGTCACTGCCTTCTCACATCAAGTGCTATTATAGAGATTTTCCCTTCTGGTATGTGATTTTTGGCCCAAATACCCCCAAGAATTCTTTAAAGTCCAAAAAGATTAACCAGGGATGAATCAGTGTTGCATGCACCTGGATCAAGTTTATATAAGACTTGGTCTGAGGAAATCTTTCTTCTGTAACCTTTAATATACTCTCCCATCTTTCCTTCAGGGACTCAGTTATGTTTACTAAAATCTCCTTTCCCTTCCATAGCTACCATTTCCCAAAATTCATTTTGCTTGATTTTCTCATGCCTGTACTATACATTCCTGTTTTCAAAATTGTCTTTTTCATTTATTCCGATTCTAGCATGACTTTATTACTGTGTCTTCTGTTTATTCTAATATATCCCACTTTCATCTCTTTCTAGGCCATATCACCTCTTCTTATAGTTCTTATCATAAGGAATGATGTATGATTCACAGAATAGATGAAGTTGCATTTAGAAAATTTAATATATATATTGCCCTAGCTGGCTTGGCTCAGTGGATAGAGCATCAGCCTGCGGACTGAAGGGTCCCAGGTTCGATTCCAGCCAAGGGCACATGCCTGGGTTGTGAGCTCGATCCCCAGTGGGGGGCATGTAGGAGGCAGCCAATCAATGATTCTCTCTCATCATTGATGTTTCTAACTCTCTCTCCTTCTCCCTTCCTCTCTGAAATCAATAAAAATACATTTTTTTAAAAAAGAAAATTTAATATAATTACTGAGGATGTCCAAAGCAAAAACTGCCTGACTAATTTCCATGGCATGGATCTTACCAATGAAAAAATGACAGACCATGATTGAAGCACATGTTGATGTTGACTCTACTGATGATTATTTGCTTTGTCTATTCTGTGTTGGTTTCACTAAAACACACAACAATCAGATTCAGAAGGCCTGTTGTGCTAAGCAGCAACATCATCTTCTGCCAAATTTGGAAGAAGATGATGAAAATCAGGACCCAAGAGGTGCAGACAAATGACTTGAAAGAAGTGGTCAATAAACTGATTCCCGCTAGCATTGGAAAAGACATAGAAAAGACTTGACAATCAATTCAACCAATTTATTCACTCCATAATGTCCGTGTAAGAAAAGTCAAATGCTGAAAAAGCCCAAGTTTGAATTAGGAAAACTCTTGGAAATTAATAGTGAAGGTAGCAGTTTTGAAAAGCTACAGGGGATGAGACAGGTGCTAAGTTGAATGAACTGATGGATATGAGCCTCCAGTCCAAGAAACTGTTTAAAATTCAGACTTTTAATGGTGACAAATTGTATTTGTAGAAAAAAATAAATTAGGTTGGGTCCACCCTAATTTAATATGGCTGATGTCTTTATGAGGAGAAGAGACAGACTGAGACAGACAGAGAGAATACCATGTTATAACAGAGGCACAGACTGAAGTGATGTGTATACAAGACAAGAAAACCAAAGCTTGGCAGCAACATCAGAAGCTAAGAGACAGACAGGGAACAATTCCTCTGCTGGGGCTTCAGGGAGATTTGGACGTCTAGCCTCAATAACTATGAGATAATAAATTTACTATTGTTTAAAGTCATCAAACTTGCCTATTTTTTTTGACAGCCCCAGACAATTAATACACAGAGGATCATGATTACTTTGTTTGGAGACCTGCCAACCTGCGATCACATGCAATCAATATTTATGGTTTGCCAAAGCTATCTATGCTTCATTTGCTTTCTAATGCCTCAATAATAGGAAATTACTTCATGAATCATTTTATAAATAACTATTAAAAATATATCAATATTTGTGTATATTAGATTAAAGATACAATCAAAATGTCACTTAAAATAAAACCTGAAGAGACACAAACAGGTATTTCATTTATTATTGCGAGGTGAATGTATATTACATTTTAGTGCCATTTGCCAAAAATATTTAAGTGTTTTCTTAAGCAGGCAACATTTTTTAAAAAATACATTTTATTGAGTTTTTTACAGAGAGGAAGGGAGAGAGATAGAGAGTTAGAAAGATCGATGAGAGAGAAACATCGATCAGCTGCCTCCTGCACATCTCCTACAGGGGATGTGCCCAAAACCCAGGTACATGCCCTTGACTGGAACCGAACCTGGGACCTTTCAGTCTGCAGTCCAACGCTCTATCCACTGAGCCAAACCGGTTTCGGCAGAGCAGGCAACATTTTATTACAGAAACCCATTTCAACTGAAGGGGGGTTTGGATGAAGGATATAGGGGTTTCGCACAGAACTTGAGAACAGGAAGTAAAGCTGAGCCTTCCGTGGAAAGAGACCTGGAGGTAGACAAACAGTAACCACAGCATCTACTTTCATTTAATTTCCCCCTCTCTTCTCAGAGGTTGAAT
>NW_006283631.1:244014-249463 GCF_000327345.1 Myotis davidii
ACAGATTAGAATTCTTGGCTGACTCAGCCATTTGTACATTGTCCTAATGTCCACCCCAAAACTGCCATCTCAGCCCCTAAATCTACTTGATCTTACAGATCCTATGCCTGGAACTTAGCGTCTATGCTGTAAGTCACAATTCCTGGTGGAGAGAAACAGATAGGTCTGGCTTAAGCTAGACATTTGTCTCATCCTATAAACTAAGGCCAGAGGATTGAGTTTACGTGAAACACACGGCTGCACACTGAAGGGTTATGGAAAGGGCAGAGTTTTAAAGAAACAGGCGTGAGAACAAGAATGGAATTTCTAACACAAAATTTTAAAGCGTTATAGATTTCATATTGTTATTGTTTTATTAAAAGCTCATTAGGATAAACTTGTTATACTTTATTTTTTTATTTAACTTTAAATTTAAGTATCAAAATCTAGGTAATGCTTCAAAACTGTTTGCATTGATAACTATAGTTACATAATATAGTGAGAAAAGTAATTAAGAGTTGAATTCTGAAAACCTAGAGACCAAGCCCACCACCACTTACTAGTCACAAGGTCCTGGGAAAGTCATATAATTTCTCTCACCTTCACACTTCTTATTTGTAAAATCTAAGTAAAAATAAGTCTACGTTAAGTGGTTAATGTAGATCCAAAAAATTCATGTATAGGAAAAGGCCTCAGAGATTAAGTGCTATATATGCTAAATAGGACACCATATTACTTTGTTATAATCCCCATAACAGCTTATACATAGTCTGCAATTGTTAAGTGTTTGGATGTCACCTGTTCATTGCCCAAGGCCCATTTGTATTATAACTTTCTTTTTCTGCTGCTGTCATAGACTGAGTTAGCTCAGTTTCTTTTAGCTGCATGGAACATAAAATGACTCTTGTTTAAATAAGCCTAGGAAGAACTGAATTAAATAACACAATCCAAGTCCTGTCCAAGTATCAGAATGAGCAGGATCCAAGCTACTCACTAGAGACTTCGGCATATTCACTTCATTAAAGAGCAATGTCACATGACCAAAATCACATTTCTTCCGTGGGTTACTCAGTTCAAATAGTTTCACATTTCTGCCACGGCAAATATTGGGTAAAATGTCTAACTTTGAATCTGTCAGCATCACATAGTGGAAATACAGTTCCTGAGACTGATATATTGGTGACAGGTTCAAGAGGGCAAAATCAATGAGACAGAGCATTATCTCAAGAAGTATCCTATATAATAAAAGCCTAATATGCAAATTGTCCCCTCAGGCAGTCGTTCGACCAGGAGTTCAACTGCGCGTAATGACATGTGCTGACCACCGGGGGGGCGGTGCAGAACATGGTGGGCATTGGCAATGCAGCACTGGCAGTGGGCGGGAGTGAAGGCGCTGCTGGCCCTGATGGACCCCAACGAGAGCGAGATCATGGCGAGATGGTGGAGCAGGTGAGCAGGTGGTGCCAGGTCAAGGCAGGTGCTAGTGGGGACCTGATCACCCCACTGATCACCCTGCAGACGGTGACCAGCTGTGGTGTCAGGAGGTGGAGCTGCCACTCAGCTCCCAGGTGCTGTGGGAGCCAGGTGGGGGGCCCAGCCCCAACTGATCACCCTGCAGGTGGGATGATGGAACAGGTGAGGGGGTGACACCAGGCCAAGGCAGGGTGCCAGGTGGGGCTGCAGGGCTGTGAGGTTAGGCACACGAGCTGGGGTCTGATCTCTGCAGGTCACCCAGAAGACCCCACCTGTGCACAAATGAATTTGTGCAACAGGCCTCTAGTCTACTATAATTGAGCAACAATTATTTTGATCATCCAATTTTGGTTTTATACTCCTAGCCAATATCTTTTTTTTTTTCTATATTGAATTTCAATCATCCTACAGAATTTGCCCATATCCTTTTTCCCTGATTCCATGGGTTTACTCATCTCTGTATCTTTCTGTACATGGCTTAATTATATTTGTATATTTATTAGTTATATTTTTCTACCTCAGTATACATATGGTATCCCAATACAAGTTCAAGTAACAACTAGACCCTAAGAAATCAAATGCAAATTCAAATTATTGGATGGAAAAGATTCTAGTTTGACCCAGTCAGGGCCAAGTGTCTATTTAGATGTGCCTGGGAGATAAGTCACAATGCCAGCTGGCTATGTAGCAGTGATGCTGGAGGGGCCATAAAAAGGGGCGGGGCATTTAAGAGCTGTGGGTGATTAATTTTCCTTAAAGAAAAAGAACAAACTGGGCAGGCACACAGAAGGTGAGGACGATAAGCTCTAACACCAGAGCAATATTTATAGGCATCTCCATCTGGATATCTGTGACCTCATTAAATTCAGTCTGTCCCAAAACTGAGCTCATTATCTTCATGAGGCCTCCAGCCTTTTGTATTTCCACTTAATACATCACTGTTCTCTTGGGCCCCCACACTTAAAATGTTATGGTATATTTTGACTTATTGTCTCTGTTATCCCAAACACCCTTTCCACTCAATTAACAAGTTAAGTCATTTTTTACTTTTTCACATATCTTTTCTTGTACCCTCCTCACCACAAAATATGGGTGGAATCGCTTCTTAATATAAGAAGTCTTTGCCAGATTTCTGGATCTCTCCTCTATTACATATCACATTCTGACACGTTATATTTTTAATGGTTTTCATCATGATTTCCCTTTATGTTCATTAAAGAAGAGAGAGAGAAAAAAGAAACAAACAAAAATAGAAACAAGAAAGAAAGGAAACAAAGAAGGAAGGGAGGAATGTGGGAGGGAAGAAAAAAAGGATGGAAGAAAGGAGGAAGTGTTTTAAAACCTTTTGAGGACACTTCTTTTTTAAAAAACATATTAATTTTTTACAGAGAAGAAAAGAGAGGGATAGAGAGTTAGAAACTCTCTTGATGAGAGAGAAACACCAAGCAACTGCCTGCTGCACACTCCCTACTGGTATGTGCCCACAACCAAGGTACATGCCCTTGACTGGAATCAAACCTGGGACCCTTGAATCCACAGGCCGACACTTTATTCACTGTGCCAAATGGTTAGGGCTTTGAGGACACTCCTTAAAGAGATTGTCTGAATCATTACTCTTCTCAAGACCAGCAAAATACACAGAGGTAAAAGCAAGAGTTCTTATAATATTAAGACAAAGTAGTTTTCAGTACAGTCTACAGATTATTTGAACCCTGCTTTGGGAATCCATAAGTATTCTATAAATACAATGTACAACAGAGAAACAAGGTTCTCTCATTGATTGCGCATAAAAAGAAAAATTTGCTCAAGGTGGGTTGATATATGCATTTTTACCTAAAACCCAATAAATTCCATTTCCTTCCTCAACTCCAGATCCTAGAGAATCCTCTTTTCTTCCGATAAATGCACTTAGAAGACAAGAAAACATGATAGAAACTTCATCAATGCCACAGCCTCCCATGAAGAAATAAAGCAAAAACAAAGCCAGGGTCTTGCTTGGATGAAAAGTTGCATTTTCCAAAGGAAAATGTCACTATAACTAAAATGTCAGTCATTAACTGTGACCCAATTTGGACCCTTTACTTTGCTCAGTTATATTAGCCACTTCTCTTTTTTCTCTGCTCAAACAGGTAAGGGTCAGATACACAAAAAAGAGATGGTGGTAGGCTGAGGTTCAGAAGTGTTTCCCATCCCACATCCAGAGGCAACATTTTCTTCCCACTTGTGGTAGGAGCTTAATAGATATCAACAGCTGAAAATTAATTTTGGAACCTAGATGATATCATTTGCAGGCTCTAATGGTAATCATCTCATATATCCTCTAATATACATGAATAAGTGAGAACATTTTCAAGCACCAATTCTTTTGACCCTTGACTATCTTCGCCTGGCATAACCTAGTCCCTGGTTTCCTCAGAAACTGAGCTTCCTCTCAGAAATACAATAGCTTGTATGGAACGACATTGCTTACAAAGGTGGTAGTAGAGGAAAGGGCTGGGGACTCTGGAAATTTACTCCTCTTACAGATAACTAAAAAATAATACACAGCATTATTTAAGAGCTTCACTAGCTCTTTAAAGGCCTTAATTCCCCTAGAAATGGGTGGTAACCTTCAATTTGTTCTATTTCCTCTTCTAAGTGTTGCGTAAATTATATGGACAAAGCGGACTACATGACTTTTTATATTTTTCCCCCCAAGAAAATAGCACTTACTTGGAAAATATCCCTGGAGACTTTTTGGACCATTCCTCTGTGAGGAGAAATTTGGGGCAGATCCTGTGCATGATGAGGGGATACATGTACAGTAGTAACGGAACCCTGTGAAGAATGGAATAGATAAGTCTCAATATATTCAATATTAAAGATATTCTGCCTGGAAACATTTGGGTTTGAAAAGGATCATACAATAACACCTTTTAGCACTCACTTTGTATAGGTAATATATGCTGATGGACTACATAAAATCCTACTGCAGACCTGTAAGAGAAGGGTGGTTGAAATATTTAGAAATATTCTCTTCAGATATCTGTAAGGTTAATTCTGTTTTGTGAATATTAATTCATTCTGTTACAGTTTAACTAAAATAACCATTTATGTATATTATTGGTGGTTCAAAGGACGACCAAAGCAATATCGTCCTCAGCAAATGTTTTGCTTCTCATACTCATGTGGCCGCAACGTTGGCATGAAGAAAACTTAATAGAGTTACTTTATTACATTTTAATCCTAGATATTATGGTCTGCCAAGAGCATTAAAGTGTTCCTGCAGAAATAAAGCCTCCCTACAAGCCTTGAAATTAAGTTTTTGTTGGAGTGCTTATAAGCTAAAAGTCATAAGGGATAATTAAATGTACACAAGACAGCAGGTCAGAAAGAAAACGCTGGCTGTCTACATGTAATCACTGACTAAGTTGTTTTGATCCAAACCTTTATTTTTGGCAAACCACCACCTCCACGACAATAAAATAACAATCACCCAACGAGGACGGAAATAGCTCCTAATGTCTGCCTAGGGAGGAAGCGGGCATGTGAAGGAAAAGTGAAAGGACATTTCACCACTGAGCAGAATAAACAGCCACAGAGTGAAGGTCTTCACCACCTTTGGAGGCAGCCTCCAGCCCGGCAGTGAACCTAGAAGATCGTATTTTCCCATTTATGGTCACACAAAGCATTCATTCAGGGAACACAGGCTTTTATAAGAGCATTTTGTGATAGGATTTTTATGGATGGCATTAGAAGAGGCGTTAGGAGAGTTATAGCAGTAGAATGTGTACAGACTCCTGAAATAGTAAGTAAAACAAACAAAAATGACAACCTGCCACCACAAAGCAAACAAACAAACAAAAAAAACCTTTTCTCACCATTCGTGGTTCAGAGACACTATAAGGAAGGAGCCAAAAAAATAAAGAAAAATATAAATAACAGTATTATGGTGATCCCACTGAAAAAAAAAAGAGTTGTGAAATATTTTTAGGATGTTTATTTTTCAACCAATTTC
>NW_006283631.1:249631-249941 GCF_000327345.1 Myotis davidii
GGGTATGTCACATTGTAGAAACCTGAGGAAAACCAGGTTTATCTCTCTCTCTCTTCCTCTCTGAAATCAATAAAAATATATTTTTAAAAAATGAAACCACTTCACAAGCTGATTCTAATATATAGCCAGGATTGGAAATGACTGAGCTCTGCTGGCAGGATAGAAACAGGGGACTCTCACCAAACTCAACTCTAAGTAACCGGCGGGGAGAAAGAGGACATTCCAGTGCTGCATGGTGGCCACAGCACAGTTGATGGTGGTGGGGACAGAGTTGTTGCATGTTTGCTTGTACGTGTGTTTGGGGAAGAGT
>NW_006283631.1:250071-250396 GCF_000327345.1 Myotis davidii
ACATTCATTTGCTCAACCACTATGAAAACAGGTATATTTGCTGTTGTCCTCTCGATGCCTGGTTGTGAATGTTTACGCTAGTAAATTATCACAGAAGAGAGTAAACAAGATAGAATAATAAATCCTTCCCAGTTTACCTAAAACCTAGGCTCACAGTTGTCTGTGTCTCTGTCTTTTGCTTGTTAGCTCATTTTACTTCCTGTGATTTCGTATTGAAGAGACTTAATAATACTATTTACCTTTAGCCAGAATATTTAACCTCACACAATGCAGCTTTCCCCATAACTAGAATATGAATTTACACAGTGCACATTTCCCATCTCCA
>NW_006283631.1:250820-257450 GCF_000327345.1 Myotis davidii
AAGGCCAATATACATTATTGAAATGATAGTACTTGCCTAATATCTTTCCCACTAGACCAGGGGCGGAGAATCTTTTTCCTGCCAAGGGCCATTTGGATATTTAATATCATTTGCTTGATATAATTCACTTAATATAAATTTATATTGCTATGAAAAAAGCTCCTAGATTTATTGAATTTCAAGTACCGCCTGAAGTTTGCTCAGCAGGGCCAGGCAAAATGATTTCATGGGCCTTAAATGGCCTGCTGGACCAGGAACCTGAATGACGAGTGATCAGGAGGAAAACTGCCCATGGTCTGGACTGTCAGTCAGGTGTCCAGGAGAGGTGCCCAGCAAACCACCATCTTCCTGTGTTCCCTCTCCACTGCTTACTACCAAAGAGGGAAGGACATCACACCATGGCCTCTCTTTTTTTTTTCTGGTTAATTCATTCATTTATTCGTTCATTCATACATTTCCTATTATAGATGGAAGTAGAGGCCCGGTGGACGAAATTTATGGAGGGGGGGTTCCCTCAGCCCGGCCTGCGTTCTCTCTCAATTTGGGATGTTGGGCCTAACCCGGAAGTCAGACATTCCTCTCGCAATCCAGGACACTGCATGCACCAGTGACCATACTTTTCATACAGGTGAAAAGCATCTTGCTGTTGTGAGGGCAGCTACATTTTTTCCCCCTGATTATAAAAAGTAGTACATAACATGCTCCTTCTGAGGCAGTAGTACCATTTTCCTCATCTTATGGGTGGAAAAACTGAAGCAGAGAGAAGTTAAGTAATTGGCTTTGTCACACAGTTATGTGTCAAAAATCAATTGCTATACTCTGTTTTTAAAAAAACAACTAATCTAGTTTTAAGTGTTTCTAGAGAATCAAAAAAAATAAAAGTATTCATTTTAAAGTAATTTTATGTTAAAATTCAGTGAGAGTTCTATGAAAATGAAAAATTATAAGCCAATATCACTTGTGAAAATAAATGCAAAATTCTAAACATAACATTAATAAATTGAATTTAGCAATGTACACATTAACAATATGTCATGAGTAAGTTGTGTCTATCTTAGAATTTCAGTGAAACTTAACATTATAAAATTACTATAATTGATCATATTAAGTGATTATTAGAGAAAAACTCATAATTAGCTCAAGATATTTAAAATAATTTTGAAAATCAATATCCATGTATGATTTTTGAAAAAAATACTAAATTAAAAATTGATAAACTATTTTAATAAAAAATGAACACATCTACTAAAAATCTGTACATCATACATATTAGTGAAATGTTAGAAGAATTTATTTTAAAATCAGAAATATGCAAAGATATTCTCTATCACTTGTTTCACACAACAGTGTACTAGAAACTTTATAAGTGAGAGGTGGTATTGAAAATACTCATGTCTATCTACAAAATCCCATTGCCATATTAGGCAAGTAAACAGATTTCAGGAAGTAAATTAATATACCGATCAAATTTTAAATACTGCCAAATCATGTTATTACTTAGTAATTTACATACATATGAAAGTTAAAACAGGTCATCATAATAAACACAAACTAATTCATTTGAAGAGAGAAGAATGGAATTGGGAAGGTGAAACTATAAATATTTTTTTAATGTAGAAATCAAAGTTCTAAAATTGTTTTCATTTTGCATACCTCTGGGTATATATCCAGTATATCTAGAAATCCATCTGCAGCCATCTTCGTATTATGCACGGCCTTGCTAATGCTATAGGAATACCTAATGTCCTTAAGCAAATTAAATAAGGCCACAAATGTATTCGCTTTCCTGTCACAGAGAATTGACACCACTGTCTCCCTATTGAAACTGGAGAGGCTGTATCCACATTGTCCAACAGAATATAGTCAAACCTCAGTTCTTCAACATCTCCCATCTGGAATAATTCAGTTCTCAACCAAGTTGTTCACAGGAAAATGTGTTGGTTGTCAAACCAAACATTGGATTTCCTTCTAAAAATCCTTTCCTGCTCATATCCCAGCATGACAAAAAGCATCTCTCAGGCAATAAACAAAAGAGAGAGTGCTTTTCTTGCTTGAAAAATGGATGATTAGCACAGTTTTAAAACATAAAGAAGCCATCAAATGTGCTAATGTTGCTAAGGGTGTGAAAGAAGCAAAGATCACAGGCAATTAAAGAGGTAGAGGAACTGGTGTTGCTGCAGATGAACAAAAGCAGTTACCTGGTGACAGCATTTAGGAGGCAATGGCATCTGAACAAGCAAAGATGCTGCATGCTGACCTGAAAAACACCCCTGAAATGAGTACTGAAAGTGATTCCTTTAAGGCTAGTAGGGGGTGGTGCAATAAATTTAAATAAAGAAGTGTTTGTTTATAGCTGAGCCAGTACATTAGACATGTACCTTATATAAGAAAAGTTAAAATAGGGAATCATTTGGGGGTCTGGAACAGGTTGATTCAATTTACATTATTTCTAACTAGAGCCTTGGTACATGAAATTTATGCACAGGTAGGGTCCCTAGGCCTGGCTGGCGATCAGGGCCATATTGTGGGGCAAATGGCAGGGCAATTGGGGGCCCTGGCTGGCACCTGCCTTGGCCAGCCTGGCACCACACGCTCACTGGCCCCGCCCACTGCTGCCATTACTGGTCACCTCCCTCTGCAGGGTACCCGGTGGGGCAATCGGGGGGCCCCCACTGCCACCCACCTTGGCTGGCCTGGGGCCTGCAGTCTGGAGTAAGCTCCTGCATTAAGTGTCTTCCCCCTGGGGTCAGTGCGCATCATAGTGACCAGTCATTCCAGCAGTTTTTCCGCCATTTGGTCAATTTGCATATTAGGCTTTTATTATATAGGAGGATGGGAAAGGATGATTTGGTTTTCAAACAAATCGCTTCTTGAACAGGCTTCCAAAATGAATTAAGTTTAAAAATTGAGGTTCCACTGTATGTTGGAAGTAATGCTATTACAATTTGGAGCTTTGCTCTTAAGAAACTGGCAGTTTCCACTTCTTGTCATGGGAAGTCCTGACAGCTTTATAATAAACTAGAGGCCCAGTGCATGAAATTTGTGCATGGGGGTTGAGGAGGGATCCCTTGGCCCAGCCTGCATCCTCTTTCAATCCAGGACCCTTTGGGGGATATCCAACTGCCAGTTTAGGACATCCCTCTCGCAATCCGGGTCCACTGGCTCCTAACTGCTCTCCTACCTGCCTGCCTGATGGCCCCTAACCAATCTGCCTACTTCCTGATCACCCCTAACCACTTGCCTGCCTGCCTGATCGCCCCTAATTGCCTCTGCCTCAGCCCCCGCTGCCATGGCTTTGTCTGGAAGGACGTTCCAGAATGATGTCCGGAAGGTCGTTTGATTGTCTGATCTAATTAGCATATTATGCTTTTATTATTATAGATCTGACTATGCTGAGACTGCTGTGCTGAGACACACATAAGCACTCTGGTGAACAGTCCCAGTTGGGCTAAGCCTTCCAACTGTCTCTGCCAAGAACTAGGCTCATCAGTGAAGCCATCTGGGACTCATCAGACCAGCCATTCACAGCTAAATACACCAAGTGGTCTCAGCAAACTCCATGGAGAGTGGAAGAATCACCCACGTAATTTCTCCAAGGTTTCCTGACCCCCCCAAATTGTGCTAAAATAAAATGGATGTTGTTTTCAAGACATAAAGTATGGAAGTTGTTCAATAAATAACTGGAAAAAATCGTTTGAAAATGCTTGTAAATACTTTTGATAAATATTCACTTACCATCAGCCATAAAACAGTTTCCCAGTGTCCTGTAGATGATCCTTTCCTGTCAAAAAAACAAGGTGCAATTTTGAATTATTTTTATAGGAATTACTTGCTAGAAAACATTATTTTCCTCTCCCGTTTTTTTTTCTTATATTCTCTTCACGAGTCATTGACAACCAAACTAACTTCACCTATATGGGTCCCACAGAGCCTTTCAGTTATTTGTATTTGTCTGCTTAATCTCACATTTTGTATTATTTAACACAGCCTGTACTATCTTCATACATTCCTAAAGCATTTTGCGAACAAATGGGGGTAGTTCTGAGGTTGATATGCTGGTTTTTGTAGAAAGACCAGCAAATGCAAAGCCCCTGAAACAGAAAGAACAAATGAAACAAAAGGCACGTGGGCTTGTGGTGACAGGAGACAGAGATGTAGGGCAAACTGGCATGGAGAGCATGTTAAAGAAGTTTGCATTGTATTAAAAGCATGGAGCCCTAGCCTGTTTTTCTCAGTGGAGAGCATCAGCCCTCAGACTGAAGGGTCCCGGATTCAGTCCTGGGTTCAATTCTAATCAAGGGCACATACCTCGGTTGCAGGCTAGATCCCAGGTCAGGGTGTATGCAGAGGCAACCAACCCATGTGTCTCTCTATCATTGATGTTTTTCTCTCTGTGTGTCTCTCCCCCTCCCTTCCACTCTCTCTAAAAATCAATGGGAAAAATATCCCTAGGTGAGGATTAACAGCAACAACCACAACAAAGCAATGGAGAGTCTTTGGAAGATTTAAAGCGGGAGCATCCTGGTATTTGCTTCCTCATGATCCCTCTGGTCTCTGAGGAGTGCTTTTCCACTTCCTCGCTGCCAGCCGCAGTCCCAGAGCTGAATCTGGTTCTCATTTTCCCCAGCCTCATCTTGGTTGGACTCTCTGATTATCCCAACTTGCCTATAAGGCTCTAATCATCTTCCTTATCATCAGAAGGCTGTGCACTCACACTGCTATTTTAGTATATTATGCTTGATTATAAATAGGGTTGGAACAAAATAGCTACACTTTGATGCTCATTTGATTTTAATCTAACATGCCACTTCGATATTTACCTTATGTTATGTTCTAATTCTCCCCGCAGGGAGTGAGTAATTTCCCAAATCCTCAAATCTAGATGTCCCCAGGCTGACTTTAAAACATGTCTCCATATCATCTACATTTGGTCCCGCAGTTGATTAGTTCTTGGCAAGGACAAATATGACTTACAGAGTTCATTATTTTCTCAAACTTGAACAGTGGTTAGGAATCAACTAGGTGCCATGTGTCTCAATCTTCATACCAGAGCCAAAGCTGACAAGAGTTATTTATTTATTTAATTTATTAATTAATTTATTTATTTTTATTTATGGCATTAGTAAAAGTTTTAGCCCTAAGGAAAAAAAAAAAGTAAAATGTAAAGGTTCTATAATTTTTAAAAATCAATCAGCAGTTTCAATTAAAATTTATTTTTAAAATTAAATTTTGAAAATTAAATCCAGAGGTGTAATTTCCTGTAATTAGTAGAAACTATATTATCATGGGTACAATATGCTCTGAGGTCTAAAAAAAAACCTTTTGTGTACAAATATGCACATCTATAGCAACAAGCACATTTTAAAAAATTATCTTCCTTTTTATTTAGTGGAATAACTTGCTAGAATACACACTACACAAACATCCACATACACACAAACACTGGTACATACACATATGGCAGGAAAGAGGTAATCTGAAAATTCTTTAGAATCAATAAAGGCAATGGGCCACCATGGGCAGAAGGCTGTATGGTTATCTGAGAATTGCATAGAAAGAATAAATCTCCTTGCAGCTACTTAAAAGAAAGCACTTCAAAATGTCACAAATAGCCCAGCTGTCCATAGAAAATGGTATATTATTTTATGAGACTATTATTAAGGGAAATTTGCCCAATCCCTAGTCAGACACAAAGGAGGATGGAAATTAAATCCATGAGAGGTTGGATGCTAGATGTTACCTAACATGCTGGATGTTGTGCTCCTGAACCAATGTGCAGCCTGTGATGATGGGACATGACTGTGAATGATGATCAAATAATCTGACCACTAAGGCTATAATCTCGAGATATAAATACGGGACTCACTAGCACTGAGAAGAGGAACCATCCCCTCAGTAAAGCCACAGGGGGACTCTCTGATTATCAGGGATCTGGCAGGGGCATATCATCATAGTATGGTCACAGATGGTTTTCATACTGTATTGGCGAGTATTCCACAAAGATGTCACGCGACTGAAGAAAGATTCCAGCTATACTCTGCTTGGGCATGGGTGTCAGAGTGATCATTTTTTGAACTACGGAAAACTTCAATATTACTGGATAATTTAGAAGAGAAGATATGAGCTTGCAGGGGAGTTATTGAATATCCTGCTAATGAGGCTGTGGGAACTCAAAAATTGTTTTGATGAGTTAAATGCCTGTGACCAAATATTCACGCTGATTTGGTAAAGCAGTTGACTCAAGCTATTTCAGAAGTGAAATCTACACTAATAAAAGAGAAACATGGTAATTGGCGTACAACTGCTACCCTTCCCATTGGCTAATCAGCGAGATATGCAAATTAACTGGCAGCCAAGATGGCGGCCGGCAGCCAGGCAGCTTAAACTGAACATGAGGTTTGCTTGCTTCAGTGATGGCGGACTCCAAAGTTCCCCGCCTGCCGCTGCAGGCCTCTGAGCGGGCAGTTTGAAACATAGAAGCTAAAAAAAACCTCCAGAAACCTGCTTTCAGGGAGCCGGGATCTCAGAGCTGGAGTTGATACAGAGTTTCGGTTATAGACACAAACAAGTCTGGGCCGGAGGGTTTCTGCTTTCCCAGCAGCAGAGGCCCCAGAGCTGGAGCCACCGCTA
>NW_006283631.1:257623-281786 GCF_000327345.1 Myotis davidii
GGCATAGCCATAACCTCCCCATTGGCCCTACCCTGAGTGTGAGAGTCGTGGTGCCCCAACCCCCTGATCTGCCCTGCCCTGAGTGTGACAGGGGACAGTGCCCCAACTCCCCTATCGCCCTACTCTGTGAGTGACAGGGGGGAGCTCCTCAACCCTTTAATCGGCCCTGCTCTGTGTGTGACAGGGGGGAGCCCCCCAATCCCCTGATCGGCCCTGCTCTGTGGGTGATGGGGGTAGCGCCCCAACCCCCTGATTGGCCTTGCTCTGTGCATGACAGGGGGTGGCACCGCAACCTCCCCATCAACCCTGCCTTGAGTGTGACAGGGGACAGTACCCCAACCCCCCAATCGGCCCTACCCTGAGCGTGACTGAGGGTGGCATTGCAGCCTCCCAATCTCCCTGCTCTATGCATGACGGGGCGGCGCCCCAACTCCCCAATTGGCCCTGCTCTGAACCCGACCAGGGGCTGCACCTAGGGATTGGGCCTGCCCTCTGCCACCCGGGAGCAGGCCTAAGCCATCAGGGCGTTATCTCCCGAGGGGTCCCAGACTGCGAGAGGGCACAGGCCGGGCTGAGGGACCCCCCTCCCCCCCGAGTGCACAAATTTTTGTGCACCGGGCCTCTAGTTCTAAATAAAAAAGAAGAAAATGCAAAAAGATAAATACAATAGTGTACTCTATATGGTCTAAACATATCCCTCTATAAGACAAGTAAGAAACAGTTTAAAGTCCTACAAAGTTAAAAGCAACTCCCTAAGGAGAATATTATTTTTTATTTTCTTTAGTTTTTACTGTTATAATGTTTTTATTTTAAAAATTTTTAATCTTTATTGTTGAAAGTATTAGAGTTGTTCTCCCTTTTTTCCCAATTGACCCCCTCTACCCCATACTCACCCCTCCTAGGCCTTCATCACATCATTGTCTGTGTCCATGTGCTATGTACAAATACATATAAGTTCCCTGGTTAATATTTTTTAAAGATTCTAGTTATAATAAGAAAAAGTTGACACAAATATGCTTTCCTCATTCCCACCAGTCTCCATTATTATGTATCATATTTGCCTCTTAAAATTTGAGACTAATCAATTAAGTATGTTTTTAGGGCTAATATGTAAAATGTTTAAAAATCACTCAGAAAAAGTAGTGAATTTCATTCATCAGCATAACTAGTTGACCTTTCTTGCTCTATGTTCAAAGAGTAATATAGTTTCCTGTAATTAGTGGAAACAAATTCCACTCAAATTATAAAAGTAACATTTATTTAATGCTTAGCAATTCCAGATACAAGTTAAGTGCTTTTGTGAATTAATTTATCTCTATCTCATAAAAAGTCATTTATGATTATCTCATCTGAGATAATAATATTGAGTTACTATGCAGATAGTAAGTACAAAGGTCAGGATTTGAACCCAGCCAGGCTATGCAGAAAATTATTACTGTGAATAAAGAGCATAAACTGAAGAGAACAGACCACCACTCTGAAGTGTTATGAGATTCTTCTGCATGGAGTGAGAAACTATTCCTTTATATAGACTTAATCTAACCTTGTTTTATGCATGTACCTGTTTGAAGATATCTTGTTTAATATATATTTCTTAGAAATAATTAGTTGTATGGTCTTTGAATAATTCAAAGCCAGAGGCTTTGGAGGCCATTTGCCTTTCATCTGTTCACTCACTAACGTCCTTATAAAACAAGCCACTCTCATCAGTGTTGAAACCTGCACTTGCACGAACAACACCACTTCCCTGTATGACGTTTAGCAAGCTTACAGTATGCGAGCTGAAACAAGAAGGCAGAATAGCACCTTGTTTGACCTCAGCTGGGAACCTCAATGTCCAGCAACTCAAAGTTCTCGCTGCTCTTCACATGTCTGAAAACGAATGTGAAAACAGTACATCTATTGATTTGGGGGTTTCAAATAAATGTCAGTGAGTACGTAAATATTCAAGTACAGAATCTGCGAGCAGTGAAGATTCACTATATCTCTAACTCGAGCTTCTTTTCTCGCTAAATCTTTATCTTTAGCTACATTTAGCTGGTACTATTTCTGAATCACTCCTTCAAATTCCCCATTGTTGAACCTATACATTATATACATTGCCCTAAATGCCTTCATCTGACTTAATGTACATACATCAAGTTCCATACGTCAAGGTCCTGATCATTATTAATTTCCCCTAAATTATTTTTCAGTTTTTCACCTCTCCAAGAGCTTCTCCAAGCATCTTATAGACCACTGTGGTAGGCAGAATCACAGCCCTCCAAAGATGCACACGCCCTAACCTCCAGAACCTATGAATGTGCTGCCTTATACGGTAAATATGACTTTGCCAATGCAATTAAGGTTACTGAGCTTCAGAGAGGTATTTTATCCTGGATTATCTGAGTGGGCACAACCTAATCACAAGAGTCCTTAAAATAGAAGAGGAAGGTAGAGGGGAATGTCAGAGAGATTCAAAGTTAGGAAAAGAGGCAGGAGAGAAGCAAAGCATGAAAAAGACTTGACCTGCCAGTGCTGTATCTGAAGACCCATATGAGGGAGAGGCCCATATACCAAGGACTGTAGCAGCCTCCAGAATCTAGAAACAACCCTTAGTTGACAGGTGCAAGAAGATGAGGACCTCAGTCCTCCAAACACAACAACTTGAATGAGCAAGATCCTCTCTGAGATATCCCAGAAAAGAAAGCAGTTCTGCAGACACCTTGACTTCACTCTAGTGAGACCCATTTCAGACTTCTGATTTATAGCACTGTAAAATACATACATTGGGAAAATGTCTTTGCATCATAGGAGATCATTTTGTGAGTTAATTTTCTAGCTAGTCAATGATTATTTAAGAAAGAAAACTAGTATTGAAAATCTCTCTTATACCACTCACATTTTTCTATGTACATATTTTATTGGACTCACCATCTCTATCTATTATCTATTGTGCTATGTTTCAGATGAGTAAATTAAATCCCCACCCTAAAGGAGCTGGCTGCTCAGTGCAAGTTCCAGTACTAAGATGGAACATGTGTGGTTTTTCCTTGTGAACAGATGTCATACAGTTTGCTCTGAGTATAGAGTATGGAAAATTTTAAGAAATAAATCTAACCATCTTCATTGACATTTGATTGTTAATGACCAAAATAAGAGATGCTTGCATTTAACTAGGTAAGAAATGAAGATGCTGCTACTTTTTGGAGAACAAGAGTGCTATGATCAGCTCTTACTTTAGGAAGATTAATCAGAAAGGTTGTATAAAAGATTAGTGCCAAAATGAAAAGAGATTATAAGAATAAATTCCAGGAGTTCAAGGCATATGTGGTGGGAATTCTAGCAATGGGAATGGAAAAAAAAAATGGATCCAATGGCAAAATAACACAGAAGTTAGACAAAATGTTGTGACATTTAATGGGAGAGGAAAGGGAATAGGTAATTAAAGAATACTTTCCTGGTTATACATATGAATAAATTAAATATCAGTAACATTTCCAACAGAAATTTGGAAGTCATAGGAAAAATCTGTTTTGAAAGAGGAAAAATGATTAGTTTTGCTTTGGGCCCAGTACCAAATATCTAAATGAGAATGAAAAAAAAATTACCTAAATATTTGGATGTGTTCTCTCTTCTAAAGTGTGTTCTTGGGGTGTTTTACATATGGTTACTTTATGATGTAACATTGATATTATGCTATAGGTATTTGACAACATGACCCTCATTCAAATTTATCCTCTAAATACTTAGCCAAGTAATTTTTTTATCATGACTGTGAGATACTAAATAAGATTGCTAACTGAATCTGCAGACATTTTAACATAGACATTAATGCTTAGTGTTTATGACAGTGAATATATTTAAACAATCTAGGAAAAACAATACTATGAGGTATTTTTAGAAAATTGATAGCTATAGAGAAAAAGAAGTCAGGCATTTGCATGCAGCAAAATATTAAGTTCTCCTAATGTGTCTAAATGTATAAAGGTCTTGTTGACAGTGAGTTGATCCAAATCTGCCCTAGACTGTATGCATATGAACATTGGTTTGGCCTTTGAATTTGCAATTTAATGATCTGTAGATTTGCACTGTTTTGTGATATTATTATTGTGGTCAAAACTCATATGATAATGTGCTTTGGCATTGCTTTATCGGGTTACATGTAAAAAAAATATTATGTATCTCTTAGAAATATCTCATTTTATAGTTGATCTGAAATATATATTATCAGAAAACTGAAACATTTCAAATTCATTTTCTTCTTTATTCCTGAAATTTTCATTTATTTCTAATTCTAAAGGGAAAAATAAAGTCAAAAGTATTCATATGTGAGAAATGAGAAGGCAATATTTTCTTTGGCTAAATTGTTTTCAGTTTTAAAAAAGTGTCTAATGACAAAAAAGGGCATAGAGAGGCAGCAGGTAATCTCTGAGACATTTTAAAATGCTTCTAAATTAGAATATTTTGTGATTATTTTAATATATTATTTTATATTTGTCTGACCCCTGGGGTGGACATTTACTTGAGTGCAGTAGAGGTAGTATCATCATCAACAAAAGTACCCTTCTCAACAGGGAAAGGAAATCAAAGCCTTTCTTTCCTTAATCATTAATTTCTAATTAAATTCTGCTGATGCCATTTATTTATGTGAACATTTTAAAAAATCACTGTAATTCTAATACTGTTCATTAAGTGAGTACTGTCACAGTTGATGGCAGAATATTCCTATCAATTTCCTAAAATATCTCTCAGTAATAATTCTGACTCAAGTTTTATTTAATAATATTTAAATGATTGAATGGATATAAAAGTTTTTAAATCTGAAGATGCAACTATATGAAAATATTGGTTACATTTATAGGTTAATGCTAACTGGGAACAAGGCAGGTTGTTTTTAAAACGTACTTCTTAATCTATTCTTCATTGTATCTCAACTCTTTAATTTGAGAACGCACAAACCACAGCTAGGGAAACACTGCCTAGAAAATAAAATTAACCAAAGGACTTGTATGCATGCATATAAGCATAACCAATAGTCACAGACACTAGGAGGGTGAGGGCACATGCTGGGGGTGGCGGTGAACGGGGGGGAGGTCAATGGGGGGAAAAGGAAACATATGTAATACTATATGTAATACTTTAAACAATATTTTTAAAAAGAAAATTAAATCTTATTCTATGGACATGTTTTCAATTGTGAGTTATCATTGCAAAAGAGAAACTTTGTTTTTTATGACTCAAAATAATACAGCACTATTGAGAACATAAACAGTTTGGCTCAATTAATTTCCTAGTAAGACCATGTTCCTGCATCCCAGCTTATGGTAAGAACATAGGTTGATCGTTGCCTTCAAATCTAATGCCTGCAGTAAGCCAACGTGTACTATCAAGGTCATCATTCTGCAGAGCTGGAGTCAGAGAAGTGAGCGTGACATAAAACCCATAGGTGTTCCAGATCAATCCCATTGTTTCCGCCCACCAAAATCAGGTCCTAAAATGTTTGCTGCTGAAAAAGGCACTTTGCTAAGTTATATGGGGGATTCAAATTAAAAGTGTGAACTTCACTCTCAGGTAGCTAATAAAGGGTATAAGCTGCCAATGTGTGCAAAACTAGATAACAGTGAAGAGTTACATGACTCATATTTAATTTAGTATAGTCAGTACAGCAATAAGTATCAAATGCCTTAAAATTTTGTAAAATATTTTACCCAGTCATTTCACTCATGACTCATTATAAATTTAACAAACAGTTTTTTCATTGGTATGTTAATTATCTTAGTGAATAATAAAAAAATCAAATTTACAACTAAATAGTACTCATAAAATATGTTTTATCCACAAAATGAAATAATCTATATAAAATGAAAAAAATCACATGAAAATGTTCAAAATTATTAAGTTGTTTGCTTTTATATATGAATAAATTAACAGAAATAGATAAACTGATGATAGGAAGATAAATATATCAACAGATTGAAATGTTGGCAGTGAATATCTCTGGGTGGTGGTAATATTTCTTTGTTCTTCCTTGTTTTTGTGTTTTTTTTTGTTTGTTTGTTATCTGTGGCTTCAAAATTTCTTGCTAGAAATATATATATCATTTCTAACAAGGAAAAGGCAATTGTTAAAAAAAACAAAAAAAGTATAATTGAGTCAATCTAAACAATATATCAAAATACTCTATATGGTAAAATTAAAAAAAAAACTATTCTGTAAATATTCTACTGGTTCCTATATTAAAAATAACATCAGTTTGGTTGCTCATAAAAACATAGGCTTTGATAAGATATTGGTATTTTGGTATGTAGAAAAATGGACATTCTAAGTGGATGGAATTCTAGTATAAAATAACAGCAATGGCAAGGGCATGGGATTGCTTGGGAAATAGTGACCAGAAGAGTAGAGCATAGTGGAAGTTCAACCAGATTAATACATTGGGGCCGTTCATTTTGGGTTTTAAAAACTCAGCTGGAGATAGAAGTTTTATCAGATGTGAAATGGGCCCTCCCCATCTCTGCAACCTCAGTTTTGGTCAATTCACTGTTCTCATCTAAATCTTATTTCTGCTCTCTGCCTAATCTCTGTTGTCCCTCCTCCTCCGGACTTTATGCACCTCTAGTTCCTGCATCTGAAATTCCCTTTTTGATCACATGGCAGGCTACTTTTAGTCACTCAGTTCTCAACTTGCAGTTCACCTACATAAAGAAGCCTAGCCTAACTACTCACCTAATTAGTTATAAACTAGCATATCACTGTGTTTTAATCCAACACAAAGCACTTGTTATTAATGAATTATTTTTCATTTATTTGTTATCTTTCTCTTTAGAATGCAATCTCCTTGCAGACAGAACATTTGTCATCCTGTATATTCCCAGGACCTAGAGAAATGTCCATGAAATATCTGTTGGGTAAAGGAATGAATAGATAGATACTGGCCTGTTCCTGACAGAGGAAATTGAGAGATAATATAACAAGGGAGACACGAAATAATTTTCTTTCAAAAAAGAACCCAGAAGGATAATGGCATTGAAATCATTACTATGAGTTCAGCTTAGAGCAACCCATATTATTCTTATTTACATTAGTATATTATTTCCAAAACTCTCTTAAATATATTGTGAAAATTACTAGTTTGATGTTTAATTATTTCTTTTTTATTCAAATTGTAAATTATTGGAAAGTATATATTTGAACTGTGCCGGTCTCCTAACACCCCCAGAAACATACATACACATGTGTGCCTATGATACTGAAATAGGAATAAGTAGAAATTGCTCCTGAACATTCAGGGACAAAAGGTGAAGTTCAGACACATATAACTAACACATAAAATTAAATCTGAAAAACATGTATATTTTAGAAGCAGCTTGAATAAAATATTTACATGAAAAATCACCAGGTGAAATTAATTTTCAGAGCCTATTCAGAAGATAATTATATAAATAATTAGTAGATTTAAAATCTTCTGTGAATGAATATTAAAAAGAACTCACAAACCTATTTAGAATGATCAGTGTCAGACAATGTCAAAGGCATTTTCATTTTCTGACTATAAAGCATGAGCTTTAGGCTCATGTTAGATATTTTAGAGCTTTAGCTATAAACCACCAACATTACGCTTTTTGTATACGGTATTTATTTACTGTCTGACAAAGGCAAAGGTCAAGCTACTGAAGAGTTATATTGTTATAGAAGAGTTTCTATGAAGCCTCTTTGTTTTGGTCTTACTGCAACAACGTGTTTGTCTTGACCTTGATTATAATTCTTTCAATTCCAAAGGAACTCTGTTCTGATAAATTATTATTATTACACCAAGACATAAAAAATAATGTATCTCTGGGAATATATAGAACATTGTTGAAACATAGGAACATACTTATCCTTTATATGTACAATTATTTGAAGTGACAATGTGTTCTTAGAACTAAATTGTAATATTTATATTTAAATGCACCACTGAAAAGCATTCTAAACAACCTCCTTGACCATTAATAATCGTATATTTTAATTTTCCTGATATTATATCTACTTATACACTCTACATTGGTAAGTTTCTGAATGGTAAGTAAAAACTCCATTTAAAAAGGTACATTTTCTATGAATGTGCCTATTCTGGGTACCTTATTGATGAAGACAGAAAGTATACTAGAGGTTGTCAGGTCTGGAATAGGAGGAAAAGAGGAATTCTTGTTTAATGGGAACAGAGTTTCTGTTTGAAATGATGCAAAAGTTTGGAAAAGAAAAGAGGGGATGCTGTACAAAAATGTGAATATATGTAATGCCACAGAATTGTACACTTAAAAATGGTTAAAATGGTAAATTGTATATTATGTATAATTTGCCACAATAAAAAAGTATATTTTATGCAAAGCAAATTCTAGAAGGATGGGAAGGCAAACTTCAAAACAAAAAATACTTAATGGATCATCCAGCCCCCCAACATGTTCCTTAATTAACAGGTAAGTACAAAGGCCCACGTTGATTTTCTGAAATCCAGGCAGTAGCACAATTAAGTCTGAATCCAATTACATTCCAGTCCACCTTCTCTTCAATAAACTTAAACGATCAACCAACTGGGTATCTCAGCAACGCCACAAATGCAACACATTAAAAGCTGAACAAATAATCATCTTTTCAAATCAGCTCTTCATTTGGCATTCTCCAGTTTGACTAAAAATGTGCACAAAGCCTCCCACAACCAAACACTCGCAAGTCCTACCCCTTGAATCCTCCCCAGTCTCTCTTGACTTTTGCCACTTCTTGTTATTGTCCTGGCCTTGCTAACATCATGAGGCCCCATTTGTTCTTTATTTACATTGTCAAGCCAACTGGCATCTGGCCTCCCTGGATCACACTGTTATTATTATTTGACATCACATGAAAACGTATTGTACTATTCTATTCCATTCCAAACTTCATTCTTTTCTTTTCTCCCTTTATTTCTTCTTTTTTTCTTTCTCCCTCTGTTCCTTCCTTCCTTCTTTTTTTTCCTTCCTTCCTTCCTTCCTTCCTTCCTTCCTTCCTTCCTTCCTTCTTTCTTTCCTTCCTTCCTTTGCCTGTGAAAATCTTACACATTTTCTGAACCGGACTCTATTACTCCAAAATCTATTTCCTTTTCACATTTTCATGTAAAAATTATGTATAGACTAGAAGCCCAGTGCGTGAAATCGCGCAGCTCCGTACATTTGTGTGTGCCCTGCCCACCCGCCCACCAAAAAAAATTCCATGGTAAACCAGAACAGATGCCAGTCAATCCTATCCTTAGGTAGTTCACAGACAAGTGAGAGAGACTAATGTTAATCGAACTTGAATGCTATTTCTTACCCAAGAAAGCAACAGTGTAAGATGCTAAGTTTCAAGGAAAACTCAATCTTGAGGATAAACCTACGATTCTAGATCTTATCAAGAAGGTAGAAATTGGTGTGAATAAGAGAGCTTGAGAACTACAAACTCATCATCATTAAGATAAACCAGGAAACAATGACCACTCACCTTAAGAATGACTAGCAAAAGCCTCTATAAGAGAACAATTTCACACAGAGCTTCCTCTTCTGTACCCATTCTGGCAAGGTGACTGCTAAGGACTGAATGTTTATGTACTCTGAAAACTGATGCTGAGGCCCTAATCTATGATGGTATTTGGAGATGGAGCCTTTGGGAAGTAAATAGAGTTAGTTTAGGTCATGACGGTGGGGCCCTCACGATGAAATTGATGTCCCTTTAAAAAGAAAAAAGACATGACAGCTCTCATTCCACCAACTATAAACCAAGAAGTGGGCTCTGACCCTGGCACTTTGACCTTGGACTTCCCAAACCCCAGAACTTTGATTATTATCTAAGCCATCCAGTCTATATTTTGTTACAGCAGCTGAAACAGACTAAGACAATGTTCAAACAGACCTTAAGAAACAGAAGAATTAGAAGAAAAGCCTGTTAAACACAGATCTTCTGCAAAACTGAGAAATTTAAACAGTCAAGTTGCAGTAGTGACAGTTTAAAAATCATACTTTAGCTGTCACAAAAACATCAGATTACTTAAATATGTGGACTAGGAGAGAAATGCATGCCACTACATTTCATCATGGATGTCAACTAGTGGAAATGTTCCCATCCGAGAAAATAGGAATCTTTTCATTTTGTTTTGCAAAATCAGAAAGCACATGCCATATGATTTTTTTTCTATTTTTCATATGATAATTTTAATTAGTTACACAGGGGAATGTGGCAATATTTTATATGTTTATATACAATAAGGAAATAATGGTAAGCAGAATCTATTTCTTTTTGTAATATAAGAACATTTTCATTGTAAACTTGAGGTACAAACAAAAGGAACAAACTTCCAGTTATAAAATAAATAGTTGTGGGGATATAATGTACAGTGTTATGAATATAGTTAATAACATTGTATTGCATATTTGAACGGTGCTAAAAGAGTGGATCTTAAATGTTCTAATCACAGGAAAAACATATTCTTGTAACTATGGTGGTGATGGATATTAGACTTATTGTGATCATTTCGCATATATACCACAAATATCTAATGATCATGTTGTATATCTGAAACAAATATTATTTTATGTCTATTATACCTCAAGAAAATCGTTTTAAAGGATGACACTTAATATAAAATATGAGGAACCTCAACACACTAAAAACAAGATAAAAATTTTAAAAATTATTCAAATCTATTTTAGAGTGTTTATTTTCTCTAATAAACATTGATTAATGTATTCATTATATAAGCATATTTTTGAAATAAATTAATAAATATTTCAGTTATCAACAGTATGATGAAATACTATATTTCCCCTTTTTTAAGTAAAGCACAAAGAATGAAATTATTAGGAGAATGAGAAAAAACAATTGAAAAATTCCATTCTCAGGTAAAGAAGGGCTTCAGAAAGGAGAAAGTGAAATTTCCAGTACCAGCTAAACTGTGAGGTCAAAAAGGAATTAAGGCCACCTAAAATTTCTAAATTTCGGAAAGTTTTAAAAACTTTTTAATTGCTCTGTTTGTTACCCTGGTAGCTCGCCTCTCCTCTAGAGAGCTAGGTCCTAGAAACCTTTCATCTGAATTCTTCATAAGCGCTTGGCCTTCAAGGTTCTGTTGATAAGAGGCAGTAGCTGGAGAATAGAGAATAAAAGGAAAGAGATGCTATTGTTCCTGCCCTGACTGCTGTAGTGGCAGCAGGGAGCAACTGCAGGCTAGGAGAAATGTCTGTGCCCCTAACAGAGTAAAGATGGCCAAGAGAATGGTAGCCGGGGTCAAAGAGGACTAAAGATCCCAGCAACATCATCACAAAGACACTGTCGGGCGGGACTGCAGGCTTCAGGCTCCCTGCCCTGTGTCAGTGGCTGCAGTGTTAGCAGCATAGCTCCGGGAGCCTCAGTGTATTACGTATGAGTAATTATGTATGAGCTCTGAATAAAACTACCTCGCCCTCTTGCACTCTGCTCTACTAATCAAGTCCCTATATTAAATGTCAGAATTTACCAGTATGATTAACTTCCCAAAGTTCCTCGATTCAATGTGGTTTTAACGATTTTGCGTTGATTGACTAGTACCTGGATTCGACAGTGATTTACATCAAATGAACTCGAGATGCCAGAACTTTCTGATGATCACACAAAGACTGAAAGGCATAAGGAACTACAAATATAGGAGTACATAACTGTGTTATGTGCACCCCATCCACCAATCACCCAATTATCTCCCAAATCTGATCACTGCATTAATGAAGGGGAGCCCCTGCCTTCATAGAAAATCACATGGTTGCTCTCTGCACGTCAGAGACAAAGGTGGGAGATGCTCCCATTGAAATGTGAGCTTCTGGGCTGGCTGAGGCCACTTGGCAGCAGCTGACCCCCTGAGGCAGGGTGGTCACAGCTACATAATGGGGATCTGGTCCAGAGCAGTTGTCAGAATATTTGACATCTTTGGCTGTGGTTTAATGATCACTAGAAAAAAACAGAAGTCATTCTTGCAAATAATTTTTCAATAGATAATTACAGAGAAACACTAGGGCTTGTGCACAGAGGTCTGGCTTCCCTCACCGCAATGACGAGTCTTCTCACCACAGCCAGATCACAGATGCGAATCCTCTGAATCTGAAAAAGAGGCCAGGTCCACCTGAAGGACACCATGATACCATGCCGAGAATGCCCTGTGCACGGTCCTTAAAGCTTCCCTGATGGGACCCCTCTGGCTATTTATCAGGGCAGCTAAATACACACCGGGAGAAGGAAAGAACACAGCATTTAGAGATTTATAGACACTCACAGTGATTTCATTTAATCTGAGGACCCAAAATACCGTTGGGATCAATTGGTTATAGTTGAGGTTTATGGGAATTCGGTGATAAACAGAGTTATGTCCTGAGTCTCTCTCTCTCAGAGTGCCCAAGGGGTTTGGCAACCCAATTTAGGGTAATTCCCCAAGTTTCTGAAAGCAGAGTTGGAGTAAATAAGCCAGTGAGAACCCTTAGGACTTCCCCTCTCTACCAAAATTGTACACCGAAGGCAATAACATGTACAAAGGGAGGGTAAGTGGGCTGGGAGGGTGGTATAAGAAAGTGCATTAAAATGAACTGAAGCTTGATGCCCTTATCCCTACAGTTTTAGAGAGGAAGACTGGACTTCGTAGAGTAGATTAGATTATCAGTCATATGGGAAAAACAACATTGGCTACACTAACGGGGCCCGTGAGAGAAAAGGTGAGCTCACTTTGCTGGTGAGAGACCAAGAAGTGGACCTAGGGGTAAAGCTAGAAGGAGACTGTGGGAGATGTTTCCACAGGCAATATACTTCATTAATGGCCTTGAGCATCAATATACTTACTCTCCATAGGCAATGCTCCAAATAACTACCTTAACAATGTTTGACAAAAGTGATAAGTCTATTTGCCAAAAGCCTCTCTTGGGCTGTATTTTATTTCCATTACCAGCCTGTTTTTTCTTCTGTTTTTCCTCTAGCTGAATTTAATTTCCTTGAATAAATTTATTGTGGTCATGTGAAGACAAGCCCATGACATTAACAAATGAAAATAATATAAAAGGACATATGTCTTGTTAGCCGTGTTCCCTCAAAAGACTTAAGGACCTAAGATAGAACTCAGAGCATTATTGTGATTAAATGAAAACCATCAGAGGAAAAAAACAATTTTAAAATGTCACTCAAGCCATCCCTCTTGGTTTCAATTGCCCAGAAATTCACTTGTATAAACTTGTGGCATAAGGTTTTTGCAACTTGTCATACGGCTGATGTTATAAGGATCAGTCAAGATGTTAGCGATCAGATAAAACACAACATTCCAATCATTCCAATTATATCAATAAATATTGTGAAATAAAAAATTGTTGCATCTATGATATGGCATTTATTTGTAATATGCTATATGAATTGTGCCAGATTTTAAACATTTATTGATTAATACTAACTAAATCATATACATCATAGGTCATTTATACTGTCTTTGGCTGCGTAATATTAAAAATTAAAACACATTTCCTTTTGGATTTATGCATAATCTTCAAAGAAATAAATGTGAAAATAAAAATTCAGGAAAAAGATTACAAGTCCAACCAACTACATAAAACAAAACTCCTTGGATAATAATAATGAAAGAGTTCAGGAAGTTTATAGTATATATTATGTATGTGCTATAGCTACCTAACTTCTGCTGAATTTTTCTTTTTTGCTTAAAAATTAAAGTATATTACTATTGAAAATATTTGAACCCTTGAAACTAAAATATTTAATGAATTATTTTAAATGTATTACATATAGTATATTATATAAAGTTTTGTGTTTTTTTTTAATTTTGAGAGGGACTATGTTTTAAGCATCTTATAGGACCTTTCTTATATAATAGCTTATTGAATTCTAACAACCCTATAGGGCAAATATTATTTTTGTATTTTACAACTGATGAAATTAAGCCTGTGGAAAATAAGGAGCTGACATGACTTGTTTGAAACAGAAATTTCCATAGAATAGGCAATATATGAACTCTTATTTCTTTAGAAACCAGCATTGTGTATATGGTACTGTTGCTTCCTTTTTTAATCCCTGAATTCTGAAAGACACACATACAAAATATTGCATAGACTATTTTATACATTTCTACAGACATTTTTAAATCTCCTTGAAATGCACTTCATACAATTGATTAAAATAATAAATATTCATATGCCAATAATATTTAGTTCAGATGGATATTTTCTTCAGGAATATTTCCCTAGTATAACTATTAAAATACATGCATTATCAATTTTAAATATCCCACACGATGCTTGCATATTAGCAATTATTCCTTTGCTAACTGTAGTTATAAATATTCAATCAAAGAAAGATACTGTATTGTCAGCTTTTATGTTTAATGTAATCAAAAATATTAATATATTCTGGGATTTAGTAGAATGGCAACAGCAAGTTCTATGATATTTTGTACATATACTCTATTTCTTAAATAAAGGCATAATTTTAAGGAGAATTATGGCTCAAAGGCATTATAGCTTCATTTTATCTATAATAATAAAAGTGTAATATGCTAATTAGACAGGACAGCCAGATGACCTCCGGACAAAGTAGAGGCTGCGAGGACTGAGGCAAGTTGCCACAGCTGCGAGGGCCAAGCCCCTTGTATGAATTTCGTGCATTGGGCCTCTAGTTTATATTATAAAAGGCCAGTTGGCAGACGTTGGAATGCTGGAACAACCAAACGACCGGTCACCAGGAGGTGCATGGAGCACCTCTCAGTCCCCCACCACCCCCCACAGCCCGCGAGCCACTTACGGTGGCGGGGTGGGGCTCGCAGCTCACGCAGTGTGGTGGGACTCATAACACAGGTATAAATCAAATCCTTTTTAATTGATTGTTACATAACCAAAGGTAAAAGAAGTATTTTATTCTATACATAAACATTTGTGAGGAACCCAGAATAATTTTCTTTACAATCATACATACCTCTTGATAGTATTATTTTACATTTTCTACATAAGACAAATATGGAATCATCATCTACTACATATATGCATATTTATGCTTATTAATTTTTTTAAGTTCTGAGAGTTTAATCAGTTGCTATCAAATAGAACAAGAGCTTTTTTAAAATTTTAATCCTTATCTGAGGGTATTTTTCCATTGATTTTTTTAGAGAGAGGGAAAGATAAAGGGAAACATCCATGTGAGAGAAACACATTGATTAGTTGCCTCTTGCATGAGCCAGGACCAGGGTCCAGGCAGGAGAGGAGTCTGCACCCAAGATACATGCCCTTGACTAGCATTGAACCAGGGACCTTTGGTCAACAGGCCAATGCTCTATCCACTGAGCAAAACCGGCTAGGGCAAGAGCTTTTCATATATCCACGTATCAGGTTATCCTTCTACTGATCCCAATCTTCACCTTTCCTTGTCTTCTCTCCATAACATGGTTTCTATGTTAACTGTTTTGTGGTGTTTTTTTTTTTTTCAAAAAATATACAAATATACAAACAAAAAAACCTCTTATCAATGACTTTCAAGTCAAATTGGAAACATTTTCTTGATTTAAAAGATGAACTGGAAATAAAATGAGGGAATAAGACATTTAACAAAAGGCATTTCCTGGAAGGACAGGCATAGATATGAAAGGTTCTCAAATATGCAGGACCTTCCAAGACCATGTAGAAAATGACCTTTATAAACTGTCAGGTGACTTCTTTATATTCCAGGTTCATTCCTGATTGAATGAGTCATTTTAAAATCTCTGTGCACTCCCCTTTCCCTCCTTCCGCATCTTCCAGGTTATAGAAATAAATTGAGTTGGCTAACATAGGTAACCAACTCACCACAAAGGGAACTGGTTTGCCAGTAGAATATTTTTACTATTCATGAGAACTAATGTCATGATCAGGAAATAGATCAACCAGAAACCTTTCCTTAAAGGACCGCCAGGATGAGTTTAAAAAGAAACTTAAGTTTCCTGTTCTGTTCCTTCCAGTCACTTAGTATTCATCAGTAGTGCTAGGTTTTAAAATCTCTTAAAAGATGACCTTGTAAAAAATGATTTATAATTTAAAAATTCATTAAAAAAATCACAGAAGCCCTGAACTCTATGTATGACACAAAGTAATATTACTTCCCTAGAGCTGTATATTAAAAAATAGCATTTTAATACACTGCATAAATATTAAATTTCTATCTCAATAAGAGGTATCAGATCTAAGTGTGCTGCTTCGTTACGCATAAGCTACTATTTTATTGCTTCGATTTCCTTATCAAAGATAATCTGCACATAAATGACAATAACAAGTACCTTTAGTTACAAGCAGCATATAGTAAATATTCATTATTCAGCATGAATACTTGCCTTTACCCTCTGTTCAGCTATTACTAGTCAAGAGTCCCTAGTCACCAGAGTATGTATCTGCTGTTCACTAGAGTGAGGGCTTCACATTGTGTATTCTCAATAGGTGTCAGGATACAAGAAGCTCCTCCGCTTTGTGGCAGGATCATGTTTACTGCATCCTGTCAGGGAGTGAAGGGAGGTTGTTCAGCCAAGACCTGCCCTTGCAGCTTGTCAGCTGTTCTGTTTGACTATAGGGTGCTCCAGATCAGGCACTGAGTGTCACATGGGCTTGAGGGACATAACTAATGAAAAAAATCAATGGCTAGTTGTTTTTCAAATGTCAGGGAGAACTAAGAAAATATCTAAAATGTCAAAATGCGCTTGAGATAGGATATAGCCATCCACAGGCACTGAAGTAATTTAGGGTTTCATACACAAAAGCCCTGGAGCAGGGCAGGGCGGTGGAGTCCTCAGCAAACTCTAGGTCTGCAGTCTATAAATTACTGCATTTGGCTCTGTTTCCAAAGTTCTCAAAGAAATGCAAAGGCTTTAAAGAGGAGAGGCAGTAGCAATCACAGTGTAATGACCTGAAGTCTAAATCTATAATAATAAAAGTGTAATGTGCTAATTAGACTGGACGACCTTCTGGACGAAGCCAATGCTGTGAGGGATGCCTAGGTCCTGGGTGCCTGCAGTGGCCAGAGGGAAGCCAGGGTCCTGGGTGCCAGAGAGAAATTGGTACCAGCAGCCGGGGGAAGGAAGGCCTACTCTTGCATGAATTTCATGCATCAGGCCTCTAATAACACAATGAAGGAAGGAATTATGAGTCCTCCAACTGTCCTACCGGGTCTCTTGAATGTAAGGAACAGAACCCCTTTCACCTGAGCTTAACTGAAAAGTAGGTTCCTGCCCAGCCATCATGGCTCAGTGGTTGAGCGTCTACCTATGAACCAGGAGGTTATGGTTCGATTCCCGGTCAGGGCACATGCCCAGGTTGCAGGCTCATCAATCCCCAGTAGGGGACGTGCAGGAGGCAGCATCAATGAATCTCTCTCATCATTGATGTTTCTATCTCTCCCTCTCCCTTCCTCTCTGAAATCAATAAAAATATGTTTAAAAATAAAAAAAAGAGGTTCCAGGGCCCAGCTGGAGATGTCATGGATCCCAAAGCCCAGGCTAGCTTCCTGGGACCTGGAAAAGGAATGCTACCACAGACCAAGGATTCACTTAACCTAATTTGCATTTGCATTAAGGATGGTAAACAAGAGGGCTTCAGGCAGGAACCCATTAGCTAGATTCCCTGTGTACCAAGGTTTCTGAGTCACTGGTAAGAATTTGCTAAAATAATAGAAGAGTTATTTTGATTTTCTGAATTATATAAATCATCCCATTTGATTGAATACCTTATTGATTGTAATGTGAATACTCCATTGGTTGTGGTCATACTGGTTTTAGAAAGCACATTCTTCTGTACCTGGGAACCAGGACAGCACAATTATCCTAAATTGCCTCAGTGGCCACAGATAATGCGTTCTAGTTGACTCAGTGGTCCCAAGACCAGGACAGCACAATTACTCTAAATTGCCTCGATGGCTCCAGATAATGTGTTTCCATTGACCCAGTGGTCTCAAGACCCGAGGGCTCTAGATAATGTGTTTCTGTCAACTCAGTGGTCTGAAGACCCAAAACTATAATTAATCTTTGTAGATAACTAATTGGCTCAAATTCGCTTCTGTAACTGCTTTCTGCAAACCAGTTTCCTCATTCCAAACCCAAAGATGTAATCGATACCTTTGTGATTTTTGCCTATATAAATCTGGTGTTGCGGCCATCTTGTCACT
This sequence comes from Myotis davidii, assembly GCF_000327345.1. Classification (NCBI taxonomy): domain Eukaryota; kingdom Metazoa; phylum Chordata; class Mammalia; order Chiroptera; family Vespertilionidae; genus Myotis; species Myotis davidii. The sequence continues at coordinate 275,777 of NW_006283631.1, forward strand.
AGGAGATTTGAGAGAGTGAAATGCCCCCTTGTAGTCCCGGATTTGCAATAAATGAGGCTCCTTAATTTGACTTCTTAAGGCGTCCTTGTGTGATTTGCAGGGTACATTACAACACTGCCACCCTCTTTATTAGAGCACCCACCTAACCAACATTCATTAACAACCTCAGCTGACACCAAATGATGGAGTCTGCGGGGATTTGTAGCCTGGCAGCCCACACACCCTCCTCCCAAGACTTCTCAAGAAGAGTTTTCCAACAACACAGGGAATCCTGCTGATCCCAGATATTGAGCTGCAATTGCCAGGAAGTTTCTTTCATTTTTTTTCCATGAAAGCATCAACAGGAACCTAAAACACAGCACATTTGGGACATCAGCTTCAGTTGGCAAGCTGCATTTTTGTACCTGAACTTCAACGGCCTTGGAGTGCTAGCAACCAGTAGAAATGGCTTCATAAAGCAATTTTATGTAATTATTTTCATTTTTCATGGTCTACTTCCAGCCAAGCAGCCCCAAAACAGGAGTGTGTCTGTGTTCTCAATGTTCTTACAGCCATAAGGAGTAACCTGAAAGAACAATAAATACCACCAAACTGATACTTTCCTAAATCCTCCAATTCTTCTCCCTAAGTAGTGTTATTCTCTAGATCCTAAAAGTTTGTGTTAACATTTTTCTTATCACATATCCAGGAACCGAAAGCTTTCTTCCTGGGCGAAGTCTTCTCAGTGCCTTCTTCCAGCCATGGCACCTTAACCAGGCTCTCAAATGCTCTAAATGCTATTGCTCACAACCACACTCATAGCTCTAACGGTGTGTTTTTCCCCCCAGTATAAAATCTTTCAATTACAAGGAGGAAAAAAACACTAAGCTTTGGCAAAGTAAAAGTAATAGTTTTGTGTGTGGAAGCAGATCTCTAAAATCTTCCAAAGGATGGTAATGTCAGGCCTGCTGCAAACTCAACTAAAAGAACAGGCGCTTCATTGGAAAGTGGGGGCACGCCCACCCTCCACCAGGGGGGCGGACCTTGTGGTATCTGTCACCTCTGTCTGTGTACATGTGCGCTGGCTCCACTCCCCTCTCCATCTTGGCAGGCTTACTTTGCTTTTTCATTTCCCTGCCTTGTGGTCTTTTAGGTTAAGCTCTGGCTGCTCCTGCTAGTCTGTGCCTTTAGTTCCCATTGCTGAAGACACCGTGTGACTGAGACAAATTGCTGAAACAACAGATTTGCTCGGGACAGTCCCCAAATGGGTTCCTCTTAGATCACTTCTCTACTTTGAACCAGCCTGCTATGACAAATACTTAAATTGTATTGGTTTTAATACAGCTTAGAAAGGTAAAGGGTGATGTACGATACTTATCTAGAGAGTGTTCCTGAAAGTTACCACCAAAGGCCAGAAGATGAGGGAACCGAAAAGTCGGCATCTCTGATTGATCCACCTTGTTCACCCCTTTATAAAACATTGCACTTGAACAAATAATTCTACAGTTTAAAAAAAAAAAGTTTCAGAAACTCAATCTAGTCCCATCTTGTTTCACTCAGAAGTATCTTCACTTTAAACAATGGTGTTTAGGGACGCTTGGTAGAAGGACATGGTTATCTTTATTTTCTTTTACAAACTATTGTTTTAGCTCATTCATAAATCTAATTTCTTCTTGGAGGTAGTCTATATGTTTAGCCTTTATAATCTGGGTAATAACTAACAATATGCCTTCTCAGTGTACTCCCTTTTCAGCAATATAGTCCAAGCACAGATATATCACTGAATCCCAGGAGAACATTTTTTTATCTGGTTTTCAATTTTATTGCTGATGATAGAGAAGTGGCCCCCACATTGGGCATTTTATTAGCTCAAATCTCAAGAGTAAATCTCCTCGCCATTTTATCTACTGAGTTTTTTTAATTTGAAAAATAAAGTTTTATAGTCCATAAAGTAATTTTATGTGTATTTTTAATTGAAGTATTGGGGTGACATTGGTTAATAAAATTATATAGGTATCAGGGATACAATTCTACAATGCATTACCTCCCTATTGTATTTTGTGTTTACCACCCCAAGTCTCCTTTCATCATTATTTATCCCCCCTTACACTCTTCTACCTCCCTCCATCTTCCCCTACCCTCTGGCAATCAACATAAGGTTGTCTGGGTACATAAATTGCTTTTTTTTCTTCACTTAATCCCTTCATCCTGCTCACCAGTCCCCATACCCCTCCCCCTGACAGCTGTCAGTCTGTTCTCTGTATCCATGAGTCTGTTTCTATTTTGCTTGTTAGTTTAGTTTGTTCATTAGATTCCACATTGAAGTGAAATCACCTATATTTGTCTTTCTCTCACTATAAATACACAAATCTTAAAGGTATATATTGATCACATTTTACACATACATACATATATGTGTGTATAAACATGTGTGTAGATATGTATACATAAGTGTATGTGGGTATACACACACACACACATACACACACACACACATATATAATATTTGTTAATTTATTGATGATAGCCATTCTGACAGGTGTGTGGTGATATTGTGGTTTCAATTTGCATCTCTCTGACTGTATTCTTGCTTTTGTTTACCACTTCCTTTCTATAGAAGATATTTTTCCCTTCTGAAATTTCCTTTATTTTTTTCCTGTATGTGAACATCTTCCTTGTCAGTGAGAAGGAAGGTGGCTTTTCAGATACTCTCCTAAGAATTGCTTCTGAATTATGTTTCCTCACATTTTCCCTGGCATTTTGTAGAATAAACAGCTTGGCTGCCTCTTTATGTCAATGTGACATATTTATAGACACAGCTTGTAGTCCTTTTATAGATCAAATTTTATTTTAAAACAAGAAACATAAATGTACAAAGAAAATTTCTAATTAGATCTCTAGAAATTGTTTGCTATATATAATATGACTACTTGCTCTAAACCTAATGGCCTATGGTCATAGTTTATTGACTTAGAAGTTTGTTTTGCATTTTTCTAGAATTTGGAAATAATTATTTCTTATATTGCTTTGAGTTAGACTAAATTGTACATGTATGAAAGACAAACTTCTGGTCATGGTCACTAGTGCTTTCCAAAAATGATGAGCAGCCAAAAAGATTCTCATAAATTTATCTCTTTAGGATGAATTATTTGATTTTTTTTTCTAGATTGGAAAATACAGTTTGAAGAGTCAACAAGGTATTTTTAAGGCAATGTTTCCATTTCACAGTTTCACTTTAACTACAACGTTTTAATTGGAAACTTTTAGGTGAAAAAGGCCGAGGAAGAGATTGGCAAATGATGCTTATATGTTTTCAAATATTAATTTGACTATCTATGATCTGCTCCCACTCATTCAAATGAAAGGAGAATGCCTCACACACTACAAAACTCTAACTTCCATTAGTAAAATATTATTGTCCTATGCAAACCCTGTATAGCATTAATGCCCAGAAGCTAAGATTAGGAAAGCATTACCATAGAAAAGCCAGTGCTATATTTATCACAGAGAGTATACAGATGTCAAATGTAATGGTGTTGGGCCTAAAAAGATTTTTTAAAATCCTGTTTTTCACTTCTCTATTAGCATTATAATGCTACCAGAAAGAAAAGAATCTGACAGCTACATTATGGATTTATGCAAATTACTTACCACAAACTAAGCAAAATAGCAGACACCTTTATACAAGGGGAAAATGTTCCTAAGCTGGTGCACTAGAATTCTTTCATGATTGCCAAAAACCATACTCTGTGAACTCTTTCTTGATTTAATTTGGAATAATTCCCTCCAAATATAGAAGTCTTCATATGAAACTATCAACGACAGTGGCCTCCTAAATGCCAAGCAAACATTTTCTATTATACTTCCTTTCTGATTATATGCAAAGAATTAACTGAAAAGAATTCCCTACCACAGTGTTTCAAGATTTTCAGTATTAACTATTAATGATGTTTGAGTTTTAATTGTTTTTCCCTTTAATCAATATTTAGCTATCTTACACTGTATAAAAAAGTTAAGATCTACTTCAAATTTATTGCCTTCCACTTCAGAAAGCTCCCTCTCCTCATAATATGATACAGAATAAATTAAACCTCATTGATTTTCATTATAATTGTAGTCTATTGTGTAGCCTTCATCATTATGTCTTTCATTTGCTTTCTTTCCTCGCCTAGGTAAATGACAATACTTTCAATTGTTTATTTAATAAGTCCTGAATAAAGGGCAGTCTTGTGGTTTTTACCCGGCCTTTTCTATTCTCGACTTGTTTAATCAATTCTTTAAAAGTTAATATAAACAAACTTGACCACTGCATTCAAGATGAAACTTATTTTGACACAGAATTTTGATTGCTTTTTTATTCCGGTAGTAAGACTGAAAGAGATTAATCACTGCCAGTTAGAAATTTGTTTAAAAACTGATTATATAAGCAAGAATATTTGAGATTGTGCTATATGGATTATCCTTCCCCAAAAGATTAAAGCTGTCTTAATTCATTGGAGAAAAGACCTGTTTCACAATTATTTAATAAATTATACTATACATTTTAATATATATTATGTAACTAGAAACAAGTTTTAATTTCCTATCAAATATAGTTAAACTAGTGACAGATTCATGCACATTGAAAGGAAATTAATTAGAAGGTGGCTGGAGGGGCAGGACTGGGCCAGGTTGGCTCCCACGGACACTCAATGGCGTTTACGAAGTGAGTGGGGTAGCCTCCGGCAGATGGGGTCCCTTGGCCTGGCCTGCAGGGATTAACATCCCACAGACACTCAATGGCGTTTACGAAGTGAGTAGGGTAGCCTCCAGCAGATGGGGTCCCTTGGCCTGGCCTGCAGGGATTGGGCCGAAACTGGCTCTCCAACATCCCCCAAGGGGTCCCAGAGTGCAAGAGGGCACTCTGCAAAGTTGCTATCGTACGCAAGTTTGCAGTAAACCAGATTCAGGGCCGACAGTGCCCAGCAACCAGATAACCCATGGCTGAAGGTGGAATCTCACGGCCCTGCAAGGAACAGGGCCCCCTCCTCTCTGGTTTCAGGGCAAATCACCCAAGAACCGCCACTGCCAAGTCACTACAACTTGGCAGCTCCTACATTGAGCATCTTCCCCCTGGTGGTCAGTGCGCATCATAGTGACTGGTCAGATGGTTGGACACTTAGCATATTAGCCTTTTACATATATAGATTACCAAAACTGTTTCGTAAAAAAATTCTACTTTTAAGTATTAAAAACAAATTAAATCTTAGAAAATTAAGAATCCAAATTCTAAAAGATTCTAATAATGTCTTTTAGTATATAAGTATCTGTTTCTTTAAATAAGCCCCTAAAAACTTTCACTGTAGATTTTATAGAAAAATTTATCATTTGTACTAATATAAAGTGGTACCACCCCCATCATATTTTGTAGTAAGAAGCTGAGTAAAGTAATGAATTCATGCACTTTAGTTTGTAAATCATCTATAATAACAAAAGCATAATCTGCTTATTAGACCAGATGTCCTTCTGGACATCCTTCTGTCATTCCGTATGAAGCCACGGCTGCGAGGGAAGCCCAGGTCCCGGGTGCCTGCCGGCAGCCAGAGGGAAGTCCAGGTCCCAGGTGACAGAGGGAAGCTGGTGCCAGCAGCCGGGGGAAGGAAGGCCTACTCTTTCACGAATTTCGTGCATCGGGCCTCTAGTGTCACTATAAAAGAACAAAATTTCAGCAGAGTGAATAAATGTAAAGAGCTAATTGGCTTTATTGAATGATTCATAAATCAGGTCACATTTCAAGTAGTAAATAGAAAGGTGGTCTGAGGAGTTGTACAAAAGGAAGGGCTTTATAGGCAGAAAGTGGGAAGAACAAGAAAGTTGAAAGAGTAGATTATTTTAGGCAAGATAACCTACCCTGAGTGGAAAGCAGGGGGTCTCATGAGGCAGATTACCTCACTAATGCAGGCCAGGAAATCCCACAGTAAAACAGCAAGTAGGTTAGGTGCTAAGTCTTGAAGGGGTTTATCACAGTGATTCTGTTTTGAGTCTGTTTTGT
>NW_006283631.1:281859-289771 GCF_000327345.1 Myotis davidii
TCAAATATATACATAATTAACTTTAATGGAGCTAGATTACATTTCAAAGTACAACTTTTTGCCTATTGTAATACTGTTCTTATCTGGTGCATAGCAAGATGATTTCCATTGTTATTTATATTTATTTGGTGCTGTTTGATGAGGAAAATAAGACATTTTGGGGGGGGATACCAGCAGCCTGACTCTGTACCTAGTTAATCAGTATATTCCTTTTAGCCTATAGTCTAGTCACTGCCCCTTCCTTAAACATCCCCTAATAATAACATAGAATTTTTTCCCCACTTCAAGTGAATAGGTTGCAGTGTTAAGAGTCTAATGTTTTGTTCCTTAGTCAAGAATTCATAACTTTAAGTTCTTTAAATATCTCCCCTACAAAATATTGTATTTTTATATTTTAGGAATAGATAACTTCAAAAAATTGGGTTTAAATTTATTTTAGTTTGGCTTTTGGTACAAATAGGAAAAGATGCTAAGGTGTATGTTCAGAATTTAGGGGGGAAAGTATGAGACTCAAAAATTTAAGAACTCAAATATTAAACACATTAAAGCTGATATTTTTCTTCACATGCCATAGAGCAGAACCTTAGAAAAAATTCCAGTTAAGGAGGCCATAAACCATGAACCATACACAACCTCTGGAGGGGGTTATCAGCACTGGTGCCAGGCCCGGCCTTTAGGTGTGGTATCACGGCCCCCATCCCAACACATGGGGCTTTTTGCAAAGCCCACGAAAGGTCCGGAGATCTGATCCATATATGGGGGACAAAGAAACCAAAGGGTATAAAGAGAAAGCTTCCTCCATATGGGTTTACTCAGGACTTGGGGAACTGACTGCCTGAGTCACTGCCCTAGTAGGTGTGAAACATCTGGAAATAAATGGGTTTTTCCTGTATCTCCAGGCACTCCTGTGTGTTTTTTGGTCACCTGGTAAATTCTGTAAAGTTAAGATATTTTGTTTTTGATGGGGAGTAATGAGGGAAAACTACAGAGAATATTTTCCTTCTATGGCTAAAGCTGTCATTGTAGTTTCCTACCCTTTTCCACTTAATAGGAATTTTCTGGGCCACTCTGTTTTTTAAGGTCTCTGGTGAAATCACACGCTCTTCAGTGTTTGACTGTTTATTTGGTTTGGCTGCCACTGTGGGAACAATTTAGATTGCTTGAAGAATGTGTCCAAAATAATGAGAATGATTGACAGTTGAGTGAGATTAAGAACCCCATAAAAGTAAAAGAAAGGTGAAATGTATTTTTTTATACCTTTAGGCTTTTTTTTTTTGAACATTTGAACAGTTATATACTGAATTCTCATTTAGTCTTTAATTAGTTGGACTCTCATTTTATGTGAGTAAACCACAAAAATGCACAGAGAACAAAGCTACCTTTCTAAGAAATATGTATGCCTTTGTCAGGGAGCAGAATTTGCCACCCTGAAATATGACTCTTTAGTATAAGGAATATTTTATGCTCGTTATTTTTAAGAAAGAACATACATGGGAGAAATTCTGAAAACCATAAAAGTTACCCTTTATAATAGACATTCCTTGTACAAGGAAATCCTCCATTTGTAAGGTGTCTCATTTGCTGTACCAGGAAGAGGGGAATGACTCAATCTCTAGAAACTCCTATTAATGGAGAAAGTAAAGATGTAAAGTCTTCTTTTGCCATCTAACCCTTAGTAATGAAAGGAGTTTGAGGGGTACTCCATTTGTAAGGTGTCTCATTTGCTGTACCAGGAAGAGGGGAATGACTCAATCTCTAGAAACTCCTATTAATGGAGAAAGTAAAGATGTAAAGTCTTCTTTTGCCATCTAACCCTTGTTAATGAAAGGGAGTTTGAGGGTAAAAGAGGCTAGTTTAGGGAGTTTTATAAATAAAGTAGGTCCATGGGGGACGACTGCAAAGTTGGGGGGCTGGAAGCTGCAAAAGTCACCATTCACAGAGAGAAAAGAGATGCCACAGGATAAGGGGAGAGGAAGGCACCCATTCACAGAAGACATGCGACAGCCACAGGGAGTAGAGAAACCAAAGGGAGAAAAAGGAAAATAGATGTTCACAGGGAATAGAGAATTCTACCCCAGGAGGAGGCAAAGGAGTGGGAGACCCCACTTGGGGTTTGAGCTTTGAAGCTGTTATGGAGACCAGAGGGGAAGGTCAGGACACAAAGAACTTCAATCTTTATAAACCTTAGGAAAAAGGGGCTCAATGGGCCACTTCCTTGGGAACCCCCTCCCTACGTGGGAGTCTGTGCTTGTTTTCCAATAAATTTCCACCTTCCATCAACCACCTTTTGTCCGAGGCTTCATTCTTTGAATCCACCTCAACAAGAACCTGAGGAAAAAAATCACCTTTGCATCCCGCCCAGAGGAAAACTTCACATTTCAGTTTGGTTTCCACGTTCCATTAATATACTTTTCCTGGTAGCCACCCATAACTGACTCTCCCTACCCTCAACATCTTATTTTTTATTCATTTATTTATATGTATTTTTTAGCTGAGGAGGATATCTAAGGTGATGGTTTTGACCAGTTTGGGGGTTACTCATTTTTCCTTGGTCTCTCCCATCTATACCTGTTAATAAACTTCTGGTTGTTTCCCCCTTTTAATCTGTATTATATTAATTTAATTAGTAGACCAGCCAAAGAACCTAGAATGAAAGAAGGGAAATATTTTTTTCTTCTTCCAAGCTACCTTTCTAAGAAATATGTATGCCTTTGTCAAGGAGCAGAATTTGCCACCCTGAAATATGTCTCTTTAGTATAAGGAATATTTTATGCTTGTTATTTTTAAGAAAGAACAGACATGGGAGAAACTCTGAAAACCATAAAAGTTACCCTTTATAACAGACATTCCTTGTACAAGGAAATCCTCCATTTGTAAGGTGTCTCATTTGCTGTACCAGGAAGAGGGGAATGACTCAATCTCTAGAAACTCCTATTAATGGAGAAAGTAAAGATGTAAAGTCTTCTTTTGCCATCTAACCCTTGTTAATGAAAGGAGTTTGAGGGGTAAAAGAGGCTAGTTTAGGGAGTTTTATAAATAAAGTAGGTCCATGGGGGACAACTGCAAAGTTGGGGGGCTGGAAGCTGCAAAAGTCACCATTCACAGAGAGAAAAGAGATGCCACAGGATAAGGGGAGAGGAAGACACCCATTCACAGAAGAAAGGGGAACGCCACAGGGAGTAAAGAAATAAAAGGGAAAACAGATTTTCACAGGGGATAGAGAATTCTACCACTGAAGGGGGGAGAAGAGGCGAAGGACCCCAAGTGGGGTTTGAGCTTCACTTGGGGTGAGCTTTGAAGCTGTTATGGAGACCAGAGGGGAATGTCAGGACACAAAGAACTTCAATCTTTATAAACCTTAGGAAAAAGGGGCTCAATGGGTCACTTCCTTGGGAACCCCCTCCCTACGTGGGAGTCTGTGCTTGTTTTCCAATAAATTTCCACCTTTCCATATACCACCTTTTGTCCGAGGCTTCATTCTTTGAATCCACCTGGACAAGAACCTGAGGAAAAAAATCACCTTTGCATCCCGCCCAGAGGAAAACTTCACATTTCAGTTTGGTTTCCACGTTTCATTAATATACTTTTCCTGGTAGCCACCCATAACTGACTCTCCCTACCCTCAACATCTTATTTTTTATTCATTTATTTATATGTATTTTTTAGCTGAGGAGGATATCTAAGGTGATGGTTTTGACCAGTTTGGGGGTTACTCATTTTTCCTTGGTCTCTCCCATCTATACCTGTTAATAAACTTCTGGTTGTTTCCCCCTTTTAATCTGTATTATATTAATTTAATTAGTAGACCAGCCAAAGAACCTAGAATGAAAGAAGGGAAATATTTTTTTCTTCTTCCTGTCATCTTCTCATTCTTAATGGAATGGTAAGTATTGTTAAAATAAATAAGTAAATAAATAACACATTTAACTGAGTAAATTTGAAGATGTGAATATTAAAAATAAAAATATTTAACTGAGTAAACATGAGGAAGTGACTGTGGAAGGGTTAGCATAGGTAGCTGGTTAGTAATAATAAAGAAAGGGAGCAAATAGAATCAGACAGTAAGCCTAATAGAGAGCGGAGTCAGACATTAAGCTTGAGTTATTAAGAAGCTGTAATATTCACAGCTCCCCAGGGAACCACGCCATCCTCCCTGGAGGGAACTAATCCCACCAAGTGGGCTCCCCAAAAGACAACCAGCCAGTGTCTGGGATTATGCGGGAAAGATAAAACAAAGAAGGGAAAATTTCTCTGCTGGGATCATGCATAGTAGGAGTGAAGAAGGCCTGACTGTCTAGCCTGGGAGAAAGATCGGATTGGATAGGAGGGGGACCCCGCACCAGCCCACAAAGGGCCAGGAAAGAGACTGGTTAGCTGAAAAGAAAAACCTCTGTATCCCAACTCAGAGGTAATATAATCCCAGTTTAGCAAAGGTCTGTCTTGCTAGCACTTGTTCCTTTGTGTGCTCACCTGTCTATTCATTTGGGCGTTCCCGCTCCCCCAGCCTTGGAGGGTCCAAGCTTGAGCAGGGCCTGGGCTCAGCAGTGCTGTCTGGGAGCTGAGACTATGCTGGACTCCCAGAGTGCAGAGATGTGGTTCCACGTAGGCTCACCAGACCCAGGATTGCTTCCCCAGCGGGACAGAGATAAGCCGCCTGGCTGTGGATGAGGCACTGGGTGCCTGGGAATAGTCCTTTGTGGTTGCTCCAGCTTCAATAAACTTTATCACTGCACCTCATTCTCCCATGGGTGGTTCCCAAAATGCTTCACTTGGAACTCCGTGGAAGAACCCTCTATCCACCAGCAATATCAGCATCCCATCTAAATTAGAAGGGCGCTCACTCCCAAAAATTGAATAAAATGGCAGGTTTTTATAGAAAAGAAGGGTGGGGCAAGGAAGCTATTAAATAAAGGAAAGAACAGAATATTTTTAGGCCTGTACATCTTTTGGAGGGGAAAAAAACAGGCCCTCTTTTTATTATGCAGATTGCTTCTTTTTTCCATGGGGAGCAGAGAGGGCCCAAGGGACAGATTATCTTACAGGCGCTACACGAAAATTCCAGTCTGGTCAATTAAAACTGTGTTTTTGGGAGAGGCTGAAACAACAATTAGGTCAGGTATTATATATAGGTTGGATATAATGGGCTAATGCCACTTGGGGCCTGATGCTTTCTCTTTAAGAGTATTGATGATTTTTATTTTAATATTAGCTTACCAATATTTTTAATACATTTCTTTAAAAATTCTTCACCATATATAAACTTCAAAAAAATTATGATTTCCAGCTCTTTTATCCTTTTCTAACAGCCCTTATTTTCCCATTGGTAACTGAGACTTTCACAATCATGGCTTTTGGAATTTTTATTTTATGATTTAGTCTGATTTTAAGGAAGAATTCAGAGGATTCTTCTCACTTCTATAGAGATTCTATTCCAATGTTTCACCCCCTCGAAGAGCCAAAAATGAGCCAGAGTAAAGCAAGGCAAAAATAAACTTTCCAGACTTCATATCAAAGCTAGGATAGCATTGGATGATAAAGAATAATCGGAGAGATGGATGAAAGAATACCTACACTTAAGTTGCAGCTAAACTAATAAAATGTTTCTTGTCTAAAATCTCATCTTCTGAGAATGTGCTTCATTTGAAAACGTTAAGAAATAAATAAGTGGCCACTTCAGAATAATAATTAGATATTAAGTTTCCTGAAATAATTTAATAAATCAACTTCTATCTTACTTTTCACCACTTCTCTATCAGTAATCCTTGCTCTGCCTGAAGGCAGCATGTCCTAAGTTGGTTGAGACTTCCTTCAGACAAACTGCATGGCTATTTATAGCCACATTCCTCAGCATTTCCAAGATGGTCCTCAATATCTAAGCCACCCTATGGGAGCATCACCAGTCCAATGTCCCTGTGCCTCATGCTTTGAAAGGTCAAACTCAAAACATCAGAGTTTGGAATAACAGAAGGCTTATTGATTGAGAAGGTACCAAAGGAAAAGATGGGAGACTTAGTGGCCCCTCAAATCCATCTTAAGCAAGTCCAGAGTTCAGGCTTATTTTATGTCAAGGGAAATAGGAATGGGAGGGGAGAGAGTGACTTGATGACCACAGACATCTGGGTGGCAGCAGAAAGATTTTGCTTAGTCTGTTGACCCTAGTTAGTCACTGTGTAGTCCTGCAATTATTTGATAAACAATACATCCTTCCCTTATATCCTCGGGAGAGGCACTTTCTGATCAAGGGTTGTTTTTATAAAATTCAAGTTGCAAGCAGAATTCCTCTAATGATTAGCATGTATATGTGCAAGACTGAGCAGTAGCTATTGAACAAAGGAGGCCTGGAGTCAGAGAAGTTGAGCATTTCACTTTGTTACTTAGGAAAAACCTAAGTAAGCATAGCCATATAAAGAAATCCAAAAGTTAAGGTAATTTTGAAGTAGTATATCATTTTTTTAATCTCAAGAGAAAGAGTAATTGTTCTTCCCAGATGAGAAATGTGCAGATAAATTCTAAATCAATTTAGAAGGAAATTAATGTTATACATGCTGATTAACACTTGTTGCTTTTTTAATCAAGTATTATAAAATTCTTAAGAACAGTACAATTTTGATGAAGAATTTATACAACATCTGTTTATACTGTGTTACCAGTCAGGTAGGCCAGTCTTTGAATAAAACTAAATTGTCCACATGAAACTGCAGTTAGGCCCTGGCTCAGTAGCTCAGCTGGGGACTAGAGAGGGCAGGAGTATGTATGTTTCCACTTTTATTGTGAAATGTAACCCATTTTAAGAGAAAAATGCAAAAATATATATAAGTTTGATGTATTCCAATATTAATCTGCTTACAATTTCTGAAAGAAAATACTAGTGAAAAATTTTTCAGTATTTCTCCTACACCTATTCAAAGGTGAATCAATAAAACACAAATATTTTCTTTCTTAACTATACAGGTTTCATTACTGCTGCTCATCTTTCTACTATGTTTCTTCTCCTGTTGCTACTATACAATTTGATGCAGAATATATCTAAAACGCCCAACTATCTTTTGTAGTAACCCTTTGGTCATCCTTAGGTAATATTTTTATATTGGTTCCAAGAGCAACTCTTTAGAGGCTTGGTGAGTTCCAGGATCAAACCAATCATTTAGGGCACAGTTCTAAGTTAAAAGAACATTTCTTATTAAAGTACACTTTCCCTTCCTACTTTTCAAGTTTCTTACCAGAAGTCCCATTGACAGCCAAAAAATTTGAGACAACTGACATCTACAGTGAACGTTTGTCTCACAATAGTAGCTTAATTTCCCAACTCATTGAATTTTACACTTACTAATCACATTACCTTTAATATTATTGATTGAATTTTTCAGTATTTCATTTGTAATGAACTTGACTTAAACATTGCTGTAGACAAGCTTATTTATGGTATAAGAACAGCTAGTTGATACAAAATTGGTCTTTTTATATGTCTTCTTACTATTCCTTAAAGTCTTATAATGGGAGTTCACATGTGTTGTTTTTTTTTTATTACTTTTCTATTTACCATTTAGATTATAGCTTTGAGCTTGAAAGAATTTGAGCATTGCTATTTACTTAGATACAATTTATAATTCATTCTTTGGACAATATTATTTTCCTTAAAAGATTGTTTTGTTTTCTATCCCTCACGTTAATTATAAATAAAGGACAATTTTCAAGGAAAATACTTTATAGATTTTGTTAAGAGAAACATTTGTATTTTTAAAAAATAAACCAGAATGCTAATCATATAAACTGCAAAAACACTGTTAACATTTTTGAAACTTACATAAGCTGGGAGGAAGTCAGCATACTGTAATAATAGCCTATTCTTCAACTGATGTTAAGATATTTGATAATAGATATAAAGTTAATGTTGTGAGGGCAAGTTTATCCC
>NW_006283631.1:290818-308652 GCF_000327345.1 Myotis davidii
TAAATGTCTTCAGGCAAAATCTAAAGCTAAACAGGGTAAAAGTGGCTCTAATTTGTTGTCCACCTATGTCTACGTGGTTGAGATTTGTGATATGGAGGCACTTGCACTTCGGGTAACAGCGTGTCTATATTTCAGTAACAGACACACTTCAAAGTAAAAGGAATTATTTTTGAAAGAGACATTCTTAACATTACATATCAGGTATAAATAAGAATGAAACAATTATGAGTTTATGAAATATCTTCTTTAAATAAAATCTATGCTTATCCTTTCCTCCCTGTGTGGTGCCTCTCACACCTAAATTCCTAGGACTTTTAAATAATCATCGTATTAAAGGGAGTATGAGAGTGTATTTGTTCCAGAGGTTTGTCTTTCTTAACCGAATAAGTTTCATGCCTCCCTTTCTCTCATCTTACTTCAGTTCTCCAAGGGAATGCGATTTAACCTGATGCATCCATTGTGAGCTTGGCCAATTCAACGTAGGTTTCTTAACTGTGTGCATTACATAAACCACATAACCGTGTAAATGTAAAAATAAATTAACGTAACCACTATCTGGTATATTGAGAAACGTTTGCAAATAAGTTTTAGATGATTCTTCTTAGGTTGCACACCTGAGATTTTATTCCTTTAAACATTCCTAATTCAGAGATAATTAATTGTAATAGCATTCTCTTAAACAGAAACCAGTCATTTTGTCTCTGCATGAAAGTAGTTCTTCACTGTTCAGGAAATTCAGTATCTAAAGGCATCAAAACTTATTAAAGGCATTATATACAACTAAAAATAGACACATAGAGAAAACAAAGTCAGAATATACGCTAAAGTGAATTTCTCACATTTTACATTTTTTTTCAGTTACGCAACAAAAGATTAAAAGTGACTGTAAACTCTACTTTTGCAAATCATTTCAAATCCTGAAATTAAATTGTTTGCTATAGATATTCCAGTGGATGAAGTTTTGTGATGGGAAATGTATCTTTACGATAATGAATAAGTAGGAGAGCGATTTCAAACCTAGGTATGATAAGTTCCAAAAGGAAAGCAGGTGGTGTGATTAAAACCTGTTTGTATGGGGATTGTAGTGTGTGTTGCAACCAGTACAGACATATATCCATACAATAAGCAACACTTTCTTTTCAGGACAATCCTTTGAAATTTATTTGGCAGATGGCTACTGTCAATAATAAAAGAGGAAAGCAGATAGATTAACACCTAGAGTAAGAGGCAGTCTGTTGATAGGAAAAAGAGCAGTGTTTGCCGGAGACACCTGGATTCAAGTCCCCAAATGGCCATCAAGTGATTAGGTAATCTAGGGCAATTATTAAATCTTCTTGATTCTCATATTCGCCATATGTAGAATGTGAACAATAAAACTCACACAGTACACAAGAGGGTTACAGGAAGTATCATATGAAACGATTGGCACCTTGTTGATTTTCAATCCATTATAGTTCCCTTCCTTCCAAGAACCATTTCTGAAGGTATAATTTCAGTCATAGAGAAGAGTTAAATATGAAAGTCACATAGACACCTAGATATTCTGGGTGCATTTCATGTGAAATGGAAGCCATGTATGGCAAAAACTTCATGTGCTGCACAAAAAATATTTCTTTTCAATTTAAAAAGCCCAAGAAAAGTGTGATCTCCCCTGATTACAGTTGATGTTTTCTTATGTCTCCTAAACTGTTCTTGGAAAGATTAAATAAATAAATACATACATAAATAAATAAATAAATAAAAAGCCCAAGGAAGAATGAACTATAGTGAAGCAGGATACACCATTGCACCAATTCTTCCTGCAATCATCTCTTTGTATAAAGGTGGACAATGAAATAAAAATTATTAGACAACATTACAAAGCAAAAAGTAAACATGCTGTTATGTGTGTACAAATTTTAAAACTTCTTTAAAATTCATTTAAATGACAAAGCAATCATGGGCCTAATGTTATTTCCTGCTGCTTTCTCAAAGTTGTTATCCTTTCCTTTCTTAAGTACTTATTTACAAATTTCTTCAGTGTTATTGGGGTCTGATTGACAATGAAAATTGTGTACACTTATGTTGTACCCCTTAAAAGAAACCATGCTGATATCCTTTCAAATGGCTGTTCTATAAAATTCATAGTCAGGATTCTTATTCTGCTTAAAAAAAAATCTAACCATTTTCATCTGTCCTTCTTTTCTTGATTTGCTTTATGTTATAATTTAGGAAAACATATTTGGAGCCCACCTGCTAATTCCTCTTGAAGGCTTTGTTCCAAGAAAGGAAACATCAGTGTTCTGAACTCCAAAGCTAGTGGCCAAAGGTGGGAACATAGTGGTTCATGAGCTCAGGTGCTGGTGATTCCTATCTGTGGAGCCAAATCCTCGATCTGCTACTTAGCTTGCATACATTACAGAAGTTACTCTGCCTCAGGTTTCACTCTTTCTCAGTTTTCTGAACTGTATAATAATAGTACCAACATCAAGATACTTCTGAGAATTAAATTAATAAATGTTTTTAGAAACAGAGAGTTGTTGTTTGGAATGAAGCAATGTACTCAGTTACTGTCAGCCATGGCTATTAATATTATTAATTGCTCTGAGTTAATGCATGAAAAAAAGCTCAAAATGAGTAAGTATCCCATTTAAGAGATATCATACAAGTGTTGGAGCTCAAATGTTATATTAATGTTTTAGTTACATTGTGAAGAAATGCCATAGACTCAGTGGCTTGAAACAACACATATATATTATCACATAACTTCTGTGGGTCAGCATTCCAGCCATAGCTTAGCTGGGTTCCTACTCAGGATCCTATAAGAAAGGGGTAGGGAATGTCTGGCCTGCAGGCCATATAAGGCCTACAAGCTTTAGGGGTAAGTTACTTAAATGGTTGACCAAATATAACAGACTAATTTTTAACTTGGTAATTTTGAATGGCCCAAGAATAAAATTATAAGTATCTAAATGGCCCTTTGCAGAAAAAGGGATCCCCACCCCTGCATAGGCGATGAAAGTATTGAACAGGCTCCATTCCTTGTTGGCGCTAAGGGTCCTCTTCCAAACTCAGAGAGTTTGCTGACAGAATTCAGTTCCTTGTGGCTGACTGAGGTCTTTATTTGTTTGCTCCTGATCTGCAGGTGCCTCTCTCAGCAGCTGGATGCCACCCACTGCTTCTCACAAGTCCACCTTAGAGTTGGTGGTGTTTGAGACTAATTACCAGAGCTTCAATCCTGGTCCACTAAATACTAGCTGTGAGACCACGGGCAAGTTATTTAACATCTCTGTGACTTGAATTTCCTATAAAGTGAAGATAATTATTTGTATCTTCTTTCCAAAGTTATTATGAACATTAAATTAATTATTATATGTAAAGCATATAGAATACAGAGTAATTATAAGTGTTTACTATTATAATCCCAATTAATGTTGACAATCACCCATTTATAGTCAATTATTTAGAAAAGCCCAGTTCAAAAAAGATAAATGCAATTTTGAGAAAATGCCGAACAGCTTTAACTTTCTCCAGGGAGTATCATTTTTTTGAATACATTGGAGAAAATAGATTATTTCTTTTCAGTGATTTATAATGTAAGTAGCATTTGCAGCATATTACTCATAGTTGGCTACCTAGTATCTATTGTTACCTACATTCCTTGATTTTGTTTGGAGCATCAGTGTATCAAGATGTGGGAAATATTTAAAGATTATTTTAAGACATTTGCAATCTTATTTCCCACTTCTTTAGCACCCATGAACTCAGTTCTAGGCAATGAGACTGAAGCAGAAGGCTGCTAAAGGATTTCTAGGAGAACTCTTGCTTCCCTGCAAGATGGTAATAATAGCTCTGGGACTTCCCCCTCTCATGCCTGGAGATGCAACAGCCATGTTGAGGACAAGAAGCAAAATGCCAGCTTATTAGGATGATGCAATAGAAAGCCAGAGGGATGTCTCCTTAGGATACCAGCTCAATGCCAGCACCCAACCAACCTCCCTCTGGCTTACTTACTATAAGAGATAAATTCATGCCAATTTGTGTCACTTTAAATAGTGGTTCCTGCTACTTGTAAGTAGATGCGAACTAATGCAGCTTTAAGAATATATAAAAGATTGAATGAATGACTTGATATTACAAAAAAACAACAACCCTACAATCATAAAATCAGTGAGAATGTAATATCATTGAGCTGCACAGAAAACAGACACTTTAAAAGTGTTTTTATATGAATGAATAAGAGAATAAAAGTTCTCAAATAAAAGTTTGTCCTTCATTAAACTATTGTTCTTTCTGGCTTGATTAAATCTACTATATGCTTTAAGTTGGAACAGATATAGTCTTCAAATAATGTACAGTCTCTTCATTAAATTTGCTGTGATAATGGCAATCTTGTATCTACCTGTATAGTAATTAACTCACCCATTTCCCCCCAAATATGCTGAAAAGAACAAAGACAGATATAGAGAAAATAAACCTTTCTTGGTACTTTGAAACAGTATCTCTCATCCCTTTAGCTCTTATAAACTAAGACATCATACCCCATCTCCAATCCCAAACTCAACCCCACTTCCACCAGTATCTGTCATTCAAATTGACCCCTTTTTGCTTTAAGTTATATGGCCTGTTTATCTTGTAATTATGCACTCTCTGCCCACCCCACTTTCTCTTTCTGTCTCTTTGGATTACTGGTTTGTCTCCCCTTCTTACAACGGGAAAATAAAATATAAATTCCATCAGCATATAGACCTAGAATTAATAATAATCAATAGTTCCCAAAATAATAATAAGTGAAGAAAATAAATCAGTGATGAATGAATTAGGGAATTAAGGAAGTGATGACAATGGTGAATAAACACAGCCATCACTTTATCTAAGTTTTAGCCAACAATAAATGTTAAATAGTTTTAGGAAAACATTCATATACTCTTACTGCTGGAGCACTGAAATCTCACTTGCAGTTCTATACAGGTTTTCTACAGAATAATTAGCATTTGCACTATAAACATGTAGCTTATTTATTAATAGACTGAATGATACTTCCTTATTCTAAACCCTTAATAATATAGGAGCAAAGAATCAACAAAATGGTTGCTCATTACTCACAGAATCGTGGTTTGATTCCAGGTCAGGGCACATGCCCAGGTTGTAGGCTCAATTCCCAGCATGGGGCCTGCAGGAGGTAGCTGATCAATGATTAATGTTTCTATCTCTCACTCTCCTTCTCCCTTCCACTCTAAAATCATTAAAAAATATGTTTTTAAATATTGAAAGGTACTATTACTGTATAAGAAACAGAGATTGGATTTTGGTGGATAGCCATGCAGTTAATTGACAAGAAAAGTTTTCCATTCTAGTATGTGGATAAATAATGTTATATTTTGTTAGTGAGATAGAAATTCCTCAATAATAATATCTTTCCATAGAAACATTTGGATTCATTGCTTTGGCCAATTCACTTTATTTCTGTAACAACTATTATTGTGTGGGTTTTTTTTAACCTTCATGACTTCCTGTTTTATATAGACACTGCTACCGAAGCTCATGCTTCTGAAGTACTTTGGCATATTGTTTTAGTTTTTGGCTATTAATAATAGATGTATCAAAGCTTGTATTGCCTGTTGTGCTGTATTGCAAATTTGAGCAAAGGGACTGAATGACAGTCATACAGGTTCTAACAACATAAGCAGAAAATCTGTAAGCAAAGATAGAGAAAATGAAATAAAAGAGGACTTTGAAGGCCAACGGCACAAAATCAATAAATGAAAAAGGATAAGTCAAGAGGAAGAATAAAACAAAATAAAGGAGTTTTCCAGAGAGAAAACCTGAGAAATAATATATAGAAGTCAGGAAGCATGAGAATGATTTGTAAAACACAAATGATATAATTAAGGTAGGATTTTAATTGTACCAAATGCTTTCTAATCACAATAGTGTTAGTAATATTTTGTACTATACAATCATAAGTCTAGAAATATCTCTAGCGATAATGAGGCTACGTGTAAAAATGTCATGGCTAAATATTTTGTGAGTGACTTAGGTTAATTGTTTTTATTGACCCATTTAGTCAAAGCAGTTCAATCAGGTTGGTCACATAAAAAAATTTGAATAGTTTTATTGATTCGTACCAAGAATAGGAAGTAAAGCAAGGAGAAAAATCCTAAGATTAGCTCTTTTAGTCTTGCTTCCCCAAATTTTCTTGCTTGAAAATATATTTATACTAGAGACCTGGTGCACGGATTCATGCACATTGAAAGGAAATTAATTAGAAGGTGGCCAGTGGGGTGGGATTGGGTGAGAAATGGGCCGGACACACTCTGGAGCCAACCTCCTGTGGTCCCTCCCTGGCTGGCCACACCTGGGGTGGTGCCGGGGCTCGAAGGGCATACGCAGAGTGAGCTGGGTCCCTCTGGCAGGTGGGGTCCTTCAGCCTGGCCTGCAGGGATCAGGGAGAAACTGACAGTCTGACATCCCCTGGGTGTTCCCGGAGTGCAAGAGGGCACTCTGCAAAGTTGCTGTCCCGGAGCAGCTTCTGCATTGAGTGTCTGCCTCCTGGTGGTCAGTGTGCATCATAGCTACCGGCCAGCTGGTCACTTAACCTTTCATAATATAGGCACTCTAAGTGCATGAAATTTAAAAAGAGGATTTCCTAATGAATCCTGGCTTCTTATGGAACTGGGTAAAGAAATGATGCATTATCATCTACATTTATTTTGGAGGTAGCAATACCAATTGAATTAGAAATTCTTTATGTAAGAATGAATGAAATATCATGCAAGAAGTATTTATTTCCAGATAAACATAACATATCTGAACATTTTTCAACATCTAAACATTGCAATTAAAAAACATTCTGCATAGACTCAATAATTATAATTTCTTTTTTTGAAAAGAGAATTATAAATAAGACTAAAAACAACATTTAATTAAAATCAGAGATTTTTCTGTAATAAAATTTCCAAAAAGAAGAAAATATGTAATTCTGGAACACATTTTTAAAAACAGCTACAGAAACAGGCTTTAAGAATGAAATTTCTTGAGTGGTGAAGATACATATAAAAAAAGACAAAAATGAAAAAAGAAGGCGACCAGAGGAAGGAAATAAAGAGTTGAAGTCAACAGACCTTGTCTTCTATCTTGTGTAGCATGCAGTACCTAAATTCAGCATCTCCACACTTAACCTCATACAACTCCATCACTCTTTGATACTGATGAGAATTGTTTTGACCTATGAGAAGTCTTGTATTTTGTACTTGACACTGTGAGAAGCATTTATAGAACTTCAGATGCCAATATTTCAACACTGAGCTAAGCAACCTCTAAAGTAGTATTTTATAAATACCCTATATTTCAGACACACACACACACACAAATAGAAAGCCCGAATTACAGAGAAACAGAGTACATTTTATACTAGAGAAGTACATATAATAAAATTTGAACATGACCACATTTTAAAAACAAATTTAGGATGAAGATAGCAAGTTTATTTTGTGTTGAAACAGGACATAAAAAACGAATAAATTTTAAGAGTTGTAATCCTATTTTAAGTGTCAGTTAAAAAAAATATAGTTCAATGTTTCAATAGACATATGTAAGTATTTACTTTATTGGAGGGCCTTAGGCCCTAAATCTATAGCATTATTAGAAATATACTCTTTGCCCTGGTTGGTGTGGCTTGGTTGGTTGAGAGTCATCCCATGCACTAAGAGGTTGTCAGTTAAGATTCCTGATCAGGGCACATGCCCAAGTTGCAGGCTTGATCCCCAGTAGGGCAGATGCAGGAGACAGTGGATTGATGTTTCTCTCTCATCACTGTTTCTCTCTCCCTCTCTCTCTAAAATCAATAAAACATATTTAAATAAATAAGGATGTACTCTTTGCCCTGGGCGGTGTGGCTCAGTTAGTTGAACATCATCCCATGCACCAAAAGGTCATTGGTTCAATCCCTAGTCAGGGGGTGTGTGGAAAGCAGTTGATCAATGCTTCACTCTCTCCTTCTTTCCTCTCTCTCTCTCTCTACTATATATCTTTATTTCATACTGGATTAAATCCCAAGAATTTATTAATGGTAATAAAACTAAATTTACTTTTAACAAAACATGGGTGGAAGTGGTAGATATTAAAACTTACAGTTGGGAGGGGATAATGAAGAATTGTTCCATAGCTTAAACAAATAAGCTATTAAGGGCTTATATTCACTACTTATTAATTATTGGAAAAGATACTAATATTTTCTTATGTCACACAATTACTGTGAAATTTGATGATATTTGTGTTATAATGCAGGTTACTCAAGAACCTTGGCTTTCACAGACGTAACAATTATTTATTTCAGAAATTACCAAGAAACTTCATCATCTATGGCCTTAGACCAATTTAAAATTTTGCTGAAGTACTGATTTATATGTGCTAATTGTGAGCAGAAATGGCAGAACTAGAAAAGTTCTGGGTAAAAGTCATACATGAGGACCAATTGAATCTTTTCAGAATCACATTCAATGTTATCTCTTTGTTTAATCTTATTTATATGTTTTTACCTTATAGGACCAAGTTGCCAATGATATTTTAAAATATTACTTTACTTAACTAATTTATCTATGTAGCTATATCATCTACACTACAGATTATTTATCATTTTTTATTCATGATTTAAATAAACAGTTTTATGTGTATGACCAGCAAATTTTAATTTTACATTGTTAATGTTTCAATATCATGCTATGCTTAATTCAACAAATATCATAGATGGAATATTCCAAATTGTGTTTCCCTTAAAAATTAGAGCTAAAAAGAAATTCACATTTATTTGCATATTTACATAAACTATAGATATAAATTAATATTATAATATTTATCTCTTGTGTGAATTAAATGATATGACACAGCATTAAACTAGAAAAATAGTTGTTGAGACAAGCATGAGATTTTGCATACCCAGAAGACTAAGACCTCCAAATTCAATAAAATGAATGACCTGGGAATCAAAATACCTGCATTTTAATCCTAGCGCATCCATTTACCCTTATGACTTTAGAAAAGTTATTTAACCTCTCTGTGTCTATTTCTTATAGATGGTAACAGTATTGACCTCATATGTTTGTGTTGTGATTATCAGTCAGATAATGCCTAGCATGGTCCTTAGCACATACTAAAGGTTCAGTAAATTTTTGCTTGGCTGATGCTGACTCTCTGTCTGACGCATAACTAATTTATGCTAGGGAGTTAGTCACACTGTTAGCAGACTTGATCAATTCCCTGCCTCTACATCACAGCAAAGTATTGGGTTTTTTTTTCTAAGTTACTATGCAAGGTTGAACCTTGAACAACACAGCTGTGAACTATGTGGGTCCACTTATATGCAGACTTTAAAAATAAATACTGTAAATGTATTTGCTCTTTCTTCAGATTTTCTCAATAACATTTTTTTTCTCTAGCTTACTTTATTGTAAAATAGGCTATTTAAGTTAAGTTTTGGGGGAGTCAAAGTTATATGTAGATTTTCAACTGTATAGGGTCAGCACCTCTAGCTCCTATGCTGTTCAAGGGTCAATTGTAATCTCATTCAACTGACAGGCATTTATTTCTCCCTTTCTATAGATGTGGCAAATAAGAAAATTATGTTTTAATGACAACAATATCCAGAATCAGAAGAAAAAAACAGAAAGAGATAGGATAGAGACAGAGATAGATGACGGATCATTAGATAAACAGGTCTGTAAGTAGCTAGGTGGGTGGGGAGGGATGGAGGGAGGCAGGCAGACAGATAGGCAGGTAAGTAGGTAGGTGAGTAGGTAGGCAGGTAAGTAGTAGATTGGATGGATGGATGGATGGATGGATGGATGGATGGATGGATGGATGGATGGATGGATGGATGGATGAATGGATGGATGGATAGTTGGATGGATGGATGGATGGATAGATGAAGAGAAGATACATAGATGATATAGTTTGTATTAACATTCCAGTTGAGAGGTGACTGAAAATGTTGTGGGAAAAGGGCCTGAGAATAAAAAATTGGTTATTCTTTTTTATTTTATTTTCTTGTTTAAAGTATTATGTTATTCTTTTCTAAGGGGGGGGGGGCGGAGAGAATTCATGGACATGGACAACAGTGTGGTGATTGTGAGGGTGGAGGGGGTTGGGTGGAGGTAGTAGAGGGCATAAAGGGGATAAAAGGTGATGGGGAAAATAAATAAAATATAATTTTAAAAATAACATTGATATATTTAAAACTTGCCCCAAAACTTAAATGCTTAATGAATGTGGAAACTTGTCCTGTATAGGCAGGAGAGCAGAACATACAGTGTACAGCCTTTTTCAGTTTCTAATTTGTACAATGTTACAATATAACATTAGTTGCCTAATTATGTTGATTCTGCACTTAGAAATTTAAATAGCTATGGTTCAATAAACTACTCCTTCAACTATAGGAAGTGAAATTCAATGTGGAAGATCTCTCTCCATCTTTCTTCCTTACTCTCTCCCTCCCTCCCTCCCTATTTTTCTGTGTACAGCTTCCATTTAGTAGTAGTCTAACAGCTTCTGAAAAGCAGTTGAAACTATATTTATGAGGAATGTGACACTGCTTCAACTACTCCCAGGACTCTGGACTTTTTGAAAAGATTATAAATGAGATTATTATTAACTTTAAAAATAGAATTGAAGTTAATGTTCATAGAAATCAAAATACTAAAGATATAAAATGAAGCTTTGAATGACTTACAATAATTCTGTTTATAAGATATAGACAAAAACAAAATCTTAAAACCTTCTAAACCTGAAAGATGATGTTTTAAAATATTTGGGGGATTATTTTTTTTTATCCTAACATCCTTATTTTCTCCCTTTACAATTTCTTTGTAAATTGGGGATAGCCTTAATAAAATAAAACCTGTTGCTTTTCCTAAAACACTTGTTTATAGTTCTGCAATAGCACGTACTATATTTTATAATTTACCTATGTGCCTTTTGGTCTCCTTCATCATTGGGTTGTCGAGTCTTAAAAGACAATGACATGACCTTATTCATGTTTATGACTCCTATACTTGGCCTTTCATTTCTGCCATAACAGATACTCAACATGTTTTTAATATATAAATGAAGAGTGTGATTATTAAGGCATAAGAATAAACTTCATGTCTTTGATCACGGAGTTAACAACAACTACAACACAACGATAGATTTGAGTTGAGAAAGATTCAGAAGACAAGATGCTTTGACTGGTAAGAAAAAAAACAAAACATTTAACATTGGAACTAGTCTATAAAAAATGGTTATGTGAAATGATCAGCTTATTGTTGAGTAATGAAGATGAGTGACAAACAGGCAACTTGGATCAATAGTTTCAGTGCATTTAAAAATGACAGCCCCGTAGAATATAGCCTTTGCTCAGACACTTAGCAGACCAGGAAAACTATTTTTTTTTGCCATCCATTCACAATATATTTAATTTTTTAAATTTACTGCTAATTAAAGTGTGAAATAAATATAGTGTCCAACCTTTTTCCATAATGGATTTTACAGCCAACCCTATGAAGCAGTAAATGAATGTCTTCAACAAAATAAAGGGCTAGATATGCACTTGGGATGCAATGAGGACACAATGTAAAGAAGTGTCTGTTTACATGGGTGTGATTAAGAGGTTAGTAAATGTGGCATTTAGATTATGGTGGCAACATTTGGAGTATAAACTCCAGGGTATTTTGAATGTGTGGAACATCTGCACAATCAGAGTGAGTCTGTTTCAAGTATAAATGACCAAAGTGAGGGTGACTTTTGCTCATGAAGAAGACAAAGTATTGCTGGAATTTGAAGGTGAAACAAGAAACCTGATGCCAAAATCCTGAACATGGAGATCAAAGTCTGAAC
Source organism: Myotis davidii (assembly GCF_000327345.1). NCBI lineage: Eukaryota > Metazoa > Chordata > Mammalia > Chiroptera > Vespertilionidae > Myotis > Myotis davidii. The sequence goes on from NW_006283631.1 coordinate 302,669, forward strand.
ATCAGTTTGTTTTCTAGGGCCTATGGACACATTTCCTATCTCCTAAACAAATTATCTCTAGAAACACCACCAGTTATAAAATCCTAGAATTAGACCTGAGCTGTGTAATGATAAATCTTTTCAGAATAGTTTATTTTGCTAAATACCCATTAGTGGTGGCCTAGAGCTACCGATAGTTAAAATTTCGAGAATGTTGCTAAGCATTTGCTAAGTTAAGTAAAACCACAAATATCAAAACATCACTTTCTAATAATTTTTCTACATTTTTTTGTATCATCTATGCTCTTGAACTTATTTTTGCTATTGCATGTGTATGGTGGAAAAACAACATAAAGGTATGCTATTCCATGTCTTTCCCCAACTCTACATTTAGTGACCACATTGTTTTTAAGTTGGATACTGTAGGAGTGTTAACAGCATGGAAACTGAAATGCTACAAATCCTGGCTTGACTTATTATTTGTTGATGGTCTAGACTTAATAAAGTGGTGAAAATGTCAATAATGCAAGTTAAACTTAAAAGTATGCATGCTTATAGTCACATTATGAATGGCATAAAATTTCAAAATATCCTTCCAATTTCTAAAACTATTGTCTGATTCAGCAAAAAAGTTGCTCATATAATTGAAGAACTAATGAAGTTCCAACAAATATTTTCATTTATTTCACTTTTGTTTTATCAATGTAAGGGAAAATATCAACCAGTATCTATATTACAACTATACTCATTTGTCATTTACAACCACAGTTTAGCTACTTATATAAGAGTTCAGAAAAAAATCAATGAAAGCATTCTGAAAGAATAAATTGGTTATATGGAATTTAAAACAAAGAATATTGTGTTAATTATTTGTAACGTATAAATCACAATCCTTATCTGTCTAAAATTTATAATATATTCATATTTTCATACATATATATAATTCTTTCTATATTCTTGTTATCAAAGTTCATGAAATAAATTTAAGCTTAAAAAATGTATGTACATAATTTTTATATGTTTAGTTGAAGTAGATAAAATTCTTTATAACTAAATTAGTTCTACAAACCCTACTCAAGTCCCCAGTTCTAATGTCTAGCCTATACCCCTTTTGCTCACTTAGTACTTCTTTTGGTAGCATTTATGACAGTTATAACTGGTTTGCATAATTTTTTTATTTAATGTATGTCTTCCAATACCCACATATATAAGCCATTTGGAGTAGGTCTGTGTTCATCTTGTTCCTTACCAAATACAGTGTCTATTGCAGTACCTAAAATTGGTGGGAGTATTTATACCATGGTTCATTGAAAATTTCCATTAAATATTTGCCTTATAAGCAAATGAGTGACTGAGTATAAGAATACTCCTCAAAGACTATATTTTATTTTTATATGAGCCATGGGCACTGATGAGAACATGAGAAAAACAGTTTAAATTTGTTAATAACGTGCTGTAGAAGAATAAATAAGTCACACTTTTAGCTGATGAAACACAACACTCAGAACTCCTAGGGAGAGTTTTTGCCCTTTTTCCTCAATCTACCCCTTCTTAAGCATTACCTGAGCTGGATGAATGGGAAGGGGGAAGATTCAGAGAAAAGGAAATATATGGAATGTGGAACATTTGAAACACTACACAGTACAATTTCATTTATAAATCACAGTGCTTAAAAACAACAACACGTGTCTGTCTTTATTTTCCTCTGCCTAAACTTTCCCTTCTGTGTACATAAAACAATAGCTTCATTATGAAAGAAAGAAATAAAAGGGGGCAGGGGCAATTTTTACAGTTCTTACACATTTTATTTTTTATATATTTTTATTGATTTCAGAGAGGAAGGGAGAGGGAGAAAGAGAAAGAAACATCAATGATGAGAGAGAATCATTGATCGGCTACCTCCTGCATACTCCCTACTGGGGATCGAGCCCGCTTACCCGGGCCTGTTCCCTGACTGGGAATCAAACCATGACAGCGACCTGGGCCTGTCCCCTGACTGGGAATCAAACCATGACATCCTGGTTCATAGGTAGATGCTCAACCAGTGAGCCACACTGCTGGGCTATTTCAAGTTTTAGAACAACTTCATGTTGCTTAGAGCTAAATCCCTGATGATTTCATGTCATGAGTCAGACAAAAGCTCAGAAAACAATTACTTTTTCTTTGTCAGAGCATTCAATCAGTCAATGATGGGCAGTACTGAACTTAACAATTCACTTTTTAAATGAGCATAAAAATTCTAACCATATATGTTCTTACAAATTGTAAGACATCTCAGAAATGTTTAACTGTATTTTACCAAATGAGTTAAAATACAGTTAAACATTTTAACTGCACACCCCTTACTGGGGATTGAGCCTGCAACCCGGACATGTGCCCTTGACCAGAATCAAACCCAGGATCCTTTAGTCCATAGGCTGACATCCTATCCACTGAGCCAAACCAGCTAGGGCTATAATTTTGTTTCTGTTTGTGTTGTGTGTTTTTTTAAAACTCAAATATATATCAATTAAATTCTCAGTACACTCACTTTTCAATTTGATGTTTTTTTTTAAACTCAAATATATATCAGTTAAATTCTCAGTACACTCACTTTTCAATTTGATTTTTAAAATAACATCAGTTTATAGAATAGATCTTTAGATAAATGAAAACTATTTCAAATTCAAGTAACATGCTTTTGATAACAAATTTTAAAAGGGCCCCTTAAGTATTTTATTTTAAGACATTTTTATGCTAGTAAAAACTGTTTATTTTTTAAAACAAAAGGGGTCACATCATTCTTTAAAGTAATGTTTTTAATAAAAATTACCAACCACAGACATAGATATCATCAAGGGAAGGCCACTGTAGTCATAATGTATTCTTCCAGATATCAAGATATAAATTTAAGGTAGTGGAGTCCTCAAAGAACTTTGAAATCTAAGTCACTTAATTTGCCAAATTTGTGTCTACTTATTCGACCATAAGGTAGTTCTTTCCCAGACTCTACAAATGTTGGATCACAACACTCTAATTTCTAAAATGATAGAGCCAAAAATAATAAGTGAATTCAAACACTCCTGTGTGATCTTCATCAAAGGGGAAGATTTCAGAATTGTAAAGAATCATCTATAAATATATTTAACTATGTTAAAAATCAGGAAAGGAAGCATTTATCAGTGTGCAATTTTGAGAGGAAAGGTAAGGTTTCCTTCTGCACAGGCTCCATACATCCAAGCAGTCATAAGTCACTAACTATTGTATTAGCCAAAGAACTTATATGCATATTAGCATAACCCAAGGATAGAACAGTATTGTGGTCAAAGCCTGGGACAGGGGGCAGGAGCAGGCTAGAAGAGGTCAAAGAGGTCAATGGGGGGATTGGGCATCTGTAATACTTTAAACAATACACATCAATTTAAAAAAAACAAGCATATAGTAATTTTTTTTTTACTTTGTCTTTGAAATACATGTTATGAGTTCTAAAATCATTTTTCCACCCAAAATTTCCCCATCAAAATATAAACTCCTTCTGGTAAAACCATTACCCCAACATTTTTCCCCCTCAAAGCCACCTGTGGCCTCCAAACACAGCTTGTAAACACAGCTCCCAAAGAAACCACAACTAAATGATAATTCTTGCCACCTACTTTTGATTTGTGGCTTAAAGCAATTTCATTGAGCAATTTAGCATTAACGGTCAACATTTTAGCCCAGAAAAGTGGGATGAGATACGTAGTCTATAAAGGAAGCAAAACTTATTGGATGACAGAATAGTATCTTATCTGAACTCCCACAGACTCAGTGATTTGGTTTAGCACCCTAGGCTGAGTGAGACAATAGTCTATAAAGGAAGCAAAACTTATTGGAGACAGAATAATACCTTATCTGAACTTCCACAGACTCAATGATTTGGTTTAGCACCCTAGGCTGAGTGAGACACCGGAAGTGATCATTTTACCACTGGATGCTCTGAGCAGAAAATCCTCTGCTTCATAAATATGCAAAATCAGACATGTCCCTAGTATTAAAATATGCATATAATATGGGGCAGGACTCAAGAATAAGAAGTTATAGGTGGGAAGATTGGTGATCCATAAATAAAGTCTTCTTGGTCCATTATTATGTCCCAACCCAACACTAAAGAAGAATTTCCTTTATCTTTGTCAACTGTGAAACTTGGATTTATAGCTCTACATTTTTGAAACAGCTACTGAATTTAAGGGTATTAAAATTAAAGTGGTTATAAGCAGACAACACATGGCCTTTGTGAAATAAAACCATGTTTATAGTGAGAAAGTAATGAACTGTGGTTTGTCTGGCCAGACCATCCAATTTACCTGATTAACCAGCAGAGGAATTTAGAAAGGAAGTCTAGTTGAAAGGAGAAAATAAGCTACTAATATTGCCTGCAATACTATCTTTTTGTAATTCTCACATTTTAAGGGGGATAGTTTATGTTTTAAATATGAATCAATAGTCTGCTTCTCTGTTTTGCTGAATTAGGCTTACCTCAGACACACATATTTTAAAAGATAAGCAAAGTGTTGTTCAATGAGCTGAGGTAAATATATGTTGATTGTTGTGCTATTTTGTGGTGATACATAGGTGTTTAGGGATAGGTGTTAATTCTATGAAAATGTGACTTGACTACATGAAAAACAGCATTAGTAAACTACAGAAACAAATGTGGTCAAGAGCCCACTATAGCTATATTTTTCATACAGCCTTTGACTACTTAGTTCAGTTAAAGTCATGATCCATAAAACACAGTGCAATAAAATCCATTTCTTGTTCTTGTGTTAAATAAAAGTATTGCTAATCATGCTTGAAAAGCCATTGCTTTATAAAAACATGATAAGTCCAGTTAGAGAGAAGACTACATAACTATAAGATGATTTTTTTTATTTTAGCAATCAATTGTTGGAGAGCATATTTTTAACCTTCTTTTAAAAGTCTTCAAAATAACTTAAGTAAAAGAAGTTTTGATCACCTACTCTCATCAAATGCCACTACTCTCATCAAATGTCAAACAAACATATCCACAAAAGTCAACTCACACAATAGCTCTTATTACTAGTTCTCTAAGAATATGGTTAGCCATTAATGGAAAATGGGAAAATGCTAATTTTGGATTAGTGCTAACATATCAATAGCTTTTCTCTCCAATGTACATAAAAGCAATTTCCTTTAAAATAAACAATTAATATATACTAAAAGGCATTTTAATGCATCATAGTAGGTCACTATAGAATTTTATTTTCCCTAATTCATCTCCTTCCATACATATATAAATACTTTTATGGATCATGAATACCAAATTAATAACACTTACATAATTGTTCATCACAGAGTATTAGGACTTCATTTTTGTCAAATAAAACTTTCTCAAATTGCTATATCCTATCTTACAATGCTATCACAGGAGTGTGATGAAAGACCATACATTTAGCAAAACACTGGAAGGTATGCCTAAGCATATTTAAAACTTCCTATAAATTTTTGAAAATCCATTTGGGGAGAAATTTATTTGGAGTATTTCAATGGAAACATCCTATATAATAAAAGAGCAACATGCAAATTAACCATCCCTCTGCTATGCTCAAGCCATGTCCACCAGCCATGCCCACCAGCCAATCAGGAGCGAGTATGCAAATTTACCCAACTAAGATGACAGCAACCATGGAGCTGGAGCGAGCAGGAGGCTTGGGTTGTCCCTGGCAATAGAGGAAGCCAAGCTTCCAGCCTGCTCTGGCCAGCCCTGGCCTACGCTCAAGGCTACAAAGTTTCAATTATAAATGATAAATAAATCCCACAAAAAAAAGGAGAGGCTGGGAGCTTGGGTCACCAGGGGGTGTGGCCAGCCTGGAAACAGCTCTCAGACCCTCACCCAGGCTGGCCAGGCACCCCAGCGGGGACCTCCACCCTGAAGGGAGGGTGGGGACCCCTACCCTAAAGGGGGTGTGGCCAGCCTGAAAACAGATCTCAGCCCCTCACCCAGACTGGCCACACCCCCATGGGGC
>NW_006283631.1:308894-313916 GCF_000327345.1 Myotis davidii
TCGGGGAGTGGGCCAAAGACAGCAGGTGGACATACCCCAAGGGTTCCCAGACTGTGAGGGGGCACAGGCCAGGCTGAGGGATCCCCCTGAGTGCACAAATTTTTGTGCACCAGGCCTCTAGTGGGAAAATAAAGGCCAATATTAGTATATTCCTGAGATTAATGCAACTCCTCCAAAAACTTAAATTAGTATTTAAATGAATATTTATTAATATTATTCTACAAATGACACTTGGTGTGGCTAATTATATACAGTGTTTTGTTTTTAATGCACTCCTATGTAATAAAGAGGTTATATGCAAATTGACTGTCATGCCCTCACACAAGATGGGCACTCCCACATGGTCAACGATAGCCACCACAAGATGGCTGTCAGGAAAGCGCAGTTGTGGGCAACCAGGACAGCACAGGAGGGCAGTTGGGGGCGACCAGGCATGCAGGGGACGGCAGTTGGGGGGAACAGGCCTGTAGGGAAGGGCAGTTAGGGGTGATCAGGCTTGCAGGGCAGTTGGGGGCAACCAGGCCAGCAGGGGAGGGCAGTTGGGAGCAATCGGGACAGCTAGGGAGCAGTTAGGCATTGATCAGACCGGCAGGCAAGTGGTTGAGGGGTGATCAGGCTGGCAGGCAGAAGCAGTTAGGGACAATCAGCCAGGCAGGCAGGCGAGTGGTTGGGAGCCAGCAGTTTTGGATTGTGAGAGGGATGTCCGACTGCCGGTTTAGGTCCGATCTCTCCTAAACCGGCAGTCGGACATCCCCCGAGGGGTGGGAGGGCAGTTGGGAGCAATCGGGACAGCTAGGGAGCAGTTAGGCATTGATCAGACTGGCAGGCAAGTGGTTGAGGGGTGATCAGGCTGGCAGGCAGAAGCAGTTAGGGACAATCAGCCAGGCAGGCAGGCGAGTGGTTGGGAGCCGGCAGTCGGATCCCCCGAGGGGGCCCAGATTGGAGAGGGTGCAGGCTGGGCTGAGGCACACCCCCCTCCAGTGCACAGATTTCATGCACTGGGCCTCCAGTTTTAATATAAGACACAACTAGAAACAAGTTTCTGAATGACTTATCACAAACACGGGAGGACAGAGGCCAGTGGAATGTGGGTGGTTTCACATTTGCCCTTGAAACTTCTCAAACAGAAATCACTGAGTAAAGAACACCATTTCTAACACCAAGCTTGCTTTACGAAGAGTTAGTGATAGTAATAATAATAAAGTTTGACATTATTATGCACCAACTACTTCTTAGATGCTGTTCAAAAGGTATATTAAGCCCTGGCAGTTGTGGCTTCATTGGTTAAGCATAGTCTTATACACCAAGTGGTTGCTGTTTTAATTCCTGGTCATGACATATGCCCTGGTTGCAGGCTCAGTCTCCAGTAGGGAGTATGAAGGGGACAGCCAATCAATTTGTCTATCTTTCTTTCCCTCTCCCTTCCTCTCTCTCTCAAATTAATAAAAACATTAACAAATATTTTTTAAATCAAAAGGTTTATTGACTCAGTTTCTCCTCACAGCAACTCTATGCTAGGTGCTAATAACATATTTACTTTATAAATTAAAAAAGTGTCAGAGAGTAGATCATTTACCTCAGGACTAGGAAACTGGCTGTAACGTGATGGAGACAGACTGGAGAAGGTTTTGTCTGGGCTGTGTGTATTATTGGAACTCACATGTGTCTGTATTTGTCTGGGGAGCTGGTAGTGCGGGCCACAAGTTCTACTTGCATGAAGAGTGAGAATCACCTTGGGAAAGGACTAATCCCGAAGAAGTAAGGGACCCAGGCATGACCAGGTTGAGCTAAGAGCAAAGCCTTGGCATTAGGGGGAAGGGAGAAACTATTCTGATCACATCAATAAATAAATGATTCAGATTCATACCCTACTCCAGACCCAATGAACATTCAAGCCTGTGGAGAAAGGTTACAGCTGCGATAAAAACTGACAGTGGTTTCATAATAAACCCTGTAAGGCCTGAGAACATTGCAGGTGAGGACAGTGTGACTAAATTATGTGATACAGAAATAATACCAGGAAGGGAATTCAGTTACTTAACTTTCGAAATAGGGTTCTCCAAGTCCTTTAGTTCACTCTGAATTTTCCAAAGTCTAAATTACCTGTGAATTTCTTTTGCCTCTTATATCCTGAGAAACCTCTGAAGAAATAGTTGCTAAACTTACCCAACTAAATCCCCAATCTATTACCCCATCCAAAGAAACATCAGAATAAATTTTAAAAAATAAAAGAACTCTGAGACCAGTTCTTATACGCCATCCAAATAACTGAGCAGATTGATCCCTTAGTGTTTGCCCTAGATAAATGAAAACTTACGTTCACACACAAATATAAATGCTCATAGCAGCTCTATTTATAAACTGGAACAACCCAAATATCCTTCAGTGGGCAAATGGGAGTATACACATTGGTATATCTGTTTAATGGAATGTTAAAGGAGGAAATTAGTGATACACACAACAATTTCAATGAATCTCAAAGGCATTATTGCTGAGTAAAAGAAACCAGTCTCCAAAGTTACATAACTATATAATTCTATTTATCTGACATTCTCCAAAGGCAATGCCACTGTATGGAGAAGACATCAGTAGTTGTCAAGGGTTATATGTGTGGATGTGGGGGGCGGGGGGTTGGGAGGGAGGTGTAACTATAAAGGATAGCAAGAGAGATTTATTTATTGGCATTAATAGAACTGTTCTGTATCTTGATTATGATGGTAGTACACAAATATAAAGGTGTTAACATTCACAAAACTGTACACCAGAAGAAAAACCATCAGTGTTACTAAACGATACCTTAAAAAATGATAAAGAGGCAAACAGAAGTACCTATCCATGACCTCAGATTCTACCTGAGTTTAAGAAAGAAAGACATACGTTGTTTTGAAAAAATTTACACTGGCTATAGAAGGGGGATGGGAGCAATGGGGGACAGGTGACACGGGGTACATTCTGGGAGAGGAAGAAGTATTTGCTGGTTCTGAATTGCTTAAGTGCAATAGCCTGAATGGCTCACCTGCAAGCAAGAGGCCCTGGCGTCAGTGGCAGGAAAACAGATTCAAGTTTCAACTGGTACTTGGGAATGTGAGGGGTGTTTTTAGTTTCAGCCCCCAGCTGTTAACCCAATAACTCCCTCTGTCTCTTCCTCCCACACTCCAGATTGCGGTAATTTAATCTGGGACACTCAGAGCTTTCCTCTTTTCCTCTGTAGCATTCTCATTTGCTTTACCAAGTCTCCAAAATAAATAGTAAATGAGAAGGAAGCAGGAGCCTACAGTGCTTTCTCTCTTGCACGGAGGGGGAGGACTTCCAGTCAAGCTGGGTGCACGTTCAGAGCAGTCCAGAAGGAAGAAAAGCTAATAGAATCCCAAACTCTTTGTGATTTCACAGCTGCCAACCGTATCTTGTTTTATAGGAAGGGCACTGGTAGCGGCTTTTATACGGTTCTCCTCGTCTCGGCTAAGCAAGGGACTTGGCCACACATTTCTATTTAATTGTCTGTGGGGACTAAAAATATGCACTAATATGATTTTTCACTGAAACAGGTCTCCAGGGTTAGAGAATCACTTTCAATAGGGGCGCACTTGTTTTCTAACTGTCCTAATCCCCTGAGAATTTAAGACAGCATCCTTCAAGCTAGAGAAGCTTGGCTTGGTGTGGTTCACTTAATCCGTGACCCTCATTTGGGCATTAACCTGCCGGAATCCACCAGCTGACCCCACAATGTCCCTGGTAGTAACACCTCCGTGGAGTGTAAATAGAAGGTAACTACTTATCCGCGAGCAAAGGTGCATTGATGAATTGCCTAAGAGGATGATGGATGGGCTAACAGGCCAGACAGGCAGGGCTTATAAATGGCTTTGAAATAGAGTGGCTGAAAAAATATTCTTCCATCTTTCACCCTACCTTGCTTCAAAGGTTTAATCCATCACTCTTTATCTCTAGCAAAATACAAGTGAAAGCACCTTACCATAGTGGATAATTTGATAAAGGATTGACCGGGTCACAGAAAGCTTGGAAATAAACATCATCCCGCCCCTGCCGTTCCCTCACCCTCTCCCAGGGTCTCCGGGACCTTTGCCAGGAGAGCAGTTGGCTAATGCGCGAGAGTCATTTTCCGTGGGTAAGGTGAACTGGCTCTGCCGCTCACGGCTGGAGGGCTTGCTCCGGCTGTGCCTGAGAGCAAGCTTTCAGATTTTCCATCCTCAGGTCTTGCTAGCTGAGCTGTTTGCAAACAAAGCCTCTCCTTTCAGAGCTGTCTTCTCTCAGCTGCAGGTACAAGCTGGCATACTTCATAAGTTCACAACAGCCAAATGAAACAGGAATCTGGGGGGTATGTGTGAAAAAGACTGGATTTAGGAAATTTTTGAAATTAAGGGGACCATGGAGGAAGCACAGGGCTGCAGAGCAACTGAAGGTATATTTCCATAGAATGAGGGAGCTGAGAACCACAAAAAGTCTATATTTACAAAATAAAAGAGAAGGAAGTCTTCATCCAGAAGGAGAAGATGAAAGCCCAAAGGGAATAGGGAAACAATAAGGAAGGAGGGTTGGGGGAACTTCACATGTCCTATGTGAGGTTCGACCTTTGAGCCTAGGAGTTACTGTAGTAACCAGTCTAAGGGAATAGTGACCAATCAGAGGGGATATCAAGGCACCAGGATCTGCAGCCTTTATAAGCTGAAGGGAAAAGGAACTCAGTGGGACTCTTTCACTCTCCCCATGTGGGAGTCTGTACATGTTCTTCAATCAGTTTCCACCTTTGCTATCCATACTCTCTGTCCGTGGATTCATTCTTGGACTCTGGCGGACAAAGAATCTGGGTTCCAGTCCAAAAATTCCGCTTCACAAACAGTTGCAAATAAAGATTTGTCTTGCCTACAGCAAGAGGAGGTTATTTGTTACTTTGTCATTTGAGATTCATTTCACACAGCTTTATTTATTTTGTTCCTTCTATTTCAGTGTTGCGGTATCATGGTGCATTGCTCACTCAGGAGAGACTGCCCCCCCCCCCCCCCCCCC
>NW_006283631.1:313936-315401 GCF_000327345.1 Myotis davidii
CCCCCCGCAGTTAGTAAGTTCCTAGAGAGAGTAAACCACTGGCTGATGAACACACCTTTAGGTCCAAACCAGTCCATCTAGGGCCCATACCCTAACCACCCGCTTCATCAGGTCTCTCACGCCAGGCCCTGTCCACCTGCTCCAATCATCACAGAGGCAGGTGGCAGACATCCAGGGCCTATACCCCAGAGCCAGCTGATATTCAAACTAGCCAATCCTAAACCCGCTGCCCTGCTCTGCTAGTTTTTTTCTGAGAAATGACAACAGAGGCTGCTGAAACAGGAATTTTAAGGGAATGTAGGCAGGCTTAGGGAATTTTTAGAATTGGGGTCCATGGAAAAACACAGGGCTACAGATTGGGAGAAGGTACATCTCCATCACACAAGGAAGCCAGGGACAGTTACATTTCCATAAGACAAGGAAGCAGCAACAGGTATATCTCCATAAGATAAGGGAGCAGCAACAGCTACATCTCCGTAACACAAGTCAGCAGATGCAGGGAGCAGCAACAATTGGATTTACACAAGACAAGGGAGCTGGAAGTAGCTAAAAAGCTCTGTATTTACAAAATAAGAAGAAGGTAGAAAGCCCAGAAAGAAAAGAACAATGAGGGAGGAGGACATCACATGTCCCATGTGGTTGACCTTTGAGTTCAGGAGTTTCTATAGTGACCAACCCAAAAAGGGGGATAGTGGTCAATCAAAGGGGATATCCAAACACAGGGACATGCAGCCTTTATAAACTGTGGAAGAAGGGATGGGATGGGACCCTTTCCCCCTCCCCACGTGGGAGTCTGTACTTGCTCTTCAATAAATCTCCACCTTTCCATACTACCCTCTGTCCATGGATTCATTCTTCGACTCTAGCTGGCAAAGAATCTGGGTTTCAGTCCAAAAGTTCTGTATCACCCCTACCCACAATTTTCCCTCACTCCCTCTGCCTCCTGATATCTTAGTGCTTCCCAGTGTGGCCTCCTTGGGTGGTGCACTGTGACTCCTGTTTCTAGGAAAATGTCCAAGTGTTGCCGGGGAGTCACATTTCTCCCTCACTAGTGGGAGCTGGGTTCTTAGGGGGCAGATGGAATAAGTATATTTGCTCTTTAGAAAGTACTTGTAACAAAAAATAAAATATATTTGTTAATTATTTTGAAATCTTTTTAGGTCATATTCAAACTTTAAAACTAAATTTTAGATAACCCTGCCTTACATTTTTACCTACTTAAGTTTCAATAATAACAATTGAGTCACAGTTCACATTTTATTTTACTAATACTACCCACTACTAAACTACACCAATCTTGAGAAAGTAAGATTAAAAGACAGCTTTGATCTCATATAAATAAATAAAGGTTTTGAATCCCTAAAAGTTAATATCATTAAAAATATAATCCATTGATTTTTATATATCTGAATGCTTACATCATGCCAACATTTAGAGTAAATTTCATATATATGTATATATATAT
>NW_006283631.1:315422-323142 GCF_000327345.1 Myotis davidii
AGACCAAAAACTTAATTTGGTTTGTTGCTCACAGAATAATAGAGGCATTTTTTTTTTTTGCTTCACTGGTAGAGATTTCCTGGAAGTTTTAGGATATCTTCCCTTTTATTTTTCCTAGATACTCTGATTTTACTTATGTCTCTCACCTTTGCTTTCCATCCATTCCCCACCGCAACAGTAACCTGCTCCGGGCTCACTTTGCTTTAGTGTCTAGGACAGCAGTTCTCAACCTGTGGGTCGTGACCCCTTTGGGATCGAATGACCCTTTCACAGGGGTCGCCTAAGACCGTCAGAAATCACATTTTTTTGTGATTAATCACTATGCTTTAATTATGTTCAATTTGTAACAATGAAATTGGGGATCATTACAACATGAGGAACTGTATTAAAGGGTCGTGGCATTAGGAAGGTTGAGAACCACTGGTCTAGGAGATCTGTCTGTCACCAGAACTACAATTCCCAGCATTCCTGGTGCTCCCCGTGCTCTGGGCTTCTGTTTCTGGTCCTGGGGTTGCCATCAGAACTACTATTCCCAGAATGCCCGATGCTCCCTGTGCTGGGAGCAACGAAGGGAGGCACGGGTCCCCAAGACTCCGGCTCTCCTGCTCTGCTCTCTGCCTAGCGACCAAGGGAGTCATGTCTTCTCAAGGGAGCGACTATGGAGCCATGTCGCCCCAACCTGCTGACTCTCCCACTTCTGCTCTCTGCCTGGTGGCTGTGTATGCAAATTAACTCACCATCTTTGTTGAGTTAATTTGCATATTCACCCTGATTGGCTGGTGAGTGTAGCGAAGGGATGGTCAAGTTACATATCTCTCTTTTATTATTTAAGATATATATACTAGTGACCCAACGCATGAAATCATGTGAGATTGGGTCCCCTCCCCCCACCACACCATGGGACCACCCCAAGTCCCGGAGTCCCTCCCTGATGCCCTGCCTCTGGGCTGCTTGAAGCGGCCATCAGGCCCCACCCCAAAGCGTGCACATGGGGATGCAGAAACCCTGGCAGAAGCCATGCGAAGCGGACACTGGGACCCCCACAGTGCACGCAGAAGGCTGCGGAAACCAAAGCAGAAGGCGCTTAAAGCAGCCACTAGGACCCCTGAGTCCCCATGGGGCTGCAAGAACCCTGGTGGAAGCCACGCACAGCAGAGGCAGGGCTGGCAGCCACTCCACACGGCTTCCACCAGGGTTCCTGCAGCCCTGTGTGGGCTCAGGGGTCCTGGTGGCCACTTTGTGCAGCTTCTGCTGGGGTTTCAGCAGCCCCCCACGCACACCACGCAGGGGTTCTGGCATTGTGATGATGGTACAGCATGAGAGTCAATTTGTATATTACTCTTTATTATATAGGACTAGAGGCCCAGTGCACAAAATTTGTTCATGGGGGGTTGGGGGTTTTTCAGACTGGCATACACCTTCTCCAATATAGGATCCCTTTCACAATCCAGAACCACTGGCTCCTAAGCACTCTCCTGTCAGCCTGATGGCCCTAACTACTCTCCCCTCCTGGCCTGATCCCCCTAACTGCCTAACTGTTGTCTCCTGTTGGCCTGATCCCCCTAACTGCTCTCCCCTCTTGGTCTGGTCCCCTGAACTGCCTATCTGCTCTCCCTTCTCTGCACATTCAGACCCTGGCCCAGGAGTGCTGAGAGCTCTTTGCTGAGGCCCTGGCCCCGTCCTGACAACACCCTCCAGGCTGAGTGGTGCAGCAGGCTTGTGCATGCCTCCACCGGGGGGGCCACCCCCGGCGGCAGCCTCATGTCCCGGTGTGGCAACTCCCCATCCCCATTCCTGCCCACTATTTCCTGCCTGCAGTGCCTCCATCAGGAGTGGCCTCTGCCTATGAGACAGCGTGACATTAGCGCTGGGCAGGTCTGTGCACGCTTCCACTGGGGGCAAAAGTCCCTGCCCCCGTCCCCACCCACCAACTCCTATGCATGTGCAGCCTGTTGACCGGTCATGACTGGGACACCATTAGGACCAATTAGCATATTATTTCTTTATTATATAGATATGAAAACAGATTTCACATATCTGCAAGATAAAAGGAAAAAAAATGCATTGCCTAAACATGATGTTTCAACCCCGGGAGCTCTAAAAAAAATCATTAACTATTATTATAGGTAATAACCATTACTATGGTAGTACATCATTAAATACTGCAAAAAAACAATTTGTTTTAATATCATTATATGGGCTTTATAAATATTATCAATTACGTGTAGTATAAGCAGAACATATTTTTGCAGAGACTGATCTTATGAGAGAAATAAATTACTCAGGAAACAAAATGCCAATGAGGAAAAATGACCTATAATGTGAATGCCAGTGCCTATTTGGCAGAAGCCATTGTATCAATGTCAGAGAATAATTAATTATAGAAAGCACACCTCCAAGCTCTGCAAGTCTGGAACCCATGGTAAATGTATCTCAATAACATCTATACCTATATCATCTATTTGTGTAATATTCTTACAATAGTATTGAAAAAATACTGTAGATATATACTATTGCAAGTAAAGCATAAAATTTGGGATAAGTTTACCTATTAACATTTTGGGGGGAAGAAAAATAGACACATGGTTTTATTAGAAAACTAGAGGCCTGGTGCATGAAATTTGTGCATAGGGGTGTGTGGGTCCTCAGCCCAGTCTGCACCCTCTCCAATCTGGGACCCCTTGGGGGATGTCCAACTGCCTGAGATGTGGCCTAAACAGGCAGTTGGACATCCCTCTCATAATCCAGGACTGCTGGCTCCCAACCACTTGCCTGCCTGCCTGATTGTCCCTAACTGCTTCTGCCTGCCAGCCTGATCAACCCCTAATGACTCCCCTGCTGGCACAATTGCCCCCAATTGCCCTCCCCTGTCGGCCTGGACACCCCTAACTGCCCTCCCCTGCTGGCTTAGTCACCCCAACTGCCCTCCCCTGCTGGCCTGGTCCCCCCCCCAAGTCCCCTCCTCTCCAGGCCTGGTCCCCTCAACTGTCCTCCCCTCCCTGCCTTGTCCCTCCCAACTGCCCTCCCCTGCTGGCCATCTTGTGATGGCCACCCTGTGTCCACATGGGGGTGGCCATCTTGTGTGTTGGAGAGATGGTCAATTTGCATGTTACTCTTTTATTAGGTAGTATTAGTACACAATTATTGAATATATCAGTCCAGGTCTATTTCCCCTGGAATTGGGAGAATTTTTATTTCTTTAAATTTCTACTTAAGAAAGCATGGGTTATCTAAAGAAGATATATGATGGGAAAGACAAACAAACAAACAAAACACACACACACACACACATAAGGAGAAGTTCAATATCACTAAGCATTAGGGAAATGCCAATGAGATACTTCTACATGCCTTTTAAAATGGCTAGAATGCAAAGTACTGACAATGACAAGTGCTGATAAGAACTTAGAGCAAATCCTATATAATAAAGTGCTAATATGCTAATTAGACCAAATAGCAGAACGACTCTCTGGGCATCCTTCTGGTCGACCATCCAGACAACCTTCTAGACAAAGCCAGGGCTTCGAGGGCCGGCCAAGGCAGCCGAGGCTGTGAGGGGCTGCGAGGGCCGAGCCCCTTGCACAAATTTCATGCATCAGGCCTCTTGTAGAATTATCTTACTGGTGGGATGCTAAATGGTTCAGCCACCATGGCAGTTTCTGAAAAAACTGAGCATATTACCTACCATAAATTGAGCGATCCCACTCTGGGTATTTACCTTAGAGGAATGAAAATATATGCCTATATAAAATCTCTATAGCAGCTCTATTATTAAGCACTAAACACTGTAAATAATCCAGATGTGTCGCAGTGGATGAATGGATAAACACACTGTGGTATTTATCTACACAGCAGAATACTACTCAACAATAAAAAGGATTAAGCTACTTGTATATGCAACTATTTGAATGAATCTCAAATGCATTATGCTGAGTGGAAGAAGCCAGTCTCAAAAAGTTACATGAGGTATGGTTACATTTCTATAATTCTCAAAAAATAAAACTGTTATGACAAAAAGCAGATTAGCGATTGTCAGAGATGAAGAGAGAGGGGAGTGGGTAATGATAAAGGGGAAACAGTTTGGGGGTGATATAACTGTTCTGTACCTAATTGTGGTGGTGATTATAAGAATCTATTCAGATGTTAAATCCATAGGACTGCATAGGAAAGTCTATTCACTAAATGTTAAGATTAAACTTAAACAGAACAAAATGATAAAGAAAATATCACCACGGAACTTTTCATGAGTAAAATTTAAAAAGCTTTCTGCCATTCCCTATAATTCAAAAGGGAAAATCCTGAATGGAAACAGTGTAAGAAAACTCTTTAAGTACATTTTTTTCACTAACATATTTACGTGTAGGTTATATCTTTCAAATAAATTACTATAGCATTTCTTTCCCTCAAGCTGAGCAACTGCAATTTTATTTTGGTTATTATCTCCACAGGTCTTATCTTAGGTATTAATTATAAAATACCTACAAAAATAGTCTGGGAAGGGAAAGGTATTTTCATGTGCAAACATGAAAAACTACACACAGCATGTCATTTATGCAGCATACTAAGTGACAGCACTTTGGGCCTTTAAAATATGGTGTTATAGCAGGTACTTTATATGCAAATATTTTTCAAAGATCAATCTTCTCACAGATTATAAGCTGTCATATTTCACTCAGTTTGAATATGGCATATGTTAAAATATTCCCTGTCGTCCGTTTATCGTCACAAACAGTAAACTATTTAAAGCTCAGAGGAACGGAACTAACAGCATGTTTATGAAGTTTCATCAAAACAGAGAGAATACAAATTAGTTAATTCATCAGCTTCATTTGTCTGGGTAATTGACTTTTGAAACTACAGCCATAAGATTTTGGAAGGCTAAATACAATGGCTAAGGAAAGGTGTGATACAAGATTGGCCAATTTCATTTTATTATAAATGGTAATGTTGATAGATCGGACAGCATAAATTTGTCCCTAAATATTTGGTCCCACCAAAAAATCTGGGTTGTTTTACTTTGTGTTTTCATTACTAACAGTTCGTGAAAAATGGGGAAAATATTAGTATTTTTCCTGTCATTTATTGTCTAACTACCCACCTAGGAAATGAAAAGACAGCTCAATTAAAAACAATCGCCTCCTTATTTTGTTCTTAGCTAGTTTTTAGAACTCCAACCAATGCACCTTACTTTTCTCACCAAAGTTTTAACGGTTCAGAGCTTGAGTTTCTTCTTTATATTTGGTGTATATGGAGATAGAACGAACTAAAATAATGAAGTAAACAGTATCTGTTGCAATCAGGTTGCCTTTTTAAAAACCTAAATAAGAAAACTATTCTACCTTGGACAATAAAATGTTCTTTAGGACATAGCATGTTCCCAGTAAGAAACTACGGGTATACTTTTGCTTCATTTTTAAATACCATTAAATATTCCAAGAGAGGAAATCTTAAACTTGAGTAGTCCAATCCAAAGATAAGTTCCACAGGACAAAAGCTGTATCTGTTTTATTCAACAGTCTCTTATAACTGTCTAGTAATTAATTATAGGATGCACAAATGAATTAACCACATCATTTTACAAACAAAGAAAATCTAGCCCCAATAAAATGAGGGAAACTAACCCAGATTATAATCAATCGGTTTTATAACAATGGGCACAAAAACGTTTCCTATCTCATATGCTCGTTTGCAGTTGAACCTTGCCAGTCCCCTATCAAGGAATGAAGTTTAGATCCTGTTCCCTGGGACCTGGACTGACCTGGTGGTTTGTTTTGATGAACAGGATGCAGCCAAAGTGATTCTGTGCAAGGTCTAAGCTTGGGCTTGAAAGGGTCTGCAGTTTTTCCTTTGCTGCTCAGAATATACTTGCCCCTGGGACCTACCCAGGTTAGACAGCTCAGGCGGACCCGGCGCAGACAGCCACATGGAGAGTGAGAGAGAGGCTCGGTGTCCAAACCATCCTTGCCAAAGTGCTAGACGAGTGAGGCCATAGTACAGGGGTGGGCAACCCCTGGCACACGTGCCAAACATGGCACGCCGGTAACTTTTGCTGGCACGCGAAACCCTCTCTTATAATC
The DNA here is from genome assembly GCF_000327345.1 of Myotis davidii. Lineage (NCBI taxonomy): Eukaryota > Metazoa > Chordata > Mammalia > Chiroptera > Vespertilionidae > Myotis > Myotis davidii. The sequence continues at coordinate 321,500 of NW_006283631.1, forward strand.
TTCCATTTACAATTTTTTTCTTAATATCGACTTTTTTATTTTTCACATAAATTCAGTGTAGGTGCATCTTAGATAAATAATTTTACATAACAAGTTATCTTAAAGACCATAGACATGGATTGACGAGAGAGGGGAAGAGCAATTTCTATACCTCTGCCTTCACTCTCCCTGCCTTTCCCACTGATAATATCAAACTGAGTCATAAAGTTTTCTGTCAGACTATCAGTGTACATGTATACATTAAAAAATAAATGCATTTTTCATCATCATATACTGTGTTTTTGTTGCTTGAATGAATTTTATTATTTCTTCAAGGTTCTTCACATACATACACCTTAAGAGATATCAAGTAGGCGTAACATGTTCTCAAAAATTAGGGTTGGCACGCAGGAGAATTTTGAGTCAGAGATTTTGCTGGTTTTGGCAAGCACTCACAAAAAGGTTGCCCACCCCTGCCCTAGTGAATGTGCAGGCCCAGCATCCTGATTGTAGTAAGTGCTTTACTCCAATCACTTGAGAGATTGATGATACATGGAGCAGAAAAACAACCACCCAAGTTCTATCTGAATATTAGCAAGAACCGTGGTTGTTGTCTTAAGCACTACATTTTGAAATAGTTTGTTATACAGCAATATAAACTAAAATGTAGGGCATATATCTAGTTTTGGTGGAACTCACTCATAGAAACCAAGCATTTTTCACCTTCTCCAAATCCAAAGCATAGTATTCTAACACTTATTTTGTTGTACAAAATTGATATCTCTATTCTTAATTTGAAAGTAATAGGTAGAGCATATTAGAGGCAGTTACTTTATTTCTAGAATTAGTCTAGATTTTCAGTGACTTATTAAGAAACCCAAATACTTTCAGAACACTTAACATGGTATGGTACTTGAACACTTAGCATCTGTATGCATAATAAAGAAGATCCTAAAACTAGAATGAAATATGAGCATAAGGAACTTCAAATATTTTAAGATAAATAAATTTATATTTTTCTGTGAATAATGATGAAAATAGGAAAAAATGCCTGAAGCATTGCCTCTGGATTAAAAAAAAAACAGACCTGTCAATTTTCATAAATTTAAAATAGGAAGAAATTTAAATAACTATGCTGAGCATATTTCCTACACCTCAGCATTCTTTTATTAGCAAAATGTTATCAGTCTATTTTTTGGAATTTAAGGACTTCAAATGACTTAGAAGTAAATGTATTATTAGTGTTTGAAGTTAAAAAAGTTAACAGTAAGTTATAAAAGTTGAATATGAAATAAGAAGAAATGAAATTAGGAACAAAACCTTACATATTTATTTGTAAATATGAGCCAAAGTTTACATATACCCTAGAAACAATAAGTGATTAAAATATTTCATTCAAAGTTGTGAGTATTTATTAACCAGAATGCATGCTCAGTGTTAAAAACTGTACGGCAAATGAGGAGGAGTGGGCGGGAGGGAGTATTACAGCAGAAATAGAAAGGTAAACATGGTAAGGAACAAATGTGAGAATACTGATTCCTATGGCGACAGTCTATATACAGTGTTTACTTCCCCCATGGATTCCTCTTATCTAGTCTATATAGCTCCCTCTAATTCCATACCTCACATTCAGTCCTCAACCCACAGATATCAGGACTCCTACA
>NW_006283631.1:323162-332116 GCF_000327345.1 Myotis davidii
GCCCACTAGCAAATGAATTATTTCATTACTTACATTACATGAACTCTTTGAAACATGTGACAGTTTTTTGGCACATTGCCTCAATTTTCACTGCTAGCTCTAGTTCCTCTTCCTTATTTTATCAGTCTTAGTCAAAGTAAGGGTTCACCTCACCTCTAATGGGTAGAAGGCTTTTTTTAAGCCTGAAATTTGTTTAGCGGGGGCTGTAAGGTTAGATATTAGAAGTTAGCCAAGTTTCCTATGAGTTCCTTTTCATCACTACGTGAAGTTCTAAAAAGGAAAAGGTGTTAGTAGGGGGTATTAAAGCGGTCAATCTAAAATTAGATGCTCTTAAAATAAGACCCAAAGCATGGAGGCATGGAACAGACTGACTGAACCTCGATGTGGGGTTAGGGGGAAGAGAAGAGATAAACCAAAGAACTGGTATACTTATGTGCATAGTCCATGGTCAAGGGCAATAGGGTAGTGAAGACTACTGTTGGAGGTTGGGAGGAGGGGGATAAAGGTGGGGAAAATGAGAGATGTCTGTAATACTATCAATAATAAAAAAAATATTTAAAAAATAAAATTAGTTACTCTTATTTTGAACTCCATCCGTTTCAGGTCACAAAGAGAGAATAAGGCAGGTAGATTTGGACTCACCTGGAATGAATATAGGCTCCTGGAGTCTCTGCCCCCTGCCTACAAATAGGTCTCCGATTTGTATTGAGACAGAGATTTTTATCCATGGACGTCTGAGAAGGAATGAGACCCCTTAACCACCAATGTCCCTCAAGAGCCAGAGCATATGCCTGGCCCGCCGTGCTTTTCATTCTTTACTGTCTGCCTGAGTGCTTTTTACCCGTTTCCATTCTGATGACTTACAAGTGTATATCCTCAGCCCAGATCTTTCTTCTAAAACCAAAGCAAATATATGCAATAGCCTGTTTTACATGACTACTTCCTGGGCCTCTAAATTAACAGAAGTCATTATATCCATCATTCAAATAGTTTCTCATCCTATCCTTTTCTTGCTTACTGCACCACTTGATTAAGAAAAAAAAAATCTCTATAATAAAAGCCTAAGTGACCATTAAGGCTGAAAGGTCAGAATGACCATCACTATGATGTGCACTGACCATCAGGGACAGACACTCAACACAGGAGCTGCCCCCTGGTGGTCAGTGCACTCCCATAAGGGGGAGCACTGCTCAGCCAGAAGCTGGGCTTATGGCTGGCAAGTGCAGTGGCAGTGGAGGGAGCCTCTCCTGCCTCTACTGCAGGCGGGTGATAAGGAGCATGGGGTCCCAGACTGCAAGAGCGAGCCACGGACTGCCAAAGGGATGTCTGGCTTCCGGCTTAGGCCAGCAGATGGACATGCCCCGAGAGGTCCCAGATTGTGAGAGGGCACCGGCCGGGCTGAGGGAACCCCCACCCCCCAGTGGATAAATTTCATGCACCGGGCCTCTAGTAATAAAAAATCAGGGTTTCATCTTTTGGTTTTCTCTTCCCTCACTGCTATATTGAGTTACAAAATTCTGTCTATTCTTTCTGAAAAGAAAAAAAATTATAATAAATATTCTTTTGCCTCTTCCCACTACCAATCATAAAGTCCTAAAGATTTCTCACCTGGACAACTAAAATAGATCATAATTTTATCCCCTGCCTTTTATTTTTGCTATTATTGATCCATTTTCTACCATTCCAAAAGGGTAATATTTTGACTATACAAATGTGATCTTGGCGCCTTACTGATTAAATGTTTCAAAAATATCCCTTCAACTTCAAGATAAATTCCAAACTCCATTTCAAGTTTTAAAGGCCCCAGTTTACTCTATTATTTCACCTTGTGTTGTTCCCCATTCCTAGACCTATAATCTAACCATCACCACACCTGAAGTTCCCTGATAGGTCTTCTTCTGCTCATGAGTATATGCTATTTCTTCTGTCCTGAAATCTATATCTCACATATTAGCCTGTTAAACACCTTATTCTTTGCAAGCTATAAAGCTTTCCTCATCCTATAAAGTATTCACAAAATTTCATAGATCTCACCTCCCATATCCAGCCATAATTAATGAGTTGACATATTCCTCCATCATATAAGTAACTCAAAAAAATTGTTTAAATATCTAGCTTCTCCATTCAACTCCAAATTCCATCTGAAGTACATGAACCACGTTCACTTTTGATCTTCAGTATCTGAGAAGTACATGTACTGAGGTACATAATAATTACTTGAAAAACGAATGAATGAACAATGAATAAAACTCTTATCAGTAAGGCATTTAGTTCTTAGTCTACTTTTCTTTGTCTGTAAAAATGGAAAATAATACATAAACTCCTAAAAGCTCAATCTTACGAACTTGAAATCAGAGGGGGAAAGATGCATAAAATCCAAAGTTGTGGGTACAGAGAGTATTAGAGCTATAGAAATCACTCCAATAGGAGCTGGAAGATTTACAGAAGAGCAGGTATCTATGCTTCGTCTTGATGAGTAAGTTGAATATGAAGAGTGGAGAGGAGAGCAGAGTGAGGGCATTTCATAGGAGTGGAAAATGAGTAAAATGTTGTAGTTGAAGCCAGTGTAATGTTTGTTACAGAAAATAACGAGATGTTCTGTTGGGCATTTTTGATGAGTTGTGAGACATAAAATGGGAAGAGGCAAGTGTGGCTATTAAATAAGATTTTAAATCGCTCAATAGAAGGTACCAATTATCATCATCAGGATAGTTAAAAATAATTTGCTGCAAAATTGGAGTAATTAAAAGAAATTACTAGATTTTGAATTTCTAATTATGAATATACTTTTCTAAATGACTTGTCAAGGCTAAAATAGTTTATTACAATTAAAGAGTGACTTCATTAATTGACGTTTCATTATAACACAAAAAGAGGCTTTTCATGCCTTGCTACAATATTCCATGCGCCATCCTTTGTAGTTCTGAGAACACTCATTCAATGCTCTTCAAAACTTCATTTTTTAGCCCTATCTGGTTTGGCTCAGTGGATAGAGTGTCAGCCTGCGGACTAAAGGGTCCTGGGTTCTATTCTGGTCAGTCTCTCTCTCTCTCTCTCTCTCCCTTCCTCTCTGAAATAAATAAAAATATATAACCTCCCCAAAAAAATAAATAAGTAAAACTTCATTTTTTAGCATCCAGTGAATTTGATGTTTTGTTTCATGTCTCCGTCAGTTATGCACTATGTATTCTCTACAACACTCTTATCTCTTAACTATTTTAACTTTGAAAATTCCTATTCATCTATAAAGACCGAGTGCAAATGCCATCTCCCCCATGAAGCTCTCCTGGACAACAGAAGCTTGAATGAGGAGCTCTTCAGGACTCCACGGCACCTTTTCACTGCTGATATAGGACACAACATGCAGTAGCATTACTGCTATCTTATAGTTTCCTGTCAAGGCTCCTTGGCCCCCAAACTGGGCCTTATTTATCTTGAATGTAAAAATCTTGTAGGGTTTCTGATAAACAGAATAAAGCTCATTAAAGCTTGAAATGACAAATACATACTGGTAAGAGAATATGTTGAGAGTTTTTGTTAATCACCAACAATCTAAAGAAAATGTATTTTTATTTTTGCTTTCATATATAATATTCTGTTTCAAAAAATAGCCAATAAGAAAATGGAAAAATATTTGCCTATCACGTAAATCAAATTCTAAAAATACTCATTATGAGGTAGGTGGAAGTAAAAAGTATACTTTCCTGTGCTGCAGGTAAGAGTATAAATATCTGAAAGCTGTTTGGCAATATTTATCAAAAACTTTTTTTAAAAAAATAAATTCATTTCAACCAGTAATGCTACTTCTAGCAACATTCCCTAAGGGGAATTTCAGACTGATTGTGAAAAATGTATGTCTAAATGATGAAACATTATGTAATCACTGAATTTTGTTTTCAAATAGTATATAAAAATATAGGGGGGAAAAGATGACCTTTTAGACTTTTTTTTTAAGGCAATGAAGACTGACTTGTATACAAATCCTACTTCTGTCCCATACTAGCTAAGTGACTTTGGCCAAGTTATTTATAGTCTCCAAAACATAATTTTCACATCTACAAAATAAGTAACTATTCCATAGGGTTGCTGTGAGAAATAATTGAGATTTTTAAAATGTAAAACATTCAGAACAATGACTAGCACAAAATAACTGATCAATTATATAATCTATTATACCAATGGCAATAATGATGATGGAAATGGCTCATAAACCAAATGGGACTTGTTTTAGCAGGCATGCCTCAGATTCAAAGATGTGACATTTCAATTTTGACACAGCTCAACTGCTAGGAGAAATTTTATAGTGAACTGAAGATTAAGAGACAGAGAGAATAACCTTAATATTTTCTTTATAAGCATTTTTTATGGAAAAATACAGAATCCTATCTTTAGTTATCATTATTCTGGGCACCGTACTGCTGGATGTCATGATTTTCATTATTAGGATTGATATTATAGAGTTCTTTTTAAATATTTAAAAATACTCTATTTTTGACAAGATAATTCTGCCACCTTGCTAACTAATCATCTCAGAGTCTACACAATTATTTACATTGTGCCATTAATGGCCCGTTTCTTTTTTAAAGCTCAGGCAATCATTGTGACAGTAACAAGTCAGTATTTTATGATTTTTTTGAGCTGCTGGTCTCCTTTGTTCTTCCTTAAAAGAGATGTCACTCAAATCCACGTCTGATTGGTACTTCTCAAAGAACAAGGAGGAAAATTTGCACTTGTCATGAAGTCATTTATAATGATGTTAGAGAAGAACAGATTAGACATTTATAAATTTCTTTAGAGGTGCTTGCCATGCAAATGTGCTGAGTGGGATGTTTAAAATAATCGTAGCTGTTAGAGAATCATTTTAAGAACCCAATTAATTGTAGATGGAGTGTTAGGAGTCATGTGACAACTGCAAATAAATTTAAAGTGATTGCTGCATATCTATCATTTTTGTGCCAAAATATTTACTTGGAAATTATTTAGAATGAGATTACCCAGGCGATTAAAACTGTAACACTAATGAAATAAAGATAAGATCAATATATAATTATCTTTGGGAAAGGAATGAAAAAAGTACAGAAATAGAGAATAAATAATGAAGTGTGGCTTATTGAAAATCACACAAGTACAAAGAAAATCTTAAGCAATGCTGAGCCAGACTGATCTCTCTTGTCGTCCAAATGTGTGGTGTGTATGCATATGTAAGAGGCATAAGTGGGAAATTCCTATGGAATATACGTATATATGCATGTATCTATACACGTAATCTGTGCAAGCATACACTTCTTATGGTAACTTTAATAAATATATTTTATATGATTGATGCTAACTTAAATTCTAGCCATAAGCTATTCTATGAATCATTAGCACTTGCTCTCATATGAAATACATTTCTGTCAGTTCTTTTTGTAGGATGTGAGAGGAACTAGACACGCTCTACTCGAGCACAGAGGAGAAATGTAGTCTCCGTGTAACTCACACATGGAGTCTTAAAGCTACAATGTTAATGCTGATTCTTCACCGGAGGAAACCCCAACCACTCTTTAAAAGAAAGCTATTGAGGTTGGCCTTCTTTCCAAAATTCTTGTGACCTGAAAGGCTTTCCCAGGCTTGTGGATGGAGATTTAGAAAATTGAACTTTGAGCATTTCAAATAAATCAGAAAATTCCAAAAATGTATACAAACTAAGTAGTCTTTGCATAAGCCACTCTGCATGACTGAGTCACTGACCTACTGTCTCCAGCCTGAGATTTGACAAATGATGGTATGTGGCTTGTCTCTGATGTCTTTTAGATCTAAAATTCTGAGGCATCAAAAAGCCCGTAGGGAGAAAAGTATGTTCTCATCCACGCACACTAAACCGTTTATATTTTATGTGCATGAAATCATCAAAGAGGATGAAATGATTTGTATCTGGTTAAAGATATACTTCAAGCTGTTGGTATTATGCAAAAGTGGAGAGGCCTTCTGAAGATGAGATTACAGAAAGAAAAGAGAGAAAGTGAGTGGAGGATTCACTGATGACCGTGAGGCCACTAGCCTAGCTGGCTCAGTGGACAGAGTGTCGAACTGCTGACTGAAGGGTCCTGAGTTCAATTCCGGTTAAGGGCATGTACCTCGGTTACAGGCTTGATCCCCGACCCTGGTTGGGGTGCATGTGGGAGGCAACCAATTGATGTGTCTCTCTCACATTGATGTTTCTCTCTGTCTCTCCCCTCCCTCCCACTCTCTAAATATCAATGGCCAAAAAAGTGAGGCCACTTGATTCTAGTCAGCCGGAGAGCACCATGACCAATGAAGAAAACAGAATATAAAGAATAAATGAATAGATATGGTTAGTACAACCAGAATCCAAAAAGATAACAGTCAGGAAAGGTAATTTTTTAAAAAAATATATTTTATTGATTTCTCACAGAGAGGAAGGGAGAGAGATAGAGAGTTAGAAACATTGATGAGAGAGAAACATCGATCAGCTGCCTCCTGCACATCTCCTACTGGGGATGTGCCCGCAACCCAGATACATGCCCTTGACCGGAATCGAACCTGGGACCCTGCAGTCTGCAGGCTGACGCTCTATCCATTGAGCCAAACCGGTTTCGGCAGGAAAGGTAATTTTGAGTAAAAGCATACAAACAAAACCTTAGAGCTAGAATGATAACAAAAATATCTTATGAGTTATGTAATGGTAAATGGAATATAAAACAATAACTTAGTTTGGGACTGCAATATAATCAAATATTAAATAAGAAACTTGGTCAAATAAATGAATACAAATAACAGCAACTCCCATTTATTAAACATTTAGAGTATTTCAGGAGCTGTGCTGAGACTATACATATGATTTTCTGAAACTTGAACCTTGAGCACAGGAATCTCCTCAACTATTCCTAGTAAAATGGCAAAAGGGTAATACAAAGAGGAACCCAGGCAAACCTGGCAGGCAGCTCTCTGTTCTGTAATATGTTTGAGGAAAAGAAGTGAAATCCTGAGCTCTTTTTCTTCCTAAATGTAGAATCTCTTGCCAAATTGTACGCAGTTAATTCACCTAATGGTATTATCCACAAAATCAAACACATTTTTTTTCACACATTAGTTATCTTGCCAATTAAAAATCAAAACAAAACAGCTTAAGGTCTGAGAAGATCCTAAGATCAAGACAAGGACAATCATCCTACTTATTTTGAAGGCAAATAATAGCCCGGAATAAGATTCTCTTGCAAGATATAACTAAAAAACAAATGAAAAATAGCAGAAAGTAACATGAACTATATTAAAACTCCTAGACAGTCAGGACTAGAATGTAGCATTAAAAATACAAAGAAAGATTCAACAATATGGTTTTTTAAAAATATTATTTAATTGATTTAGGCAGGCCCTAAATCTCCACCCTTAGAAAGCTGCAGAGTATGGAGTTACTCTCCTGTTCCTAAGAATTCTACTTAAAAAAAAAAAAATGAATGATTAGAACTAGTGATTTAAAACAAAATTTATTGTCAGAGAAGGGATGTGAGGAAACTAGAGTAAGCCTCTTGTGATGATGGATTAGAGTTGGATGTATTGGTAGACTGAAACTCATGGTCTTTAGTCTATGTAGCTAGAGCAGTGGTTCTCAACCTGTGGGTCACGACCCCTTTGGTGGTGGAACGACCCTTTCACAGGGGTCGCCTAAGACCATCCTGCATATCAGATATTTACATTATGATTCATAACAGTAGCAACATTACAGTTATGAAGTAGCAACGAAAATAATTTTATGGTTGGGTCACAACATGAGAAACTGTATTTAAAGGGCCAGAAGGTTGAGAACCACTGAGCTAGAGCTTTAATAATAAAAAGCGTAATATGCAAATCTCCTGAACGACTGAATAGCAGAACGACCATGCTATGACACCCACTGGTGCCAGGCTAGCCCAGGCAGGTGTGATGCGATTGTTCCACAGTGTTATGTGTTTTATTAAGAGCAGAACACTGAGACCCTCTGTAATTGATTTCCTAAAGTAAATGATATTTGGTTATTTTTTTCTATATGTACAATATATTCTTTCTCTATGTACAATATATCTTTTCTATATGCACAATATATTCTGTCTGGACGACCATGCTATGACACCCACTGGAGCCAGGCTAGCCAAGGCAAGTGTGATGCAATTGGTAGGGGCCCGGTCATCACCCCATGATTGCCCTGCAGAAGGAGGCCCAGGCCACCAGTTGGCGGGGAGATCAATCCGGGGCACTCCATGATCACCCCAAAGAGGGAGGCCCTTGCCCTAACTGGTTTGGTTCAGTGATTAGAGCGTCGGCCTGAGGACTCAAGGGTCCCAGGTTCGATTCTGGTCAAGGGCATGTACCTTGGTTGCGGGCACATCCCCAGTAGGGGACATGCAGGAAGCAGCTGAGGGCCTACCTCTTTGGGTTGATTGTCATGGGGCTCCTGAACTGTGAGAGGGCACAGGACAGGCTGAAGGGACCCCCCCCTCCACCGAGTGCACGAATTTTGTACACTAGGCCTCTAGTTTATGAATAAATGTAAATGTAAGCGAAAAAAAAAGACAAAGAAAGAATATATTGTACATATAGAAAAAAAATAACCAAATATCATTTACCTTAGGAAATCAATTACAGAGGGTCTCAGTGTTCTGCTCTTAATAAAACTCATAACACCATGGAACAAATTTTTAACATAAACTGAAAATACAGCATACTGAGATTAACCATTTGACTGCTAAGGAGCGCTATCGCGCTCTTCTTATTTAAAACAAATTTATGTAAACAATTGGTATTTTTAAATTTTTGTTGTTGCAAAGCAATACAAGTGAGTTTATTGTATAAAAAGTGTTTTACATTTTTTCCCATACACGCGCAATTAGTGCCGCAGTTTTGGCATATGTCTGAAAAAATACGTCAGCAGCCAAACGGTTAAAGAACTAAAAAACAAAGATTGTCATTTAGTATTG
>NW_006283631.1:332215-333048 GCF_000327345.1 Myotis davidii
TTTGGGGATTACAAGACCAAGGACCCGCATACGTGTTTTGGGCCCACACGCTGTGTAGCAGAAGCCACTGATCCACTTTTTCTTATTGTTTTTTTATTTTTGTCTTTTTGTTTTGCCTTGAGAATCCATTGTTCAGGCAGTCCAAAATGAAATATGAGATAGTGCTGAAAGATGAGACTCCCAGGCCTGAAAGCTCTCAAATAGTTACTGGGGGAAAGTAGAGAACAAGCATGAATAGCATTGCTTCTAATGACACGATTAGATCAAGGCCGGAAGGATGTCTAGCAGCTGGTGTGCACGAAGGTGAAAGTATAGTGTGCATGACACACACACTGGGAACATAAAAGCACGAACCAAGGTCATCTGGAGATTGTAAAGCAAGAAATGGGACCTCTAACACATTGCAGTGTTAAAGGGAGGGAGAGGGAGCAGGGAGGGGAAGAAAAATGAAATCTAAGTGTCAGAAATGCTAGATTATACTAAGTAAAAAAAATGTTTTACTTGGTATCCCTGAAGCTTTAATCTGGTAGAAGGGTACTGTGATGTGCTAATAGGAAAATAAGTTCCCCAATGTATTTGGCTACAGATATCTTTTTATTCCATCCATGGAGAAGTGTACACATGTAGTGTTCTGTAAAGCATTATTTGGGATAGCTAATGCAGTCCAGTATTTTAAGATCTGATTTGTAATGTTTAGAAAGAAATGACTTGTTTATAAATGTTTAATTTATCTAATGATTTTTTTTTAAGAAATGACTTGTTTAATGTCTTCAATGTGCATTTAAGGAAGGTGTACTGATCTGTGATAATAAGGATGAACCTGGAGGGCATTC
>NW_006283631.1:349598-380193 GCF_000327345.1 Myotis davidii
GAACATTTGCTGTTCACTATGATTATAACTTAGTATAAGGAAAGCCCATTGCCACTCAAGGGGCTTTAGAAGCACAAGAAGGACATTCTGAGGATGCTCGGCTTATAAAGTGGTATCTGGGCACGCCTTCCTCCTTCTCACTCTTGTGTCTTGTATTTTGAATGTTTGCTAAAGTTGAGAGAAAATGTTGATGTGTTATTATAACATTTTAACCCTGCTTTATTGAAAGAAGAGATGGCAGGCATATAATAAGTACTCAGTAAATGTTAGCTACTCAGTTCTTACATAATAACAGCAATCATTTTTGTTTTTGGTAAACTGATGAATGATCATTAATTGTTTATAAGTCATTACAGATATTCTTTTGGATGAGTTTTTAAGTTCTTTTAGGATTGTGAATGCAGTCGCAAGAAATTGAGGTTCTGTATATATTGGAAAACAACAAATGAAGAACTTTAGAATTAGACGCAGACATACCAGTAGAGTTGATACCTTAAATTTAAGGTGTCTGAAAGTCCTATTGCTCTTTTATAATGTAAATAATTTATTTATATTTTGAAGTGGTTGACCAATATAGTTTACTCAGATGATTTTATAGTCTTAAGTCTTTGAATCTTAAAAAATCTGCTTTACCATCTAGCATAATTTCTTACCTGGATTATTTAGTACCTGCCAGGGTCTGGTTAAAAGAAAATTCCATTTAGGTGTAGAAAAAAGTCTTGCTAACCTTCTATCTGTTTTCCCCAAAGTTTAGTTTAAAAGCCTAACCAGGTATACTTGAGTTGGAGTATTCTTTGACAGCATCTTTAGTGCTTAGCACATTGTTGATACTCAGTGAGTGAGGACTGAGTAGGGAGGTCAAGTGGAGCTGAGTAGATTATCTTCTATTAGAAGCAGTCTAATCTCAGAGCTGCATAGAGGGATTTTCATAATCACATTGGAATTCAGCTACCTTTGCGTTCTTTTTGTAGCTACTGCTTTCTCATATTAAAACTTTGGCATGGACTATTTCTTGGGTGTCTTATTGTCACACGAGCTGTGTTTTTAGTTTTAACCGTTTGACTGCTAAGGAGCGCTATCGTGCTCTTCTTATTTAAAACAAATTTATGTAAACAATTGGTATTTTTAAATTTTTGTTGTTGCAAAGCAATACAAGTGAGTTTATTGTATAAAAAGTGTTTTACATTTTTTCCCATACACGCGCAATTAGTGCCGCAGTTTTGGCATATGTCTGAAAAAATACGTCAGCAGCCAAACGGTTAAAAGAGAAGAGCCTAAGACAGATAGATATAAAGAGGTAACACAACCTATTAGAATAAAACATGTAATACAATGTAAATACGAATGTGTTTATGCAAGGATGAAGTATCCATGTCCCACAGGGACACTTACATCTCACAGGTGTTTGGGGATTACAAGACCAAGGACCCGAATACGTGTTTTGGGCCCACACGCTGTGTAGCAGAAGCCACTGATCCACTTTTTCTTATTGTTTTTTTATTTTTGTCTTTTTGTTTTGCCTTGAGAATCCATTGTTCAGGCAGTCCAAAATGAAATATGAGATAGTGCTGAAAGATGAGACTCCCAGGCCTGAAAGCTCTCAAATAGTTACTGGGGGAAAGTAGAGAACAAGCATGAATAGCATTGCTTCTAATGACACGATTAGATCAAGGCCGGAAGGATGTCTAGCAGCTGGTGTGCACGAAGGTGAAAGTATAGTGTGCATGACACACACACTGGGAACATAAAAGCACGAACCAAGGTCATCTGGAGATTGTAAAGCAAGAAATGGGACCTCTAACACATTGCAGTGTTAAAGGGAGGGAGAGGGAGCAGGGAGGGGAAGAAAAATGAAATCTAAGTGTCAGAAATGCTAGATTATACTAAGTAAAAAAAATGTTTTACTTGGTATCCCTGAAGCTTTAATCTGGTAGAAGGGTACTGTGATGTGCTAATAGGAAAATAAGTTCCCCAATGTATTTGGCTACAGATATCTTTTTATTCCATCCATGGAGAAGTGTACACATGTAGTGTTCTGTAAAGCATTATTTGGGATAGCTAATGCAGTCCAGTATTTTAAGATCTGATTTGTAATGTTTAGAAAGAAATGACTTGTTTATAAATGTTTAATTTATCTAATGATTTTTTTTTAAGAAATGACTTGTTTAATGTCTTCAATGTGCATTTAAGGAAGGTGTACTGATCTGTGATAATAAGGATGAACCTGGAGGGCATTATGCTAAAGGAAATAAGCCAGACAGAGAAAAACAAATACTACATGGTATCATTTTTAGGTGGAATCTAAAACAAATAAACAAAAAAGCTGACCTCATAGAAACAGAGTATACTGGTGGTGGCTGGGGCATAACAATGGTAAAAATGGAGAGGTGTAGGCCAAAGGATACAAACTTTGAGATATGAATAAATTATGAGGATCTAATGTACAACATGTGAATATAATTAATAAAATGGTATTGTATACTTGAAATTTGCTGAGGGTAGATCTTAAGCATTCTCACCACACACACACAAAGAGTCAACTATATGAGGTGATAAAAGTGTTAACTTGATTGTCATAATAATTTATATAAGAATGTGGATGTACATATAGTAATGTATATTTTAAATATATACAATTTTAATTGTCAATTGTTCTTCAATAAATCTGTGGAAAAATAATAAATGAAAGGAGGGTTGCAATCCAAAAATTAAAAAGAAAAAAATATTGCAGTGCTTGGTGATAGTGAACTAAAGTGAACTGGAAAGGGACATTTCCAGTCAGGCAACTATAAAGTATTTTACTCTGGAAATGACAAACTTACAAGAGGGTGAGTGGCTTTAATACTGAGGCAAGATGTAACAGGAAGTTGGGAGTTATGGTGCAAGGTCTGAAGGAATGATATCAATCAGACTTCTAGGAAAACCTATTAATATAGCCATTATCCTAGTCTATACTCCAACTACAAAGGCCGCAGAAGTAAAACTGAAAGTTTTTATGTAGGTATCAAAGAAGAAATTGATCACATACTAAAATCTGGACGAGGGGACAGAAATGAAGCAGGAGATGAGCTCATAGATTTCTGCAAAGCCAACAATTTGTCCATCGTAAACACGTACTTCAAACAACCGAACAGACATCACCAGATGGCCAATATAGAAATCAACTAGACTATGTAATTGCAAGCAGGAGTTGAAAAATATCTGTTCTCTCTGCCAAAACAGAACCAAGAGCAGATTGTGGTACTTACCATGAACTGTTAATATCAAACATTAGAGGAAAGCTGAAGAAGAACACTAAAAAATTGTAGTGACAAAATATAATGTAATAGCATTCCTGATGGATTTAAAGTCCATGTAAAAACAGGTTGGAATTGTTAAATTTAACTGACTGAGAGCCAGTAGAACTATGGGCTGAAACTAGAAATATTGTTAGTGAAGAATGTGAAAAGGCAATGCCAGAAGTAAAAAGGAAAGAAAAGTTGAGTTGGATGAAAGAAGAAACACTAAAAATTATTAAAGATAGGCGAGACACAAAAGTAAAATGTGTCAAAAGCAGTTTTTCAATGACTATCATGTACAGAAAAAGAGAACTACTATGATCATCAATAAAAGGTGAGCCCTGACTGGTTTGGCTCAGTGGATAGAGCATCGGCATGTGGACTAGGGGTCCCGGGTTCGATTCCGGTCAGGGGCATGTGCCTTGGTTGCGGGCACATCCCTAGTAGGGGGTGTGCAGGAGGCAGCTGATCAATGTTTCTCTCTCATCAATGTTTCTAACTCTCTATCCCTCTCCCTTCCTCTCTGTAAAAAATCAATAAAATATATTAAATAAATAAATAAATAAATAAATAAATAAATGGTGAGAGAAGAAAACAAAACAGGAAAAAGTATTTAACCTTCTCTATCAGAAGGTTAAATAAATAAAAGGGAAATTCAAACCTAGACTAGGAATGCTGAACAACTAACAAGGAAGCACATTATTTGACCAGGGGAAAATGAAGGGAAGGTGGAAACAGACTACTGAAAATCTCTACAGAAGAGACCACCTTTGACAGATCCTTTGAAGATGATTCCCAAGAGGAAGGATCTATAATTATAGCAAGTGAAGCGAAAGCTGCCCTGAAAGTACTGGGAAGAAATATATCGCCCGGGGGAGATGTGATATCTATAGAATTATTTCAAGCCACAGAGAATTAATTTGATAATTCCTAACTATAATATTTCAACAAATATGGAAAAAAACCACAATGGCCTATGACTAGAAATGATCAATATATATCTCAATTTTTGAATAAGGAGGTGCCAAGGAGTGCTGTAACTATCAGAGCATAGCCCTAATTTCCCAGGCAATTAAAGTGATGCTCAAGGTGATGCAACCATGTCTTCTACTTTACATGAAGCAAGAAATGCTAATGTTCAGGCTGGGTTCAGAAAAGGAAGATATACTCAAGATTTAATTTTGAACTGTTATTAGAGTGATCCAAAAAATTATAGAAGAAGGTTAGTCTATGATTTCTAGACTACAGTAAAGCCTTTGACTGTGCAGATCATGAAAAACTATGGGTTGCACGGAAAGAAGTGGTTGTACATCAGCCCTTATTCGAATTGATGTGCAATCTGTGTGGTGAACAGGAAGCCACGGTCAGGGCAGAAAATGGAGAGACAGAGTGGTTTCCTGTAGGCAAAGGTGTCAGACGAGGGTGCATTTATCTCCCTATTTGTTTAATCTGTACACAGAATATATCATACGATATATCCTAGACTCAGAGGAAAGAGGAGTAATAACTAGTGGAAAAATATCAGTAACTTGAGATATGCAGATAACACCATCTTTCTGGCAGAAAGCAGCCATGATTTGAAACAACTTCCGATGAAAGTGAAAGAACAAAAGGCCAAAGCAGGACTGCATCTGAATATCTAAAAGACAAAAAATCATGGCTACAAAGAAATATACAAGTAGAATATAGACAATGAAGACACTGAAATTGTTAAAGATTTTGCTTCCCTTAGTTCAGTCATCAATTCAAATGAAGATGGCAGCCAAGAATCAAGAGAAGGTTAAACATGAAAGGACAACAATGGAAAAATTAGGAAAGATCACCAAGAGCAAAGATGTGTCATTAGAAACCAAGGCCAAGATCATCCACACCCTCATATTCCCAATGACTATGTACAGGTGCAAAAGTTGTACAGTAAAGAAGGCTGTTAACAACGGACTCATATGAAATATGGTGTAGAGGAGAGCTCTACAGAAACCCCGGATGTTCGAGTAGGTCCTAGAGAAAATTAAGCTTTAAACATTCTTGGAGAAAAAAAAAATGACAAAACTGAAATTGTCCTACTTTGGACACATCGTAAGAGGGAAAGAT
This sequence comes from Myotis davidii, assembly GCF_000327345.1. Classification (NCBI taxonomy): domain Eukaryota; kingdom Metazoa; phylum Chordata; class Mammalia; order Chiroptera; family Vespertilionidae; genus Myotis; species Myotis davidii. The sequence goes on from NW_006283631.1 coordinate 354,968, forward strand.
TCTTGGGGGAAGGGGAGAATAATGCTGGGGAAAATGGAAAGCAGCAGGAATAAAGGAAGACCAAATATTAGATGGATGGACTCAAAGAAGCCATAGGACCTGAGCAGGGCTATTGAGGACAGGACATTGTGGACATTACTCATTCATAAGGTTGCCAAGAGTTATAGCTGACTCTACGGCACATAGCATACAAAGTGTTCATGCTCATTCAAAAATAGCTCCTTTGGGGGGAAAATAAACTGGTATGAATAAGTAGATACATATATACACATAAACATATGTTTATTTTCCTAGACATAGAAAAGACATTTGATAAATTTAATAATCATTATTTTAAAATGATCAATAAAGTAGAAATAGAAAAAAAATCATCTATAAAAATACAAACAGTATCATGTTTCATGGAAAATATCATTCTCACTAAAATTAGAAAACTGACAGAAAGGCCAGACTCACTGCCATTACTTAACATTATCCTAGAGATATCAACCATTGCAAATAGAGAAAGATATGTGATGTATAAAAATTGAAAAGGCAATAAATATATCATTGTTTATTGACTAAATACCTGAGAACCCTTAAAATCAAGTGGAAAAACTACTGACAGCAAGATAAGACAGTGAAATAATTAAATTCAAGATTGATATGAAGAAATCAATAGCATTTGTATTAGAAGAGTAACAATATTATTTGAATAACAATAACAATAAATAATAAAAATATCAGATAAACTCATCAAGAAATACATCAAGATTTATTATTAGACATTTTAAAAACATTATAAAGAAAACATAAGAACTGAATGAATGTTCTTTGATAGGTTCCGTTCTTCCTAAGTTCCTTTGTAAATGAAACCCTATAGAAAGAAAATACTGACAGAATTTTTTTAAGTAGTATCGCTGTCATTTCTTACAAAAAATTATGCAGAATAATTCTTTGAAAACTCAGAAGGAAGAGGAAGAGGAAAAGAGGAGAAGATTACTAATAATGGAAATCAGCCCTAGAAGAAAAATAATATATAATAGAGGCATGATTTTGGGTTCCTGATACTACTGTGAGAAAACATGGTTTCTGGATCCCTTCCCCCAAATCAACTTAATTAAAAAAATAAATAAACATGAGAGGGAAATGCATAATCCAGGTTATTAAAACAATAAAATAAAGAGAAGAAATGGGCAAGAATTGCCAAGTCATTAATTTCCCTAGAGTTAAATCAGGACAAAGTAAAAACCCACCAAGCACAGACATATATTGATTTGAGCACAAAATATATTTTTTGCTGGTGTGACAAAAAAATATAGATATAATTCTGATTCATTTACATTAGATAGCTATTATTGTTTTGGCTGTTGTCATTTTTTTATTTGACAATCTAAAGGAAAAGAGGTCAGTGTCCCTAAGTTAATAGGTATTGCATGTTTTAAAAATTCTTGCAGCACAGTGGTTGAAAACCATTGCACTAAAAAATAGGGAAATAGTTTCGGTTTCATCTATGCCGCTTCTCTTTCCATTGTTCCCAAAGCAGTCTGACAGAGTTGCCAAGAGTGTGAGGTCTCTGTCAGTTTTGTTCTTTATTATTTTCAATTAAATAAAAAGCATCTTATTTTATAATCGCATAGCTAACGTATGCAAACAAAGAAGTTATGTAACTGTCTTCTCTTCAGCAATATCTGTCTTATGAAGTATTCAGAAGAATCATGACACAGGCCTCTGATCTCAAAGAGCTCAAATTCTAGTAAAAGCAATAAACTTGACATAAATGTTTAGAAAACAGTGTGAGGCCATATGTAAATAAGAGCTGAGTAGTGTGGTAAGGTTATAATGGAACCCCAGTCTGGACACTGGACAATTAATAATGTTTATGGGAGAAAAAAATGACCAGTGTCACTAAGGTCATCAGTTGCACTCACCCTTTCAAAACAACTCAAACCCTCGACTGTCTGTACCTCTCCCCTTTGTAGACAAGATACCTGTGGTTCTAGCACATTTTTATTATTTATTAATTTTACTGTTTTTTTATAATGCACATTATTTCTGAAAGTATTTAAGATGGTTGTCAAAGCATGAAGAAGTCTTTGAAAATGTCTTATGGACTTAGCTCCTAAGAGACACTAGGCCAACAAAGCCACAATGAGGCAAGGAGATACTTATTGCTTCACAGGCATTAGGATGGCTATTACTTAATAAACAAATACAAAAGGATGTGGAGAAACTGAAACCCACTGCATCACTGTTGGGACTGTAAAATTCTGCAGTCACTATGGAAGGTTCTATAGGGATTCTTCAAGAATATTAAACAAAGAATTACCATATGATCCAGAAATTTTAGTTCTGGGTATATACCCAAAAGAAATTAAAGCAGGGACTTGAATAGTTATCTCTACATAAATGTTAACAGCAGCATTATTCACAATAGCCAAAACATGGAAGCCACCACAGTGTCCATGGACAAATGAGAAGATTTAAAAAATGTGATATATGCATACAGTGAAATATTTGGCTTTAAAAAGGAAGGAAATTCTGACTCATGCTACAACATGAATGAACCTTGATAACATTAGGCCAAGTGAAATAAGCCAGTCACAAAAGGACGTATACTGTACAATTCAACTTAGATGAAATACCTTAGATGAAATTCGTAGATATAGAAAATTGAATGGTGGTTTCCGGGGCTGGGAGAAACAGGAGTTCCCATTCTACCGTCACCAGGGTCCTATTGTTTTGTTTTTTTTTCTCTCTCACATCTGCATCTTTATTCACTACTCACTACCTCTATCACCCCATACTAGAACACTTTGATGTTCTGGTAAGAGAGAGTCCTGTTGTCTCCAGCCAACTAGAGGGATGTTTTCTCATCTCACATTTTTAAATTCTATTTCCCAAAGGTTAATTCTATCCTTGGTAAATGGATGATCCTGGAAGTTATTGTCACCATGTTCTCCAGCATATCCAAAGTTTCATCGCATTTTTATTCTCTGGATTTGATTCTTGGGATCTCAACACTTATCCAGAGCATTCCTGGATTTTTCTTATATTCACTGAATTCCTATGAGTCTTATTTCTTATAAATTCATGGTGCCTGATGAATTCATAACAACCCTTGCTCCCTTCACTTCCAGTTTGCTTTATGTTCTACCTGAAAGAATAGTGCATTTTGATAGCCTCCCAAGAGCTTGAAATTAAGAGCATCTAGAATTTGAGTAGGTGGGAACCAAATAAAAGAATATCTATCATATGACAAAAACAGAAAGGATAAAGAGTAGAGAGTTTTATCAAGTTTTCATATGAAATAACATTTACCCAGAAATGTAATATGTGTATATGTAAGATCTGGTGAGATTCCTTTTTGTACTATAACAACCACTAAAACTTTTTACCCCGTGGTTTAATTCATCTGTAAATTCCTAGTACAGAAAAGAAATGAAGTGATTTAATCTAAATTAAGGAAATTGGGCCTCCCAAGTTCCTACATCATAAAGTCAGATCTATTATTTATTTTTTTAATTTATCTTTATTATTGAAAGTATTACAAATGTCCCTCTTTTCCTCCCCCCCTCCCCTTGCATTGACCCTCTCCACCCTGCACCTTCCCTCTCCCCTCCAGGCCTTAACAATAAACTTTAATCTAAGCAATTTGCTTTTAGTATTTACTCAAATAAAAGTGTCAGCATTTGAGAACAGAAGGGTTAATACCTGATCCTTGACAAGAAGTCCATCCTTGCAGATTCCTGAGGATGACCACCTGGAGACAGGTGATTTTGCAAGAGCCCCCAGATTAAGGATGGTCAACTGTATGACTGCAGGTGGCCCTCCTTGCCTATTGGTGTGAGAAAGGGATGCTGAGATTCGGCAGGGAAGAAAACAGAGGAAAAAGCAGGAAGGTCTGAAATGAAGACCACATAGAAATAATTAATCAGATGGGCAGCTGTGTCTCAGCCAGAAAACAGAAAGTGCAGAGGAAACAGAAACTATAAAACAATGCAAAATAATGACTTAAACAAGTGCACTAAAGTTAAACTGAGATCTCAGCATCAACAAAACACAGGGGAAAAGAGAGAAAGATTCTAGTGTTGAATGAGGAAAGAGATGCATATATGCAGAAAGGCCCCGAAGTTTTTCTCTTAACTTAAAACAAACTTCCTTCTGTTCCTCAAATATCACTGGAGTCCTGATCAGATGACATTCCTGAAGCAGTAACAGGTCTACACAATGATCATTTCCTTTGCTGAAACCACCTAGAAACATAGTATAATGGTCTTTTTCTTTTCCCCTTTTCTAATGCTGACTTTAAACTAAACTAGAGAAGGAAAATTAAATAAAACATAAAACAAATTTTGGGAGACAAATTTTTCCTTAGGGGAAATAAATGATAGAAATGTCTCATATAATTAAGCTTTTAAAATACTAAACATATAAATATTTAGTTTTCCTGGCTTTTATTTTTCCTGTTTATAAAATAGTGATGATAACAGTAGTGTTTACATTATAAGGTGATTGTGAGGATAAATTGGGCAAATATATATAAAACATTTAAAACAGTACCTGACCAATAAAAAGAACTTTGTAAGTATTTGGTATTAGAAGAACATTTGAAAAAGACAATTAGAACCTTGAAAGGAAAAAAAAGGAGAGAGGAAGAGGAAGGCAGGGAAGGAGGAAGGAAGGAAGGATTATCATTTTCTTGGGTATACCAGTGATTAATTTTATATGTCATAATATTAACTATACATGAAACAACAAAAATATAAAATTTACAGCAGAATAGAAGAGGAATAGGTAGTTACATGTATAGTCAATGCCTCATTGTACAGAAAACAAATAGTTATCAACTAAAATTGGTAAACATGAAATATGTGAAGGTAATACTAAGAGAAACAACTATAATAATTAAAAGGCTTGAGAGTGGAACTTAATGGTAAGTAGGTATTACTTGATATTTTAATCAAAAGCATGTGTCACTTTGATAAGCCATATATATGCATGTGTGCATACATACATATATATATACAATTTTTAACTGTACTTGAGAAACACAAGTGTTTAACATGTGGAATTGCACTAAAATTTTGTTTGCTAGATCATAGTGCCTAATTCATATAAATGTTAAAAGCCTAGAAACACCTGGTTTAAAGTATCATAAAACATTATGCCCTAAATTGTTTTTTAAAGCATTCTAGCTGGAAAATATAATGTAAATGTTGAACACATTTGGCTTGGGTACCAAAGTCACAGGATGACCAATTTCCATTGTGATATAGATTACTTAACCACTGCTTCCTACCTGCCATAATGACAATTAGTGACAAGGTTTAAAATATCCCCTATTTCTTTTAAGAGATAACATGTCCCTTAACCCTGTAGCCTAGAGACAAAGGGTCACTTCACAGATACGTTGCAGTTCAGAAGTTGCGAACCCCTCAACTCTTTGAATTTCATGCCATTATCTATACTAATAAAAGGGTAATATGCTAATTATTAGACCAGGTGACTGGACATCTTCCAGAAGTCCGACTTCCTTCCAGACAAAGCCATGGTGGTGGATGCTGAGGGAGAGGTGCTTAGGGGTGATCAGGCCAGCAGGGGAGGGCAGTTGGGGGCCATCAGGCCAGCAAGGGAGGGCAGTTGGGGGTGACCAGGTCAGGAGGGCAGTGCAGTTGGGGGCCATCAGTCTGGCAGGGGAGTGGATAGGTGGCAATCAGGCCAGCAGGCAGGCAAGCAGTTAGGGGCCAGCGGTCCCGGATTGCGAGAAGGATGTCTGACTGCTGGTTTAGGCCTGATCCCATAGGGGTCAGACTTCCCCCAAGGGGTCCCAGATTGGAGAGGGTGCAGGGGCCGGGCTGAGGGAACTCCCCTCCACGAGCATGAATTTAGTGCACCGGGCCTCTAGTCTTTAAATAAACACTTCCCTTTCATACAATTAAGTCATTGTCAATGTGCTGCTTAAAAGTGAAGCAGAGTCCGGCAGGTGTGGCTCAGTGGTTGGTCATTGACCTATAAGCCAGGAGGTTACTGTTCGATTACTGGTCAGGGCACATGACCCAGTTATAGGCTAGATCCCCAGTGTGTGGGCATGCAGGAGGCAGCTAATTAATGATTCTCTCTTATCATTGATGTTTCTGTCTCTTCCTTCCTCTCTGAAGTCAATGAAAATATGTATTTTTTAAAAGTGAAGCAGAACTATCAGTGTGACCTTGAGCATTTTGAATTCTCTAAAGAGCCACCTCACTTGTGAGAGGAGAGGGGGGTTGAATTAGATTTCCAAAGACTCTTCTATATTTCAATTCTATGATTTCTCAAATTCTACTCAATAGGAATATTTTTTAATATATTTTTATTGATTTCAGAGAGGAAGGGAGAGGGAGAAAGAGATAGAAACATCAATGATGAGAGAGAATCATTGATTGGCTGCCTCCTGCACAACCCACACTGGGGATGGAGCTGGCAACCTGGGCATGTGCCCTGACTGGAAATTAAACTGTGACCTCTGGGTCATAGGTTGATGCTAAACCACTGAGCCATGCTGGCAGGGCAAGGAATATTTTTTTTTCCAGTGAATATCACACCTTTGTTCATCAGGCATTATCCTATATAATAAAGAGGTAATATGCAAATTGACCATCATGCCCTCACACAGAATGGCTGCCCCCATGTGGTCAAAATATGGCCGCCATAAGATGGCCAGCAGAGGAGGGCAGTTGTGGGTGATCAGGCCAGCAGGGAAGGGCGGTTAGGGGGTCCAGGCTGGCAGGGGAGGGCAGTTAGGGGATACCAGGCTGGCAGGGATGTGGTTAGGGGGGGATCAGGCTGGCAGGAAGAAGCTGTTAGGCGAAATTAGGCAGGCAGGCAGGTGAGTGGTTAGGAGCCAGCAGTCTGGATTGTGAGAGGGATGTCCCACTGTCAGACATCCCCTGAGGGGTCCCAGATTGGAGAGGGTGTAGGCTGGGCTGAGGGACACCCCTCCCAGTCCACAAATTTCATGCACCGGACCTCTAGTAGATGATAATGGTGCCAATGTACCCAGACATAATACAGTGGATCTAGTAATTTGTTTTCTTTTTCAATAAAGAGAATATAAATTGACATCATACTATAAAGTGAGATGCTTCTGCATCCTTCCAAATAATCTAGTTAAGTCCTCTAAGATGCACTCAAAGCATTATTAGAAACCATACTTTCTCTTACTTGAACTTTTAGCTCCACTTTTAAGGAACTAAAGAAAGTTTGCCTATTGCGGTGGAAAATGACAAAGTAAAAAGGGAGAGAACAAGTGAAAACAAAAATAATTGAAGTGTGAAAGGTAGAAAATAATTGTTTTATGACATTATTAAAAGTCTTTGTTACTCATAATTTTCTAACTATAAGGCTATAATAATATTGGTTTAGTCAAACTATCCACCTGCACTCAGGAAATACTCTTCTTTGAGACAAAGTCTATATTTTTACATGTTCCCTTCTTTATTTTATTATTCTATGTATTATTGTAAGTTGCTAATTATTTCCATGCTAAAATTTGGGAAATTTGACTTTTTAACATTTTGGAGCAGATTTAATTGCTATTTTTAAGCAACATGAAGCAAGACCTTGTTAATTAGAATACCAGCATTTTAATAAAAATAAAATCACTCAAGTGATTTGAGAAAACAACATAAGAAACACATAATCAAACCTTCAAACAAATCACAGATTGGTGGGTCTGAGTCTACTATTAATATTTTTTAGTAAATTTTAAAAATCGTAACTTCATTAAAAATTAAAAGGAAATTTTATTCATGCAATTACCCTCTAAGCCTGTGGTTCTCAACCTTCCTAATGCCGTGACCCTTTAATACAGTTCCTCATGTTGTGGTGACCCCCAATTTCATTGTTACAAATTGAACATAATTAAAGCATAGTGATTAATCACAAAAACAATATGTAATTATATATGTGTTTTCCAATGGTCTTAGGCGATCCCTGTGAAAGGGTCATTCGACCCCCAAAGGGTCGTGACCCACAGGTTGAACACCGCTGCTCTAAGCAAATAAATTCTCATTTCTGTAATTACTTTTCTACTGTTTCCAATAATACTTACCTATATAAAATAATTGGCTGCAAAACATCAATTTTCTTACAAAGGATTCATGCAGTCAAAACTAATGACCCTAAAATAATTTTCCAAATTTAGAAGACCCAATTGTCCAGTCATTGCTTATATAAATGCACATCTACAACATATCAATTTTTGCATGTTCTATTGTTTTCTATGTTTCTATACAATTATTCTTAGTATGAGAAAGATGGGAATGATTTTGGTTTGAAATCATACATGTTTAAAATTGAATCCTACCTTAATATATTATTAGTTGTAATAGTATTGTAAGAAAAAAAAAAGCAATAGGAACTCCAATCGATTTAAGTGTTTACTTCCTCAAATCCTGCTTGTATGAGAACAATACCTCATCCATATGCATGCCGGAGGAGAGAAATCGTGTTTGTACAAAATGATACAGTTGTACCCTGGGGCCACATTTTATTGGTGCAGGAAGGGGGTGTAAGGCAAGCTGAACAAATCAGAGTCCTTTCCTGGAAACTGGAATTAGAACTGTAACATCAGCTATCCCCCATCAATCTTCTATTTTTATAAGCAGCCTCTTTTGCTTATCAACCCAGATGTATAACTCTTTTCTGAGCGTCCTCTAAAATAATCTAATCACAAATACATTAAAGAGAAGTGTGCATTTTGCTGAAGACTTGTTATAAGATGGTAAAGAACATTTATTTCACATTACATACAGCAAACAAATTAAAAACTACTCAAGAAGTAATTTCTGATCTCCAAAGCCCTTTCTTTCATTACCAAGTTTTGCTATCCTCTAGTCCTCCTTTACTCTGGGCTCTATCTCCTGACCCCTCCTTTCAGTCTCTCTCTCTTCTAAATATATAAAACAAGCCCAACCTGATTTAGCTCAGTGGATAGAGCGTCGGCCTGTGGACTGAATGGTCCTGGGTTAAATTCCGGTCAAGGGCACATGCCTGGGTTGTGGGCCTGATCCCCAGAAGGTGTGCAGGAGGCAGCTGATCAATGATTCTCTCTCATCATTGATGTTTCTATCTTTCTCTCTCCCTCTCCCCTCTGTTCTGAAATCAATTATACACACACACACACACACACACACACATATAAAACAATTCAGTTTGGCTCTAGCTCCTACTCCCAAATTGCAAATCCAAATTCAATTCCGGGTATAGAAAGACAAAAACAAAAGCATAAACATTATATTGTTCATACTCTCTTAAGAAAATAATAGTTCCATTGCTTTTTTATAGCCTCTAGGTCCTCCTTTCCCTCTTTTATATATATATATATATATATATATGCAGTGCATTTCCCAAGATAAATTTTAGAGGCTAACACATCCCTGTATTCTAGCATGTAGTATATATGGAAGGTTTGAAGCTAAAAGGCTTGCCTTAATGGTCCCGGATGGAGCGGCTAGGGCTTTTCCTGCCTTTATCCACATGACTCAATGAGGGCACAGTGAGAGGGAAAAGACAGACAAGAGTAATCGGGGCACAGACAGGAAAAGGAGCCCAAGGACTGGCAACCTTTCCCTCCTGTCATGACACTAAGCTGCCTTAACGCAGAGATTTTGGAAAAGGAAATCCACATGGTACCTGCTAAACAAAGCTAAGTCTCAGGCTGATCTTGGGACTTTATTTCCTTCCATTGACACATGTAACTTCTCTATAAATCTTCCTTCAACCATTTTCCCCAGTTACGTTTCTCTTTTCTTTTTCTCAGCACTCTCTCTTTGCTGCTTTTAAAATGAATATTCAACTTTTTCCAATAGTTCTATAATAATCAGAAAATTTAAAAAGAGAGCTACAACAACAGCAAATGGGAATAAGCAAACATTTACAAAACTATTATCAAAATGTAACAGCAGTTATTCTACACTTGATTCGTGTTACTGAGCTCCTTTCTTTGGTGGTGGTGCCACTGCCTTGATTTTTGCTAAGGCTTTGCAGCTGTTTACTCCCCATTGTTTTTATACTTTCATTGGAAATTTCAACAGAGTGGACATTTATTTTGTATCTTTTTTTATTATTATGAAATGCAGTTTGACAATGCAGACCCCATAAAAGGGCATCAAAACCTTCCTAAGGTCCATGGACCATTTGATAATGATAAAATCTAGAGGTTCTCTTACTCCCCTACCCTAAATAAATGTGTGGAACCTAAGCAGATAGTTTTTGCAGAGAATAATCCATAACACACACAGTCAAGATTACATAAAAACTGATTTTCTTATAAGAAAATATAGATTCTGAAGTTACTGAAATTTGCCTGTTACACAATGTATTTTGTTTTAAACTGTTATGGTAAATAATGAAAATATCAATTGATATATTCAAGAATCTTAGGTAACTAAAAAGTATTTATAATAACTTCAAAGGACATCACAAGTAATTTATTACATTTAAAATAAAACAGAATTTTGAACCATTTCAGGATTTGGTACCCATTCGTACAACAAAAACCTGTATGGTAAACAGCTATATGGGAAGCACTATTCATTCTTGGAATTTAAAAAAAAAATGTCTTAAGGATGCAACACTATGTATATGTAACCTACATAGTAGGTGACTTTTACTTTAACTATGTGCATTATAATTTATTTATATCAGTTTACATATTTCTTTGAGATAACAGCATAGAAATAAAACTGAGTTATTCAAGATCATTTTCAGCACCCATTTAAACATTTTTAGATTTGCTGCTGAACACTTATGTGAAGTACTTTCAAAAGGCCCACAATTATTCATAAGCCACTACTACTTTCCCAATAGTGAATTTTTTTCTTGAGAATGCACAAAGACACATTTTTCTACTTCTTGATTCTATCTATGTTTCAGTGAATAAATGAATATTTCATGCACCAGATACAGTAAAAGGAATAAAATAGCCTTACATCTAAAATTATAAATTTTGGCAAGAAATTATTACCTGACTAAAACATTCAATTCCCATGAAATGCCAAAATCAAAATAGTATACTTATTTATTTGTAAGATAATATGAGTTAATGAGGCTTCTACTAGTTCATGGTGTTAATATGGCTACTCTGTCTCATAATGTTCATTCATTTCTGTGATCTCCTCAATAAAGTTTAATTCTTAGGAATACTGGATTTAGAACCAAAGGTTTTTTTCAGAAACTGGTTCATATACTTCTAAAAGATGTGATGTTGAAAAGTCACTTAACCTCCTGAGTCTTTATTTTCTCATTAATAAAATTTGATAAGCTCATAAAGTTGAAGTTAGTTTTATATGAGATCCTTTATGTTAAAAAAGACAAACACACAACTAAAGCAAAATGTAAACCTATGGCTAGTATTACCATAGTTTCCGTCATAATTCTTTTAATTACAGCATAGTATTGAGCCATAAACTAGGTTCTTTTCATTGAGTTTTTAGAGAGAGAGGAAGGAGAGAGACAGAGAGATGATAGAAATAGAGAGATAGAGATAGAGAGATAGAGACAGAGATAGCGATAAAGAGACAGAGTGGGAGAGGAGATAGAGAGAGAGAAACATCGATGTGCCTGAGGATTAAACCCACAACCTAGGTATGTGCCCTGACCAGGAATCAAGCCTGCCACCTGTAAGTGTATGGGACATACTTCAACCAACTGAGCCACACTGACCATCTCTCTTCTTATCATCCAATGAATGACCTTCCTCTCTTCAAAGTTCCAAAGCACCTTACCTCATCCTTAGCTCAGAATGTCATATATGCCTCATTTTACCTTTCTGTCTCTGAACCTCTCATGTATGTGGGTTCCCCTACATGTGTATGCAATTAAATTTGGTTATGTAATCATCAATCTGCCACATGTAGATTTAATTATTAGACCAGCTGAAAGCATCTTGAATTGAAGAAGAAAGTCCCTTCCTCCCCCACAGGTTCATGAAAGAGAATTCAGAAGAAGCTTGTATTTGGGCAAGTCCCATGCAAAGAAGAGCTGCCATTATATATGCACAGATGATTAAGATTACTAATGTATAAAGTGGCTATTAAATTAATAGATTTCAACCCCAAATAAAAGAAATTACTTTACTCACCTCATACCTAGCCCAACCTGGTAAATACTAGTCTTGGGGGGGGGGTGGGGGGTCCCTCAGCCCGACCTGTGCCCTCTCGCAGTCTGGGAGCCCTTGGGGATGTCCAACTGCCACAGTAGCGGGAGAGGTTCCCGCCACAGCTGCTGCGCTCACCAGCTGTAAGCTTGGCTTCTGCCTGAGTGATGCTCCCCACTGTGGGAGTGCACTGACCACCAAGGGTCAGCTTCTGCATTGAGCATCTGCCCCCTGGTGGTCAGTGTGCATCATAGAGACCAGTCGTTCCACCATTTGGTCAATTTGCATATTACCTTTTTATTATATAGGATTGACATGCAGTACTATAAATTTTTTGTGATGTTTTATTTAAAAACCCTATCCTGATCCAGGAATACCCAGACATTTTCAATCCTTAGTTCAGAATTATGTGTTTACCTTGACATTCACATCTGTATTAACTTTTTTTAATTCAAAGATTAAGTAGTTAACTTTTTAGAATTCACACAACTTAAATAATGATAGTATGTCTATTACTGTCTGTGTAAATTTTGTTTAGAATAAAAATAAAATCAGGTAGCCTAAATGAATACAATTAGGTTAGTAAATTAACAATACAAAAAGTTAGAGACTAAAATCAGTTTTGTTCCTAAATTAACAAGTTTTCTGATTATTTTAGCTATTGATTTTCAATTTAATTATAGTTAAACTAGATCTCTAGTAAATTAAAGCCAGGACCAATTAGTAATTTATGTTCTATCATTTTAGGTAGATACTACTTTTTTTGCCAGAAGCACTAAAAAAGAGAAATGATTTAAAGTCATATATTTTTAAGATTACTTTTGTCTCTAATTAAAGTAATGTAATTAATTCTAATTAAAGTCATTAATTAATATAATAAAGTTTACTGTTTATTTTTTCCCTATAAACTCTATTTAAATCTTGAAACTTAGATTTAACTCAAGTAAACTATATTGTAACATTGACCAGGAAAGGTTCTCTTTTTTTCAATATTAAATTATTATAGTTGTCTAAATTTTAAATATGGTAGAGAGAAATTTACCAGTCAAAATTTCATGCAGAATCCCAATAAAAAAAGACCTGGATAAAGCAGTGTGCTCTTTTTCGAGTATATGTGTATGGCAGTGGAGGTGGGGACATCTCTCTATAAATCACTGTAATGTCCCCTCCCAGTGCTCATGGCTGCTCTTAACCTCCAAGAATAAAGTGAATACACTGGAGCCAATGGTCATTAGGATATCATTTCTTAGTTTCTATGCATGTCCTTATTCCCAGCAGCTTGAGGGTTCTTTGTTACAGAAAAGAGAAAATAAATGTTCCCCTTGGAATGGACAGCATGTCTATATTTATATTTCCTTGAACTGAAAAGGAGCAACATAAGTTTCATAAGTCATAAAACAACATAAATTTCAACTTCTCATTTATGGAGTGAATATAACTTGAGTACATGTAAATTTAACCTAATTCCTTGTTGAGAGAGGATAACTATAAAGAGTGGGAGGAAAGAATTATAGATAAAAATAAAATCTACCCTAGTTATGTATGACAGGTGTCCTGGTTGGATTCTGTGTCAAGAGTACTATCTCTACTCATCTGACTGTCCTGAGCAAGAATGAAAACAGACCTGGGCTTTTGGACAAGGACCTATTTATTAGGGTGAATTGATCAAAATAGGAAATACATGTGGTGGACTGGTTTATGAAATTGCAATGTAGTTTTCTGAACTTGTAAATTAGTATAATTGGCAATCTCTTGCATTCAAACTATATGTCATACTCCCTTCCCCTTTTAAGAGCTAGGTCCTGACATAAAGAGTAGACTAGAAAAAATAATTTGTAAACCAAATTCTCCTGCCATAAAATGAAGCAATAAAAGAGTATCTCGTTTGGAGCAAGTTGGAATAATATGTACATGTAAAGTAATAGTTACTACATGTGATTAAGGAATAGTTTATCGCACACCCAAAACACAAGGAATATGTACCTTTATCCCCTGGGTACGTGTATTTGGGGGAGAGGCAGCCAGATGAGGTGTTGAGGTGATGGTCTCACAGATCTAGAGGCTCTTGGTGAGAGATGAGAACAGACGATCTTCTGAGCTAATCTAACAGATGAGCCAAAGAAGAAAAGCCATTGTCATGACTTCACCAAGAGGACTCTGCAGCCAACCAAAGATGCTGCTTAGATGCCTCCATAAGTCTGTGACTGGGTTGACAGGAACTATTTCAGTCAATGTCAGTGCAGAGATGTGAACAGCTTGGGACCAACCAGACAGGAGAAGGCATGGCACAGCAGGAAACAGTAAGCACAGACACTGATAGAGGACTAGACATTGTCCTCCCAATGCTGAGACATCAGCGGTGATGCTATTGAATCCAGATGCCCCTGCAGCAAAGTAGGGAAGAAGGGTTCCTGAAATAATCTTAAAGAGGATCCCTCTAAGGAAAATGCTGAAATGATTGTTAAAAGATCAAGTTCTCTACATAAAGGCAAATGGAAGCCTGAAATAGAAATGAATCCCAGTTACAAGAAAAAGCAGAACAGTTGCATGTGTGTGTACCTGAGTTTATGGTAGTGAAAGTCTTCATTTATCAGGTATACATGGCCTCGCCCTCTGTATCCTTCTTCACTCCTCAGTTGGACATTCAGAAGCTCTGGACCTGGGACCTCTTTGATGCAAAAAATAGTGACAGTAACAAGATGAGTTCTGGTGCACCTATTTTGTCTACCCATCTGTTGCTGGCACTCACATTGTTTGTTTTTCCAAGGGAGGCATCTGAAATATGGAGCAGCTCTCAGCCTGCGTTTTGGTGACTCAGAAACACTTTTTTCAAGGTCACCATCCACCTGCCCAGGCCCAGAGACTCCTGTTGACAAAGCCTTGCTTCTTGTCTCCCCTCCTCCCAAGAGATGGGGACATTCTCAGATATGAAAGGTTGCTGCCTAGGTCACAATCAAAATTGTGGGGAAAGAGGTCTGTGTAGATCAGTTTAAAAAATCCTCCTAGTTTCTGCCTTTAAAATTTATCTTTGTTCTTCATTTCTGTTTGACAAAAATCCTCCTACCCAATTATTCTTTATATTTTACCCCAAGGATCTCTGAATTCCATGTACTGTTGTCACAGAAATATTTCCCCAACCCAAGATCCTCATTGTATTTTTTTCTGGAATGAAGCAACGGCATTTTAAGGAATTGTAATACAAAAGAAATGCAAGGAATAAGCTTGACCAAAGATAGGATATTCCAGTACTCAGCAAGCCAGCAACCTTGCAAGACAGGCTCTGCAAAAGATAGAAAAATATTTTTTTTCTAAAATTATTTATCTCTGTCAACCAACATATCTAAGAAACTGACCCTGTGATACATATAATTTAATAAAACAATTCCTAACAAAGAAGAGGAAGAAAAGAAAGCTCACACAATGGGCCTAAGGAGTTATGAGAAGATGGCGAATAGAAATGGATCAAGGAGATCATTTTTAGGGTAGAAGATAAGTTGTTGTAACAGAGAACTCAAAATAAAATGGGGTAGATTTCTGATTTATATAAAAAGTATATGAATATGATTCACCCAAAGCAGCCATGGTAGCCCTTCTGTTCTGACCACATGCCCTTCCCATCTTCAAATCCAAAATGACTGCTTCAGGTGGAATCATTTCTCAGCTCACAGGAGGGAGGAGAAAGATAATGGTGGGCCAGCAGCTTCCTTTCAGAAGACATAACCCAGATTTTTCACAAATCATCATCGCTCACAAATCAGTGTCCAGAATGTAGCTGCATAGCCACACACAGGTTCATAGGAGACTAAAAATGTTTTTAGTTTGTTACCATATGCCCAACTAAAAGGTAAGTATACTGTAGGTTGTGTGGGAAGATAGCAAAATAGCTCTCTCTCTCTCTCTCTCTCTCTCTCTCTCTCTCTCTCTCGCTCTCTCTCTCTCTCTCTACACACACACACACACACACACACACACAGCAAATAAACCTTCCAGCATTTGTATATATTTTAATAGTGTGACCAACTTGTTCCAGTTTGTGAGAGAACTTCCTTCACAAAACAACAAACCCACCCTGGGAAAGTCACCCATTCTGGGGACCCCCCCCTCCCCAGTCCCAGGCAAACTGGAGCATTTGGATATCCTATTAATATTAATAATGATTTATTAAAAAGTAATATATACTAGACACTACTCATGGCTCAGTCTGCCCTATAAATTTTATAACTCTTTAGTATTTATTTTAAATGTATTTCAGAATGCTTAGAGTCTAACAATTCTTTCAACTGAGAAATACAAGTTGCTGATACAATTTATTGAAAGATTGAAAGGAAGCATGAAACACACAGAAAAGTCTCCAAGAGGATATTAAACAGACTTTGTGGAGCATTACTAAGAAATTCATTAAATTTTAATGTTCCCTAAGCAAATTTGTATGTACTTTTCAATTATTTATCCCAGATGAAATTATATTAAGGTGATACTGATCTAGGGATGAAGATGCTCCTGTCACCACTTCAGTCAGAACTTTGGAAACCCATATCTACATTGTTGACTAGCATCTTAGTTTTGAGTCATTTACTATGCAATTATCTCTTGTGAAAAATTCAATTGAAATGACTGGAATGGGAGAACCCACAGGAAATATTGTTTATTTATTTATCTGGAAGTCAGGCCTGCAGAAAACCATGTAGCTGAGGAATAGTACTTGAGTTACCTAAATAAATGCCTTCACAGAATTGTAATTTCACATTATACTTCTGGATTTATAAAAAAAAAAAATCCATAAAAGAAGTGCTTGCAAAAGAGAGTGGACATTCTTCTCCACTGAACTCTTGCTTACCAAATTGTTCAACTGGATTCCCTCACCCTCCTCCACCTTTTTTCACTCTATATTATCTCCCTGCTTTTCTCGTTTACTGTCAAGTTTCAATCTACCCCTTCTCCACACATATTGCTAACTCCAAATCATTATTTCGTATCTAGACTTGTCCTATGATTTAAGTTCATATCTCCGCTTGTCCAGCCACATGATGAAAATTTATTCCTGAACACCCTACGCAAAACTCATGGTGTTTATACTGCTCCTTTTATTATTATTATTATTTTTAATCCTCACAGAGAATATTTTTCCATTGATTTTTAGAGAGAGTGGAAGGGGGAGAGAGAGAGAAACATCAATGAAGAGAGAGAGAGAGAGAGAGAGAGAGAGCGAGAGAGCGAGAGAGAGAGATTGGTTAGGAAGGACATGCACCCTGACTGGAGCCAGTGATCAAACCTGCAACCCTGGTACATACCCTTGACTGGGAATAGAACCCACGATCCTTCAGTGTGTGGACAGATGCCCTAACCACAGCCAGGGAATTGCTCCTTATCTTTCCACTTTTGGTTGATGTAAATTATTTTTAATACATTTTTATTGATTTCAGAGAGGAAGGGAGAGGGAGAGATAGAAACATAAATAATGAGAAAGAATTATCGATCAGCTGCCTCCTCCATGCCCCACACTGGGGACTGAGCCCACAACCTGGGCATGTTCCCTGACCGGGAATCAAACTGTGAGCTTCTGGCTCATAAGTCAATGGTCAACCACTGACTCATGCCGGCTGGGCCAGCCATCTTGTTAAAATACAGGTTCTGGTTCAGTGGGTCTGAGGTGAGGCCTGAAGGCCTGCATTTCTAACAAGCATCCAGGTGACACTGATGATGCTAATCTGAGCGGCCCCTACTTGGAGTTGCCAGATGCTGGCAGGATGGGGGTGGCACCAGGCCAATGCAGGGTGCCAGCTGGGGCTGTGGGGCTATGAGGCTGGGGTGTGAGTTGGGGTTGCAAGGCTGGGGATGCGAGCTGGGGCATGATATATTCAAGCCACCGAGGGACCCCACCCGTGCACAAATTTGTACACCAGGCCTCTAGTCTATATCTATAAAAGCCTAAGTGACCAGCCAACCAGTTTACCATTCAACCACCCAACTGGTAGTTATGACCACATAGATGCTCAACACAGGAGCTGCTGAGCTGTGGTGACTTGGCAGCTGCAGTTATCAGGTGACATACCCAGAACCAGAGAGGAAGGAGCTCAATTCCAGGGTGCATCACCCAAGAACCACCCTCTCACAATCTGGGACCCCTCTGGGGATGTCAGAGAGCCAGTTTCAGCCCCATCCCTGCAGACTAGGCTGAGGGACCCACTGGTGCACAAATCTGTTCACTGGGCCTCTAGCCCATTGGCTCCCCCCTTCAGGTCTGTTTCCCCACGGGGCCTCTAGCCAATTGCAGAGGCCATGGTCTGGCCCTTACAGAAACTTTTCAACACAATTAGGTAAATGATGAAATGTGCAGGACCTACTGGCTGTGGCCCTGACATCTGGCACCCGTGCCAGCCCATTTGCTTAATATCAATTTCCAGTGGAGGCAGCAAATTTTCCCCGCTACCACTCTCAGCTGGGAAACCAGATGCAGCTTCCCTCTTTCCAGGCGGACAGTAGCGCCAGCCAGCAACCTCCTGGGAGGGAAGGAGGCGAAGGAGCAGCTCAGGTGGGAAGGAGGTTCCCTCCGCCACAGAACTCCGCCTGAGCAGCATAGCCTGGGGGGGATGGGGGGAGCCTGGCATTGAGCAGGGTTCTGCCCTAGGCCAACTAGATCCCAGGCTAAGTAAATCCTGTTTGCTAAATAATTGCATTTTGCAGCTAAATGCCCACAAGTCATCAGTTACCACCAAACTTAGGGTAAAGTGAGATGAAAGAAGCGAGACAGATACAGAGAGAAAGTGACATAATATTGGGAGAAGAAAGGAGGGGTCCCTATTTCAGAGTGTGTCACCGAGAACCACCCTCTTGTAATCTGGGACCCCTCAGGAGATGTTGGAGAGCCAGTTTCAGCCAGATCCCTGCAGGGACCCCACCAGTGCATGAATCTGTGCACTGGGCCTCTAGTGTTTTATAAAGTTGAGCAGAAAGGTGGGAAGTAGAGTTTGTCTTCATCTCATATTTCACACCCAAGTCATCAGAAAATCCTACAGACTCTCTTCAAAATAAATTCTGAATCTGACCTTGGCTTATGACCTACCTCCTCTGTTACTACCCTGGCCTACGTCATCCACACCTTTGGCCTGTGTTACTACCGTAACCTACTAACTAGTCCCCTTTGTCTACCCTGATCCTCTTTTGGTTTTAATCCCCAACACAGAAGTCAGAATGAGCCTTTTAAAACAGGCGTTAAAATGTGTTACTCTTCTGCTCAAAATCCTCCCATCGCTTCTCAGGTCACACAGAACAAAAGATAATGTCCTGACAGTGGCTTAGAAGACCCAACTCAATATACCTTTGAACATCCCTCCCTTTGCTTCCACAGCCTCTACTCCTAAGGTGCAGGCCCTTAGTCCACTCGGGCACAGTGGCCTCTCAGATTTCTTTGGAACATAAGCACTCAAGGTGTCAACCATCTCCTGGTCTTTATACTCACTGGCTTTGCTGCCTAGAATCCTCTTCTCACAATTGCCTACATAGCTCACTTCCTTGGAGTGTTTGCTCAAACATCACCACAGTGAGACATTACCAGGCCATTTTATTTTAAATTACACAATTTCTCCTTCTTACAACCTTCTCTATTTCTCTGCTTTATTTTAATTTTTTTCCATAGCACTTATTTTTCTGTATATACTATGTGTATAAATTTACTATAAATACTTATAGTATGTACGTATAATTATGCAAAGTATATTTTAAAATTTATGTTTGTTTATTGACAATCTCTTCCTATTCAAATATAAGTTCTGTAAAGGCAAGAATTTTTTAAATATTTTGTTCAATGTCATACTCTAGTGCCTAGAATCTGGAAAATAGTCAACAGTCAATAAATATGTATTGAATAAATAAATAATTAAAACAAGTAGAAAATACATCATAGGGTTTGCAAAGATCCTATAGGGACTTGGGAAAATTAGATGTAATTTTGTTTCATTTCAGGGGAGAACTCTGGAGCAGATAATATAGTGAGATTAGAATACCACCATGCAATACAGAATGATCTTTGAGGATTTTTAACATAAATTCTACAGTTTCCTAGGATGCAATTTAGAGATCATTAGTTACAATTTTTTTCAGCATCTGAATATATTGTAGGAATAAAGGTTTTTCACAGAGTAGGCAGAGAAATCAAAATTAAGTTAATTTGAGAGAGTTGGGTTCATGAAGGTGAAATTTTAACTGGCATCTAAAAGTTTGAATTTACTTAAATAAAGACTGTTATGTGTTTCTGCTTGTAAGAATTTGGTACCACTCAGAAGTTATCACTGATCGATGCCAGTGTTTTCAAATTGTTCCCTAACACACAAAACCCCCGCCCTCAGCCTGAAAAGACTGGAGCGGGTAAGGGAACCAATGGCTTTGAGCATCAACCTACATGCTTCAACCAGGTGCTTCAACCAGGGCAGCCACTGTCACCTGTTTTACAAGGTGGTTTCTGTGTGACATTAGTTCCAAATTAAAAAATTCACACTCAAAAAATGTGTAGAAAACATTAATATTTTTAATTTAAGAAAATATTATAAATTTAGTGGGAAAGTAGAGTATTCCAAAGTTGTTTTCTGTTTTTTTTTCTCCCCCTCTGAGAGCAAAAATAGCCATACACTTACCCCACATACTAATTAAGAACAGTCATTAATCCCCAAAATTTATAGGGAACTCATACAACTTAACAAAAGGAAGATAAACAATCCAATGAAAAAATGGGCAAAGGACCTAAATAGACACTTTTCAAAAGAGGACATTCAGAAAGCCAAGAAACATATGAAAACATGCTCAAAGTCACTAATCATCTGAGAGATGCAAATCAAAACAACAATGAGGAAAACTAAAAATGGAACTCCCATTTGACTCAGTGATCCCACTTCTAGGAATATATCCCAAGAAACTTAGAAACACCAATCAGAAAGGATATATGCAGCCCTATGTTCATAGCAGCACAATTCACAGTAGCTAAGATTTGGAAACAGCCTAAGTGCCCATCAGCAGATGAATTGATTAGAAAACTGTTGTACATCTACACAATGGAATACTACACTGTGTAAAAAAAGAATGAATTCTTACCATTTGCAACAGCATGGATGGAACTGGCGAGCATTATGCAAAGTAAAATAAGCCAGTCAATGAAAGAAAAATACCACATGACCTCACTCATTTATGGATAATAAAGACCATTATAAACTGATGAACAAAAATAGATACAGAGGCAGAGCAGCATCGAATAGACTCTCAATCTTCAATGAGAAGGTTGGGGAGGGTTCGGGGGAGGGCGGTAAGAGATCAACCAAAGGATTGTATGCATGCACATAAGCATAACCAATGGACATAAGACACTGGAGGGGAGGAGAGGCCAGGGGATTGTCAAGGGGGGAAAAAAAGGAGACATATGTAATACTCTTTGTAATACTTTAAGCAATAAAACAAAATTTTAAGGAAAAGAACAGTCATGTCTTGGGAGCTGCTCACAAAATATGAGACAGCATTTGGTAAAGATATAAAATTTTACCATATAAACATGACCTTGCATTTCCAAAAATATTAAATAACAGCATAAATACTATGCGGCTGTAAAAAAAAGAAGGAATTCTTACCATTTGCAACAGCATTGATGGAACTGAAGAGCATTATGCTAAGTGAAATAAGCCAGTCAATGAAGGAAAAATACCACATGACCTCACTCATTTATGGATAATAAAGGCCATTATAAACTGATGAACAAAAATAGATACAGAGGCAGAGCAGCATCGAATAGACTGTCAATCTACAGTGAGAAGGCTGGGGAGGGTTCAGGGGAGGGCAGTAAGAGATTAACCAAAGGATTGTATGCATTCATATAAGCATAACCAATGGACATAAGACTCTAGAGGGGAGGAGAGGCCAGGGGATTGTCAAGGGCGGAAAAAGGCTAAAGAAATACCTACAACAAGGTCTGAGAGGGTCCTAGACACAGGAGCTTTTGTTCCTCAAGGATTTGGGTGCATCACCCTCCTGGTACATGGATATGTTCACCAACCTGGAACTCCACAAACTCCATAGTACTGGGATTTTATGGAGGCTTGCTTACTAGTAATTCCAAGCTTCTCATCATGTCTTCGTCTTTGGGGTGACCAGCCCCCATTCAGGAGCTCCCCAGGGTCACCTCACTACAAATTACAAGGGTTTCAGGAATCCTGTGTCAGAAACTGGGATCAAAGAGCAAATACTAGAACAAATAAATGTTCCTAGTGCTCTTATCACTTAGGAAACTATATGAGTTTCTGGAATCTGAAGCAGAGATCAATATTTTTTCTATTATTTTATTTCCAACAAACCACCCTATTTCAAGCCATTTTTCCAAAAGAATGCTTTCATTGTCATTAAATAATAATTCGTATTTTCACACAAAGGTTATGGGTAATAATTTAATTCGTAGTAATAATTTAATTTAGCCATAAGACTAAAGAAGCTCAAATAAAACATAATCATGACACAAACACATAATGCACGTGTAACTCATATGACTATACTACCAAAAAAATGAGATCTAAAATAGACTTTTAAATGTGTCTAGAAGTTGATTTTTAAGAATTTAAAAATACATAAGTTGATGCATTTGTTAATGTAAATTCCTTTTTTTAAGACAAGTCAACAAAGAAAAATATTCAATTCAGAATAGGCGACAGAATCTAGTTTCTTAAATGCTAAAAGTCAATTAGAGAATATTCATTGAATTCTCTGAAATGTCTGAAGGCAAGTAGGAAATTATAGATACAGAGTTAGATGCTTTTAAGCAAACTGACCAACATAAGACAAATTCTAACTACTCAGATTCTTATTTTGAAGTTTCTCAGTTTATTTTTCTGCTCAGTTTGATTATACTAATCTTCAAAGACTCATAAAGAGTGCAAAGCTTAGAATTGCTTCAGCTGTTGCCCCTCAGGGCTCAAAATGTGGTGAGGAAAAGATTCAATAGAAGACTGGAGAGCCAGGAATGGCTTAGATAAGCAGTCGCCAACCTTTCGGACCCCACGGACCACCAGTGGGCCACTGGTTGGACCACTGGTTGGAGACTGCTGCTCCAAAGGTTTCCTTAAACCAGCGGTAGCCAACTTTTCAGACCTCACAGACCACCAGTGGTCCATGGACCACTAGTTGGCGACCACTAGATTAGATGGCTTCTTGACTATAGATAGGAATGGTCTGGCTGGGAGAAAATTTGAATATTGTATTTTCTTACTCATGAATTTATACTCAACCACTATCAGAACTGGATCCAATCTCTGGGTAGTGGGTGTGTTTGGAATCCTGATGAAACAATGGGAATACTGAGGATATAAGTATCCATGCATACCATTAAGGAAATTTTAGGTTGCTTAAGTACTTTAGGACACACAACCATGGACCACAGATCATTTTCCCATAATACCCTGGAAGGGTTTCAGAATAAGCTTCCCCAAAATGTGCTACTTTGGCATGTGGACAATTTTGAACTAAAGGTAGTCAAGACCTACCAGATTCAAGAAAAACTTTATCTCTGTCTTAAGAACCTAAAAGAATTTAGATAGGAGGCCTGGTCCAGAAAAAGAGTTATTAATTGTCTGAAATAAATTTTATCTGAATGACCCATGTGTGTGGCAAGACACATCTTTGCTCTTCCTATTGACCTGTGAATTATCATCCTCTCTCTAAAGCCCTAGGCCTCTGTCCCATTTCTTAGCTTGTGATTGCATATAAATATCAACTGCCCAACTTGTCCTTGGATCTCATATCCTTATAGGGCACCTCTATATGCAAATAATTAAATTAATTTATCTCCTATTACTCTATTTTATGTTAGTTTTGAGTATTACACCAGGCAAAGAACCTAGAAGAAAAAATTTTCCCTCCCAACACCACTGTATTATCCAAAATGTAAAACAGATTCTATTCATTTATTATAGTAACATATGTTATGCCTACATTGAGCCACATTCTGTATTATTTCAAGAGGATGAGAATAGAGGGGGATGGGGAACAGACAAAAAATACCTTACATTCAAAAATCATACAGTCTATTAAGGAAGACATGAGACTAAACAATATCATCTACACTAATAAAAGACAAACAGGCAAATTGACTGTACCTTCACTATACCTTAAGCGACGCCCACCAGCCAATCAGAGCGACTATATGCAAATTAACCCAACCAAGATGGCGGCTGGCAGCTATAGAGCTGCAGCAAGCAGGGGGCTTGGTTGCACCAGTGATGGAGGAAGCCAAGCTTCCCGCCTGCCACGGCCGGCTCTGAGCTCCACTCAAGGCAATAAAGTTTCAATTATAAATAATATAAATAAACCCCAAATACAGTGGGGCCTTGAGTGATGGAGAGCCAAGCTTACCGCCTGCCACTGCTGGCTCTGAGCTCCACTCAAGGCAACAAAGTTTCAATTATAGAATATAAATAAACCCCAAATACAGTGGGGCCTTGACTTACGAGTTTTATTCATTCCGTGACAGAGATCGTAACTCAAATTACTCATATGTCAAATCTTAAAGTGAATGAGTGAGACACATGATGCTGGGCTGATGTTGTGGTGTTCACAACATTGTGGTGTTCACCACACATTGTGACATTTGCTGCGCCAACTAGCGGCGGGGTATCTGAAGCTGGCTCATAACCCGAATTTTAGCTCGCAACTCAAAGCAAAAAATCAGCCGAGAAACGGCTCGTATCTTGAAAAATTCATTAGTCGGGACACTCGTAAGTCAAGGCCCCACCGTAATCAATATACCAATAGCTAACACAGCAGTCTCTCTCTGCCTCAGGCCCTGTTCCAAGTACTTTACACCCATCACCTCATTCAATCCTCACAACAACCCTATTAGGTAGATAGTATTATCTCCATTTTCGAGGTTGGGAAACTGAGGCACAGAGACTCTGAATAAGTGGCCCAAGGTCACACACCTAGTAAGTGGAGGACCAGGAATTAAAACTCATGCAGACCGATTACAGAATCTGAACTCTTAATCACTATGGTTAATGTAACTCGCTTTCAAGTGCTTTGGTCATGTAGCCAATAATTTATAATAATAAAAGGGCAATATGCTAATTAGACCGACATCATTCCG
>NW_006283631.1:382049-394829 GCF_000327345.1 Myotis davidii
GTGGCTCCCTCCTCTGCTTTGCTCCAGCCATAGGAAGCCCTATTTTGCAGGAATCTTCCTGCAACAGGCCTCTAGTCCTATATAATAAAAGCCTAGGCGGTGTCATGTGTGATGTCATCACAAGATGGCACCACATAATGACCAGCAGGGGATGGCAGTTGGGGGTGATCAGGCTGGCAGGGGAGGACAGTTGGAGGAAAACAGGCCTACAGGGGAGGGCAGTTGGGGGCAATCAGGCCTGCAGGGGAGGGCAGTTGTGGGCAACCAGGCTGGCAGTGGAGGGCACTTAGGGGTGACCAGGCCTGCAGGGAAGGGCAATTGGAGGCAGCAGGGAAGGGAAGTTGGGGGTGACCAGGCTGGCAGGGGTGTGGTTAAGAGGTGACCAGGCTGGCAGACACAAGCGTTTAGAGGCAATCAGGCAGGCGAGATGTTGGGAGCCAGCATTTCCAAATTGTGGGGGGGATGTCCGACTGCCGGTTTAGGCCCATAGGAATCGGGCCTAAACCGGCAGTTGGACATCCCCCAAGGGGGTTTCACATTGGAGAGGGTGTAGGCTGGGCTAAGGGACGACACACCCCCCCCAGTTCACAAATTTCGTGCACCAGGCCTCTAGTTGTTATAATAACAGAAAACAAAAATAAAATGACCATCTGGAGAAACAGTTTAAACAGAAAACTATGGGAACAGAGATGTAAGATCAGCTTCAGTCTACCTGTCATGTGATTTTCCTGAAAAGGTCAGGGGAGACTTCATAGAAAACAAGGCTTTTGGATTGAGCCTTGAAGGATGGAAAACAATTTAGCCAGGCAAATGATAGAGAAGTTAAGGAGAAGAAACCACAAGTCACAAGAAATATAAAAGGAATGGCAAATATTTCCAGTGATTCCTCGGAAGCTCATAACTTGCTGCATACGGTAAATTACACACTGGAACATTAAGGGGTGGGCAGGGACCATTAAGGTCACTTGGAGGCCTGGGTGGAAAGGTTGCCATGTACCTTGTAGCTAATGGCATGCCTTTAAAGCATTTAAACTGCTGAGTGAGAATTTCCTTATAGAATAAAACATCCTGGCAGAGGTATGTAAAATAGCACCGGGATGTGGGGCAGAGTTTGTAGAGAGAGAGAGTGGATGAACGCTGGTGATAGCAGTCATTAATCGGTAATGATCCGCACAGGCCTGGGAAATGCATATGTCCCATAAAAGAATCAGCAGGACTTGGTAAGGACCAACAAAATTAAGTAACTTGCTCAAGGCCATGTACTCAATTCGTAGCAGAGATGTATCTAGAATTAAGTTTCTTGATTCCTAGCCCATTCCTTTTTATATACCCTATATCATTTCTTATTGTTTCATTCAAATAGAGATTTCAAATTAGGGATTTAAAATTGCCTATTACTGGTGATGACTTCCCCTCCAAACCTTCCAATTTTGCTTTTGAACAAACACATTTGAACTAAATACATTTTATGGGTTTCCTTTTAACAAAAGTTTTATTGTAATTAAACTCAATTATTATTTTTCTCCATACAGATAAATGCAGTTTGCTAATGTCAATATTAAATTTTGCCTCCAGTTACCAGCTGAGGCACTGATTTGTTGCATGGCAGAAATACAAGAAAGAGAGAGTTTGGTGTGTGTGTGTGTTATAATTTTGCAAATTAAATTATTTTAAGAGATAAAGTTCCCTGTGAATATAATCTCAATTTTTTTTTGCTTAATCCTCACCCTAAGATATTTTTCCATTGATATTTAGAGAGGGGAAGGGACGGAAGGAGAGAGAGGGAGAGAGGGAGAGAGGGAGAGAGGGAGAGGAACATCAATATGAGAGAGACACATCCATAGATTAGTTGCCTCCTGCACTTACCCCAACCAGGGCAAGGGATCAGCCTGCAACCAAGGCACCTACATGCCCTTGACCAGAAACAAACCTGGGATCCTTCAGTCTGTGAGCCGAAGCAGTATCCACTGAGCCAAACTGGTTGGGGCTCAGTCTATTTTTTTAAAGACAGGTTATTGTTCCTATATTTCATCATAGGCCAAACAAACTGCTATTGTGTAACTATAGATATCTAGATACATCATTGAGTGCTATTTGCCTGTGACATGTATTCTTTGCTCTGATACCAAAATAACTTTTGTTGAGAAAAGGGCATTTTATTGCTATAATATGGAAGCTCAAAAAAAAAAACTGGAAGAATCTAAAGCCTACTGTTTATTAATTTTTTCTGTCTTTCTCTTTGGAAAACAAAATTATATTCTGTTCTATTTACTAAATCAGAATAACTGTTTTCACTTTTCATGATAAATTGGTATGTCTATGTTTGATAAGTGAACACAAGTGAATAACTAAATGAAATTATTCTATTGAATGAGAGATGGGCATATTTTTCAGTTTAAGTAGAAACACTATTGGTTTCTAAAAGAAACCAATATAAAACTAGAATATTAAAAAGGAAAGAAAGCTGTACTCTTAAGATATTTTATATGATATATTTTTTTATTTACCAAAATATTTATTGTATATTACTTTTTTACACAAAAACTTTTCAGCAGCTTCTACTCTCTGCAGAGTTCTGTGCCTTACACTGTAGATAAATAATCCACCCAGTGCCAATCTTCACAGAGCTCATAGTTGTTGGGAAAATATAGCCAAGAAAACAGACAGTTGCAGTAGAGTTTGATAAGTGATGTAATAGGGGTATTGTGCAAATATCGCTTTACACAGATTTCACTGATGGTATAGAAATAAAATTGAAACAGACAAGAATCGAGGCAACAATGGGTGATGATTCTATTCTCTGTTAAAGCTATGAGTTAGATTTAATTTCCTGCCATGTTTTTTTGTTTGTTTTTAAACTCAGGTCTTTTAAAACTCAGTATTTTACTCTTAGAGATCCCCTCATCCTTTGTAAAGAGAGTAAATCAGTCCACCAAATAACAAAGGGTCCAGTGACTAAAGTTGTTGAGCTGTACAGTTTCCGTTGTACTGTGTGAATAATTGTTCCTTGTTGTTATTGCAACACAGCACTAACCCTTGCTTGTGAAGCTGGCTAAATGCATAGCCTCATTACTTACCTCAGTAGCCTCAGTTATCTTCCTGATAGTTATAAATTGAGAGTAACTGAATAGGTAGCCTTCTCAAAATTACTTTTTTGTAGAATCATCAAATTACCTGAAATGACAATGGAGATACATTTTTTTTCATTAAATATCTGTATCTCCAGATTTAATATACTTATTAAAATATAAGTATAAGACTCTGTGAGCAATAACTTGTTTTCCATTCTATGCTATTAGCTATTCTGTATCTCCAGAAGGTCTTATTAAAATATAAGTATAAGACTCTGTGAGCGATAACTTGTTTTCCATTCTATGCTATTAGCTATTCATCACCTTGAGGACAAAGGACATGTGGGGAAAGCCAAGCTCAAGGGAATAGGTATTAGATACTACATCTGAGAACACTTGATCTGGGTACCAAAGTAAGAACTCTACCAAGATTCTCTAGAAAAAAAAATTATTTGATACTCTTCTGTGTTAGATGAAGCAATGATTTTTTTTTTAAGGAACCAGATTAGGATTTAGAAATCTAATTTCAATCTTGTGCTCTGCCACCATCTAGCCAGCTAGTTTAGGTTATATATGTCATTTGTTTGATTGGGCCTCATTTTCTTAATCAGAAAATGAAGAAATATCACCAATGAACTTTCAAGACCCTTCCAAATCTGAGTTTTGAATATCATGAACATTATCATTAAGAAACAGGAGAGTAATGAGCTGTTGAAAATGGAGAAACGATCATAATCGCAGCAAAGATAAGCTTGGACAATTCAAATTAGGCCTAGGACCAGCCCCTCATGAGGTGATTACTTCATCATTTTTAACAATTCTACCAAATCGTGTTGGGGTTTTTTTGTCTTTATTTACAGTGATCCTTTAAAAACAGTAGGTTAAAATAAATATTTAATTAAGTAAAATCAGTGTAGCCAACTCATTTTTAATTTAATAACAGAAATTTCTGCTCTTCTATTTACAATCAATTGGATTTTAGACTTATACTACAGAGTTGTTGTTTAATTTTAATGTTTCTTAAAGCTAATGCTGTTACATCACTTAAAGCTCAGACCATAGGAGAAAAACTGAATAATGCCTATTTAGAAAAAAAAAAAAAAAGGCGAAGCAGAAGAACATTATGGAAGTTTTAAGATTATTACCAACTCCCAGAACTGGTTTGTCTTCATTTTGTAAATCTTCTTTTTTACATTCAATTTAATGCACTTAGGAGTAAATTATTCAGGAAGTCGATAAAGATTCATTGCTTAACTACAGGAAAGTCTAAAAGAGCAGTGAGCAGCAGCTGTGTAGATTCGCTGCTCATTTACTGCACATATAGGGCATAATAGATTTCCAGCAATTTGGACAATGCAACATTATCTGTGTTGATTGTAGATATTACGGAAGATATATGCTTTTAAAGAGTGCTTTAAAATGGAACAACTACATGATGGGTAAGGAGACAGTCTCAATTTAGTAGCAAAGTTTTCTTTAGACCTTAAAATTCAAATGGGAAACACAGGAGTTGGAAACATCTTTGTCAAGAAGGAGGACTGTGTTCAGAATTGGCAGGACCCAATGACACATTTTTCAAATGAAATATACCACCTTCACCTCCACAGATAGTGACTATGGAAGCAACCAGGTGTTGTGCATACCAAATTGACAGCCTGTGTTGACTTGGACTCAGAATTAACTCTGCTGTCTGGCAAGGGGGTGGATGTGGGGGAAATGTTTACATAAAGAAGTGGAAAGATCTTCATGTTGCAGAGAATGGGTAATAATTATGAGAGATGAAAATCTAGCTTAATATTTAAATTTCATCCCCTGCTGGGGTCCCCAAAGGTGTGGACAGAGTCGGCGAAGAAGGAATGACACGGAGACAGCATTCAGTTGATCAGCAGCCTTGCCAGGATCTCTAGCCACGATCTCCAGCCAAGTTCTGTGTCCATGTTCTCTTGCTAGGTTCTCCAGCCAGGTCCTCCAGGTTCTCCAGCCAGGTTCTGTAGCCATGTTCTCTCGCTAGGTTCTCCAGCCAAGGTTCGGTTTAGGTTCTCCAGCCAGGTTCTGTAGCCGGCTTAAGCATGTGTTTGTAGTTAAAGTGATTAATTACCCGCCTGGCACTTATTTAAGAGGTTTTATTCCCTCCCTAACTTCAGGGGAAAATCTCTACCTGGGGAAACAACCTTTCTCGGAGAGGTGACCTTGGTTAAAACACATAGTGCCAAGAAGGTGAGCAAATATATTAAGAACAGTATGCCATATATGCCAGGTCCCTTAAAACAGCAAGGATGGACCGGCTCCCGGCAATCCCCCTACATGCATTCACATTTAAAATAGTTAAATGTAAGATGACTTTTACATTCTAGGGCCAAATATGGTTACCACAATGTACAAGTACATTTGAACCAAACTATAAACAAGTTACAACTAAATCAGCAAGAGTAGAGTTTTCTTGAATATTTTACAAACGGAGTTCTATGGGGAGCTGATACTTTCGTGCAGATAATACTAACTGGTGGACAGCTACCAAGTATTTACTGAGTGCTAAGCTTCACAACTCTGTGAGGCAGGGACTGTTATTATTTCACCTTTATAGATAAGAACACTGAGGCAGAGATTAAAGACAATGACCAAGTGCACAGCTAAGGAGCGGCAGAGTTGAGATTTGAACCCACGTAGATTTGCTTCAGACTATAACATACCGCCTCTCCCAGTAAGGCCTTTGATTTTATTTATTTGACAAGCCTTCAACAAATACCTTTAAATTACAGGCATTACAACTGGTGTCACAGAGGAACACGGATAAATATCACCTAGCTCTTGCTCTCGAATTTTTCGCAACAATGACAACAATGGAAAAGCAATACCTTACAATTATGTCTTCCTGTAGCAAATGCTGCTGCTAGTTTGCCCCTTATCACTTCAACCCAACTCTGAGTTCACCTTTTGCTTCTATGGGCAGTAGTATACATTTGCATTTAGGACAGCTGCCTAAGACGCAGAAACCCTGATATTACTGCCACAGTAATAAATAATTGAAATAAGAATGTCATGAGTGCTCTAACCGGTTTGGCTCAGTGGCTAGAGCGTCGGCCTGCGGACTGAAGGGTCCCAGGTTCGATTCCAGTCAGGGGCATGTACCTTGGTTGCAGGCACATCCCCAGTAGGGGGTGTGCAGGAGGGAGCTGATCGATGTTTCTCTCTCATTGATGTTTCTAACTCTCTCTCCCTCTCCCTTCCTTTCTGTAAAAAATCAATAAACTATATTAAAAAAAAAAAGAATGTCATGAGAGGAAGGAAATATGTCTTCCTGGTTCCTAAGCCAAATCTCTTTCACTTCTGATACATTCATTTTATGTTGATTTGCTCTTTCTACAGCCTTATTTAATTCATTGAAAACCACAATTTAACTGACATAAAGCTTTCTCCATGAAATAACCTAAAATTTGAGAATACTCTACTGGGGAAAAAAGAAAGTAGTGGGAACTTTGCCCTACTTAAATATGTTTTACAGTGTGGAGGGGAACAAGAAGTACTAGAATTCCCGCTGGGATACGTACACAGCTCGTAAGTTAGCCCCATGGTTGCTTACAGAAGCCACAAGACTCCTGGATCAAAGGAACTGGTTAATCACGACAAAAACAGCAGCAAGCATATCAGCAGTTTTAGTGGTTCCCCTGGCTCTGAATTCTATGGGGCAACATGACGGGCTCAGATGGATGGCCCTGCAGCTGAGGAACTCTGAGCTTTAAAAATATCCGCCATTCTTATAGCAAGCAGCAAGCAAGCCTGCTCTTTGTCCGGAGAGACAGCGCTATGCAGGCCACATGCTGCATCTCTGTGAGGCATTATCTCACTTTTGAGAATTGCCAGCCCCAGAAACAATCCAGATCTGTGCCCAGGGTGAAAGAATGGGCAGGATCTGATGGCTTTGGCAAACTTCACAAGGCAGGTAGAAGAATAAGAAGGCCATAGCAGACTGCCTCCCAATATTTCAGGGCACATTATATCCATTAGAAATGGAATTTTGTGTGTAAGCCTAGGGTACATGCAAAATTTTAAACAAAAATCTTACAAAATTTTAAGCAACCTCTCTGTGTTTTGGTAATTGCCAGAATATATATATATATATATATATATATTTCTCTCTCTCTCTCTCACACTTGACATACTGAAACACTGACATGTTGTGGAGAATTCTTTGACTAGGGTCCCCCCCCCTCCCTCTCCCTCCCACGCACACACACACACACACACACACCTACTAAAAAAAAAGGTGGTTTTTTAGAAGTTTTATGAAATCACAAATGGAGAGGGTAGGGAGAGAGATGCTTTCACTTGATCCTGAATTGGATCTACTATAATCCACACAGACATCTTTCAAGAAGCCTCGTTTCCTGCAGGTAATTCTTGTGAACAGGGGATATTTTGTGTTGGGTGGGAGAAGGCTAGGGTTAGGAATTCTGTGGTGGATGCTGTGCTCAAACTCTGAAAAAAAGCAGGCTCATGCTTCTTTTATTGCTGCCTCCCTACTTCTCCATGACGAGCAGAAAGTCAATTAACTTCCCTGGGCCTGTACAAAGAGGATAACACTACTTGGTCACACACCTCTGAATAGTGTTGTAAGGAAAAACAAGATAATGCTTCTAATACGTTTGCAGAAAGTTCAAAAGAAATGTAGTACAATGCATTCTTAAAGGTGAAAAATGGTCTAATTCAAGTTCCTTGACAGGGCTAGGCTAAGAGAGAAAGGAACTTTTAACACTTTGTTAAACATAATCTGCTCCTGAGCGTATGTCATAAATATACTCCAGACCAGATGTAGCTCCTCAAATCGTATTCAACTTCACCAAATCCATAAAGAGTACCCCTTAACCAAGCAAGAGCACAACATTTCTATTAGCAGATGAGAAAGAGCTTTCTTATCTACCTCATCAGTGTAAGAGAGAACTAAAAACAAAGCAGTTTAATCAGTATGCTTAAAACTGTTCAGTCATCCTACCTCTCATTTGACGATAATAGTTCTTAATCACCGACTGTGTACCAGGGATAAGGCCAGGTGCTGTACTCACACCTCAGACAAGGGAGGGAATGCTTCTTAACACAAAACCCCTGAATTTCTTAATGCAAGTAAATATTAGCAGCCTGCATTTTAGTATTTATTCTGTGGTACTCTGTGTACTTGCGAGGAGCCAAATCCTCTATGTGATAATCCAGAGTCTATTTGAGAGCTGATTAAAGATATGCAAAAGTGAAATCTCAGAAAAACTCCTTTCCAAGGAAGAATACTAAACAGCACAGAGAACAGATATCTGTTTTAAAAAAAAATGCTAGGACATCACACATAGACTATATGAGGGATGTGTTTTCTCAAATCCCCTCAACAGACATTGCTATCATCATAGCAATTTTGGGAATTTATATAGACCTGTGATACTCAAAAAACGGCACATAGATAGGCAACATCAACATCACCTGAAATCTTGTTAGTAATGCAAACTCTGGAGCCTCAGTCCAGAGAATTATTGGGCTACAAAAACCTATATTAAAATCTCAAATTTGTTAAATTTGACCAAAATCCTCCTCCTCAATTCCAATAAAATGGTAATTATTTAGACTGTTGATCTGCCGTTAGTGTAAATCCACATCAATGAACTATGTCATATAAGACAAACACAAATATAAAATGGCTAATGGACTGGGTTTAGTGATTTATAAGCAGCATGCTCCAATGCTACTTCACACATGGTCCATCTCAAGTTAGTACATAATCCTGGCAGCCATAGTGAGTGGCTCAGAGCATGGAGCTGGAGCTCAGCACGTGTGGTAGACTACACCATTAACTGGCAGTAAAATTCCTCATATGCATGCAGCCACCTGTTTCGGCTTTCTTATTTAAATCCCACGTTAAGACAATTTTTAAAAGTATTTTTTAAACATGCCAGACAATAAAATATTTTAATGTTTATTTACTTTAAACATATGCCCATAATTCATGCCCCTGCCTTGAAATCACAAACATGACTCTAATTGGAAGTTGAAGATGATACCTTTGCAACTAGATGTTACATGTATCCCTTTGTCTGATAACTGATGTTAATTATTTAATCA
The DNA here is from genome assembly GCF_000327345.1 of Myotis davidii. Lineage (NCBI taxonomy): Eukaryota > Metazoa > Chordata > Mammalia > Chiroptera > Vespertilionidae > Myotis > Myotis davidii. The sequence continues at coordinate 391,220 of NW_006283631.1, forward strand.
AACAAGATTCTAAGAAGGGTAAAATGAAAGTAAGGGAGGCAAGCTGGACTATTAATGAATTGGAAGTGCCCAGGCATCCACTGCTTCATCAGTTAACAATTACAAGGAAGCCTGTGGGTCTGATTTGCAGGATTCCCTTCTCATTGCTGCCCAGCTGAGCCTCTGGGTTAGCACAACAGCCAAAGACCTCATTGCAGAATGTCCCACTGGGGGTTGCACCTGGTTCCTTGAACTCAGACATTTGGTAAAGGGGGGCAGAGGATGCTTAGCCAGTGCCACTGTGGTTGCAAGGGCCCTTTAGCAAATGAAGATCACTCTCTTCCTCAAAATTCTTCACAAAAATGTGGGACAATTCCTAAAAGAGGTCACATTTTGAGGTGGAAAAATACACATAAATGTATTTTACTTTATAGAATGGCAGTCAGTCTGTAAATCTAATTTTATGAATGAAATCATGCCCCGTGACTTCACTGTGACAACAGAAATGACATCCCACAGAAGAAAAGGGTTTTCATAACATTGCAGAAGCACACAAAAGTACATTAGTCACAGGATGTGGAATTAACAGGACAGATATGGAGTCAAGGGGGCACAGCTAGGTGATAACACATTGCGGACCAGTAGTTTTATTGCTAGCTTTACCCAGGGGCCGGATAAGTTTCTATTGAATGAGTACAAAAAACGTTTTACATAAATGTTAAAGACACACACCTTAAAATTAAATACCCATTGCATTTTGAAATTATTTATTACATGTCCTTACACGCTAATATCTTTTTAAAGTATGAGACTTTGTAAAACACTGTGTAACATAAAAACAGGAGAATTCTCGTGATCCGTCTGCAGTGTGATAAGCTATATGACTCTGGGCAAGACTCAAATGACCTGAGCTTGTATTTTCAATATGGTAAGAAAAAAGGTGAGTGATTCTGTTTGTTGTTTTTTTCTCCACCTCCCAATATTTTGTATTTAACTAAAACACCCTTTCTCAGTTATATATTTTAAGAAGAACTCAATAATCAAATATAAATATTAGCAATAAGTCAACTGATCCAGAGGATGCCAAAAAAATTATTTTCCATAGTTCCAGAATATTTTATAGTTGCTATAATATAGTGAAGAAAAAAATGCCTACCCTATGGAAAGACATTCAGTATGTTGAAAGAGAAAGAAATGTCTCTACAGAGAGCTACCTTGGACCCCTCTTTCTCACCAGTTTTCTCTTTTGTGCAGGCATCATGCACAAACCTAAATGAATGCAACTGCTGCTCTTAGTTTTAAGGAGCTCCTGGCAATGCATTTGTAGTAAGTTTCATCCCATTTAAAAAAACTAGGATAACAGATCTGCACTCCTGATAAAGCAAAGCATCCCACAGGGAGGATTAAAATTGCAGGAAACATGGACAAAGTTTCACCATTCAACAAATATTTTATTTTTTCATATATTTTTATTGATTTCAGAGAGGACAGGAGAGGGACAGAGATAGAAACACCAATGAAGAGAGGGAATCATTGATGGGCTGCCTCCTACACACCCCACACTGGGGATCGGAGCCCCGAAACCGGGTATATGCCCTGACTGGGACATGAACCATTTCCTCCTGGTTCATCGGTTGATGCTCAACCGCTGAGCCATGCCAGCCGGGCTCAACAAATATTTTAAAGCACCTATTTGCCAGGCAAAAATGCTGAGTTCTTTGGAAGTAGAGAACAAGGCAATTCTTTTCCTCAGGGAGCCTTCTATGCTTTGGGTAAACAGACAAGTAAGTACACTTCAGAGGACCCCACAGTATGTCTTTTCTCTGGAAGATTGAGGATGGAGAGCAGAGAGGGTAGGGCACATGGGCTCCTGACTATCTCTTTGTGTAAAGCATCACACAATATGTGGCTGAGGAAGTAGAAGCAGAAGAGAAAAAATACTGTCCAAATATTGCAAAGGACTGAAGAGTGAACCTGTATCATATTACTGAATAAAACTCATTTTTAAAAATCTAAATGAATGACCTCAATTTATAAATGGCCCCCAGAGAGTGGCCATGATTTTCTCCTGGCTACACAGGAAGTATTGAGAGAATTTCAATCTCTAGGTATGCCTCACCCTCCATTCTCTTTAGCTTTTTTGTTTTTATTTGAAAGAAAGAAGAAAAAGGATAGAGTCCCTAAAGGACAAAAGCACAACCTATTTATTCTTATCAACATCAATGTACAAACAGCCCATTATTTCATTTTATAATGGATATAAACATCTACAAAGTTATTGGAAGTATTTGAATTGTAAAAGACAGTTGTACAAATATTCTACTTTCAAAAATAGTAATCAATCATCTATGTCTGAGTCATCAATTACACAGTGAATCCAAGCGAAGCTTTAGTTCATCAATTAAATGATATATCTACAAGGTAAATTCATAACTTCATAGACTGATCACAATACTCATTTCCAAAAACAAGATCATGGACAGCTGTTTAAAGTATACACAATCCTAGTTGAAGAAATCTACATAAAATAATGGGAACTTGCATCAAACCCTCATGAGCTCATAATTCTTTATTTTGTGCATTGTTCTTCATAGATGATTTTTGAGGTATCCATCTGACAATATGGAAAGCTGTGGTTTCATGATGACTTGCGAATCAGTGAGAGAATTAAAATTTGCTCATCACAGTGGACAAAATAAAATGTAGCATCCTATTCAGTTTCCAGTAGATAATTGCACTTATTTACTCAAACCATAATCACAAATATAAAATGGCAATTCTTAGTTAGCTACACAAATGGAGATAAATGAAAATGGTAGATAATTTAGAAGTAATTTAAATTAGATGTTTGGATTTTTTAAATTACATGTATAGGTTGCCAGAGCAAATGTCCTTTGAATTGACTTAAGTAATGATATCTGTTGAGAAACTAGATTGAGTTTTCTTCTATTGATCTACACTTAATTCATCAATATAGCATTTGCCTTGTGGGAAAGAGGAAACACATATTTGGACAACTGATGTCACTACTGTGTTTAAATATAAATGAACTGACTAAAAGAAACTTACTTCCCTGGAAAAGAAGTGGTGTTCTCATGAGATGCATTATAATCAGTGAATTTACATGTGAATCTATGAATTGAGTAATTTTAATAGAATCCTAATTAAATGCATTCATCTTTTCACTCAGGCATTCTTCCAACACCCATGTATCAATAGCTTATTTTATGTCACTGTGCCAGGTATGCAGTATCAAATCAGGAATTATCTAATGTTCTCTGGTGGACTTTTGCCACCAGGAATATAAAATGGAAAACATGCATGTGAAGCACTTCATCCTTCGGTTAGTAATCTAAACTAATAAAAGAGAAAAATGGTAATTGGTGTACGACCAATACCCTTTTCATTGGCTAATCTGCTAGATATGCAAATTAACTGCCAACTAAGATGGCAGTTAACCGCCAAAAAAGATGGCAGCTAATTTGCATATTGCAGGCAGGATGGTACAGCGCCATCTGAGAGCAGGTTGGGGGTGTGAGTGCCAGCAGTCGCCTGAGACCCGATCCCATCGGCAGACCCGGACACGGGCCAGCGGGGTGGCTGCAGTGTCCGCCCGCACTCACGCTGCCAA
>NW_006283631.1:395569-406174 GCF_000327345.1 Myotis davidii
CCACACACACACACACCCAGTGCACGAATTTCGTGCACCGGGCCCCTAGTCTATATATATAAAAGCCTAAGCAACCAGACTACCAGATGACCAGACAACTGGCTTGTAGCTATGATGCGCACTGACCACCTGGGAGCAGACACTCAACACAGGAGCTGCCCCCTGGTGGTCAGTGCACTCCCACAGTGGGAGCAATGTTCAGCTGACAGACAGGCACCAGAAGTGTGAGCCTCTCCCGTGGACACTCCCCCTGCTCACCCCCAAAAGCGGCACAGGGGGACCGGATGAGCAGGAGTAGCGTGATGCCCAGCCAGGGCTGAGGCTCCTCCCTAGCCACCTGCTGCTTGGCGCACTACTTCATGCTGTGTGGGATCGATGTGTACAGCAGGCTGGAGCCCAACGATCTGGCAGGTAAGGCCAGGGAGGTCCACTGATCCCTGCAGACCAGGCCGAGGGATCCCACTGGTACATGAATCAGTGCACCAGGTCTCTAGTATGAAATATCTGTCTATCTCCAAAAGCAATGTTTGAAATGTCTTTTGTGCCATGAGGCTACTAAAATCCACCCACATTATGGTTTATTCTTGTGCACCTGAAGAGCAACATTATCTATGCTTTGTTTTCCCTTTAGTTAAGCTAAGTGAAAAATATGGATCAGGGACGGCCCATTACTACAGGCTGCCAAGTTACATTAGAGAACCCAGGGGAGGACAACTCTCTAGGAAGAGCAGAGAAACATATTTGCAAGTTTAGGTTTGAAAAGTATTCACAGTTTATCACAGCTAACGGGGAATGTGAAGTGAGCAGAAAGAATTCACAAATATAGACACAAACTTATTCCTCATGTTCTCACTTAACACATTGCAGGCACCAGATACATACAGAAAAACAAAAATACAAAATCATTATAATACTGCCAGTGCAACAGAAATTCTCACATCCAAGTGAGACAATCCAGGAAAATGCCAATGATTATGATGGCAAAATGAAGTGATTTCCCTCCCCCCCGACCTTGATAGCAAATAACGTTCAATGACTATGAAGAACCTCAAATATTCAAAATCAATGGTGAAATATCCACAAAGGCAGAGAACCAAGTAGAGAATTGCTGGCATCACCTGTCAATAAACTGCTAAGCAGAGTTTTTGTGTTTTTTTTATAGAACTTTTGCTAACTGATATTTGATGGATGTGTATTTAGTGCAGTCTGCTTGAAAAAAAAAATGTTGAATGAGCCCATTGGATTGAATATTTTTTAATATGTTTTATTGATTTCAGAGAGAGAAAGGGAAAGGGAGAGGGAGAGGGAGAGGGAGAGAGAGAGGGAGAGAGATAGACACATCAATGATGAGAATCACTGATAGGCTGCCTCCTGCACTCCCCACACTGGGGATTGAGCCTGAACCCAGGCATATGCCCTGACTGGGATCCAACAATGACCTCCTAGTACATAGGTCAACAACCAACTACTGAGCCATGAAGGCCAGCTGAATTGAATCTTAAGGAGTTTTTTGGGTCACCGAAAGTGAAGAGGATTGAGATAATAAAGCATACTACGGTCATTAATCATCCGCAGCTACAAAGAAATAGCCCCCCAAAAGGGGGGAGTGGAAGGAGGTCACAGAGGGAAAGCATTATGTTTAAGAAGGAATGATTTCTTATTCACCATGATACTTATTTTCTAATACATATCTTGCTTTTTCCTCTGTTTGTTTGTTTCTGGCTAAAAGTATACTATGTTCTGACAGAACTCTATTCTACTGAAATTAATGGTGGATGTCATGTAATAATTTTAAAATGCTATTTAATTTGCACAAATTGATTAGCATAAATACAAATAATAACAATAAACTCAAGTGTGTATTCATGCCATCTTTATAATTTTTTTCTCACTTTTCTATTGCTTAAAATATTACAAAGAGTAGTACATATGTCTCCTTTTTTATATTTATAATTTTAAAAAACGCGACCAATTTACAAAACTGTTACTTGTTTTTACTTTTACACAAAAAAGCTTTCAAATGCCAAATCATTCATTTTGATTTGCATTCCAGATTAGCAGTCTCAAATTCTGAACCATACATACGAACAATTTGAATGTACATTACATACACCATTTCCTATGATAATCACCATGGGAGGCAAAATGTCGACACTAAATAAAGCTACCCAAACTCTTGGTAATTCTTCTCTTGAGGAAAATGCAAATGAGCATGTGAGTCACCTTAATTTTTGCTTGTAAATAGTCACTAAAGTGCTTTCTCCTGAAATGGAAGTAAAGAAGAATGATGTCATTCATCAAAATAATGTGCACTCAAAATAGCAATAACCTTATAAATATTGGTGGGGAGGAAAATGATAAATGTTTTATACCTTACTTGGGAAAGATGTTATTGTAGCTGACCTTCAAAATTGATTTAGTCTACTTTTTGATTAACCTCTATTTACCGAAAGTATCATTCCTTTAAAGTAAAGGGACATAAGTAATTAGATTCCACCCTCTAAACTTCCAACTACAACCTTATCTTTTGAACATTTTGACTCTATATTGAGAACCCAATACATTCAAATAATTCAATAATGTACAAGAGAATATCTGTCCATAAGGAGAGATAATTATATTGCACCAATCAATAATTTGTCTTAAATGATATAAAACCCTTTTAATATAATAGCATTAAGCCTCTAAAGCTAAGTTCTAGACTAAAAAGTAAATAATTCAACTTTGCCTTGGCATTTATCTTGAACTATCCTTGGTGGTAACTTTTATCTTAATGACAATGATTCGGATTCATTACATGGAAAAAAGACATTTAAAGAGAGACAATAGCCCTAACCGGTTTGGCTCAGTGGATAGAGCGTCGGTCTGTGGACTGAAGGGTCCCAGGTTTGATTATTGTCAAGGGCATGTACCTTGGTTGCAGGCACATCCCCAGTAGGGGGTATGCAGGAGGCAGCTGATCAATGTTTCTCTCTCATCGATGTTTCTCTCTATCCCTCTCCCTTCCTCTCTGTAAAGAATCAATAAAATATATTAAAAAGAGAGAGAAAATACATATTTAATATACATATTAAAAATATATACTTATATACATAAATTTATAGATATACACACACACAAAATATAAATGCTTGAATTGTCCTTTCATACTCTTCCAAAAATGCACACAAAAGAAATGTAGGTAACTATATTTATAATGACAATATTGCAATATGGAGATTTTTAAATTATACATGCACATATACATATACATGTTGTGTATGTATATGTGAAATACATATATTTATATGTATGTGTATATGTCTAGTTTAAAATTCTCCATATAGCAGTGTTGTCACTATAACTCTAAATAATGTGTATCTATGTATCTACCTACATCTTTATAACATACCTCCAAATAAGACTGATTCTAACTAGATCTACATGAGCATATCAACTAGATTAACTTATTATATTTGACCTGTCAGATACTTTGTGCTTTTAAATGGCATCCCAGAGAAACCAATGAGCCTTGGAAAATCAGAATAACAATGGAAAACTTAAATGTTTTAAACTAAGTAGGTACTCATGGGTCCTCAAACTAGGACTACTCTTTACTAAATCCATTTATCCCAAATTTCACCACTTCTCACTAACTCCACCTCTGCCAACGCTACAAGTTACCACCACGCCTTGCTTTGGTGGCAGCCTCCTACTGTTATTTCCATCTACGCTTGCACCAAGATTGCCAACTTCCCACAAAGCATTCTTTTCATTGCCTCAAAACCTAAAAATGCCTGTCCATACCACTGTCAAACCTGGACCCCGGCTGCTCCTCTTGAGTCATCTATGTCCACGTTTCCTTTTTGCACAACCTAATGTACCCGCCACCGTCATCCTCCACACACGTGTACATGCACACTCACACATGACGCACCACCCGGTTCTCTCCATTCATGCAGGTCTCGGCCAGAGGCTTTCTCGCCCCATACCTAGAAAGTATCCTGTTCTGCCCACACTCCACTCCATCTTCTTTTTCTGCCTTATCGTCTCTCATCTGGCTTTATTTTATCACTTATTGTAACCTAATATATTATTGATTTTCTGCCAGGCAACACTTGCATCAGTGCAATCAGGGATTTTGTTTGTTTTGTTCCCTGTTGTACATCTACTGTTTAGCACATTATAGGTGCTGAGTATGTCTTTATTGAATGAAATAATTACTCCTTTTGGGATTCAAATGCACCAATGGTAGCCTAGGTTACAAGAGTCTCTACTTTTGTGATTTTAGTGTCTGTGTATGTCTATTCCAAAAGCAATGAATTCCTCTTTGCAAAGAATAAATAGGAAAATAATGAAAAGCAGAAAAAAATGGAAATCAAAACCATCATTAATTGTACTGCTAAGAAATAAACATTAATATATTAGTGAATATCCTTCTAATCTTAATGTTTTCCTATGAAAATTCTGCCACGAATTGTAAATGTATTTTATAATTAAGACCTTTTATTCTTTTCCCTTTTTATTTATTTATTTTTTTCATTTGCAGTGACTCAACTTTACTCTCTAACTATGAATGTTGGAAAAGCGTTTTTAAGCCCCTGCTAGATACAGTCCAGACGCAAGAAAAATGCAATAATATTTTAATGCTAATCACTAGCCCGAAAAGCTTTCATCACATTGTATATATACCAAAATTCCCCAAGACTAATGTTTCCTCTTATTTATTTCTACTTTCTTGTAATTTGGACCACCCTATTCAGATATGTTTGCAAAAAGAAAAAAAAGAAAGAAAAATACCTTAGGATGTTCAATTTCTCTTCCTAAAGCTCTGTAGTGTGCAATTCAAAACTATTAAGATTATATGTTATTTGGTTTTATTGTTTTAAATGAAAGGCACTTTTCATATAAAATTGAAGTTTCTCTTTGAACAAAGTTCGCTTGTCAAAATGCTAACAGATTTCATGTTACCCAATGCAGTGTGGCAGACTTTCACTCAATTCTGCATTCTGGGGAGTCAACAAAATGAAATATAAAAAGGAAACATAAAAACAGGAGATGGTGAGAAGAGGAAATGATAAAATGCAATACTTTTATCCTAAAGTATAAAAATCTTAAATGAATAGGACACAATAATGAAAAGCATCTACACTTAACGTAGAAATTTACAATAGCAGTTTTGCTCATTCTGTTCTCAAAATGCTCAGGGAATTTCAAATAACTTTTATTTTTAGACCAAAGTGTTTTCACATTCTTTTCAAACCTCCTGATGCTGACTGTAGCCAATTTTGTAGCTGCTTAAGCCATACACATTCACAGTCTTTGGGGCAAATGTGCCTTCCCTTTACATCTGCCTCAACCCCCTCCAGCAGCATTTGCTGGAGGCTGCGGTACAGAGGTGATTTCTTTGAAGATTTAAAAAATGCACAAAAGCAGTTGAACATGAAAGTGTGACAACAGAATAAAGAAGAGAGGGAAAAAGAATAAAAAAGAACTATTTTTGTCTTTAAAAGGTCACCACAAAATTTGTATTAAAAGGTGATAGCAGTGGCAAATGGCCATAGAACTAAGTCCACAGGAAAAGGCTCCCGCCTAGCAGGTCTCCACTCCCTTACTGGGAGCTCCACATTAACATCACTTCTTTTTTTAGGAGGATTGGGGAGACACTTTTATTCTTTTTTCCTGTATCATTACTATTTTTCTATGAAGACTTTTTTGTTGTTATTAATCCTCACCCAAGAATATTTTTTCCACTGATTTTTAAAGACAGCGGAAGGAAAGGGAGAAAGAAAGAAAGAGAAAGAAAGAGAGAGAGAGAGAGAGAGAGAGAGAGAGAGAGAGAGGCATCGATGTGAGAGAGACATATAAATTGGTTGCCTCCCACTCAATTGGCTGCAAGGCCAGGGATCAAACCTGCAACCCAGCTATGTGCCCTGGACCAGGAATTGAGCCTGCAATCCTTTTGTTGCCCTGCTGAGCTCTAACCACTTAGAAACACCAGCAAGGGCAATCTTTTAGAGAAATTTTAATTTCAGGTAAAATTGAGGGAAAAGTACAAAGATTTCCCATATATTTCCTGTATCCATGCAGGTGTCGCCTCCTTCATTATCGACATCCCTTACCAGAGTAATAGATTTTTTAAAACTGATGAGCTTACATTGACACATCATAATTACTCAAAGTCATAGTTTACATGAGGGCTCATTCTTGGCCATGTACATTCTATGGGTTTGAACAAATATATAATGACATGTGCCCATCATTATGGTATCACTAGTGGCCTGGTGCACGGATTCATGCACACTGAAAGGAAAATAATTAGAAGAAATATTTTAATATTGCTATTTGCCCTTTCTCTTCCGCGGTCGCCATCCTTGGGGTGATCGGCAGGGCGATCGGCAGTGCGATTGGGCCCCCACTCACATCACCTTGGCCTGGTGCTACCAGCTCACCTGCTCCACTATTCTGCTGCGCCACCCACTGCCAGTACCGCATCACGGACACCTGCCATGTTCTGCGCTGCCCAATGGTGGTCAGTGCACGTCGTAGGGAGCAGTCAAACTCCCGAGGGGACAATGTGCATTTTAGGCTTTTATTATATAGGATTTAGAGTATTTTGAAAATATCTCCTGTACTCTTGCTATTCATCACTGCTGCCCCCTGCCCAACCCGTCATCATTTATACCATCTCCATAGCTTTGTATTTTTCAGAATGTCATATAGTTGGAATAGAGCCTTTTGGAAATCAGATTTCTTATTATTTTGTGGTCTAGGAAGTTTTATGACACTGAAAGATCCTTAAGTAATGGACTCCAACTTTTTAAATCTCTACTTGCAAATTCACAAATCTTTTCTAAGCTCACTTGTTTTTTGTAAAACTTTGCCAATGGCAAGAAATAGTAACCAATACACATTTTCAGTTTGCTCATTTACCTACTCCTCCTAGAATTACTGGCTCCAGGCGACATGTGGTCTGCTTTGCATGTTATTATAGGAAACACTCTTACCAAATACGTATCTTTCATCAAATAACACAGACATTTTGCCAGCTTCTGATAACAGTTCCTAGGAAACTTACCATACCATACCTAAATATGCCACATATTTGAGGTTTCCCAGTACCAATTTCTGTATTAAAGTAAATGCTAGCTTCAGAATTACAAAACCCGATATTCTTAACATGATAAAGGTATACTTTTCACTCACATTGTAAACCAGCACTAGTCTGCACAGGGCTGCTGCAATCACTTAGAGTCCTAAGTTCCTTCCATTTTGCAGGTCCATTATCCTCTAGAACAGAGGTTCTCAACCTGTCGGGAGCAACCCCTTTGGGGATCGAATGACTCTTTCACAGGGGTCACCTAAGACCATTGGAAAACACATATATAATTACATATTGTTTTTGTGATTAATCACTATGTTTTAATTATGTTCAATTTGTAACAATGAAAATACATCCTGCATATCAGATATTTACATTATGATTCATAACAGTAGCAAAATTACAGTTATGAAGTAGCAACGAGAATAATTTTATGGTTGGGGGTCACCACAACATGAGGAACTGTATTAAAGGGTCATGGCATTAGGAAGGTTGAGAAGCACTGCTCTAGAAAGAGCATAAAAATGGGTAAAAGCCAAAAAGCTCTCTTTTTCCATCCTACTAAATACTATTCATTTTAGTGTTCTATAAACAGAGATTTCTTGGTAATTCACTGCCCCTTTACAGTCCAATTATTTCTTTGGGAATGCCTTCTAGGAGAAACCTTACATTATGCAATTCTGGTATGTCTATCAACTTTCCCAATAGTTTTCCACATGTCCTCAGTTCTCATAGCATCCATTGTGCAAATTGTGGAAGACGACACTGCTCTCAGAATGGTCCAGCTTAGTAGGCAGAGAAATGACGGGGTCCTCAGTTCACAGCTGTCCCCTTGGCTGGTCACTTAGTGATGGGCTTCTAAAATATGTCCCAATCCCTCGAAACTGTGAATATTATTTTACATGGGAGACATTTTGCAGATATTATTTAATTAAGGATTTGAGATGAGAAAATTACCCTGGATTACATATGTAAACCTTTATTGATCGTGTTTTTATTTTTTATTTATTCTTTTTTTGAATTTACTGGGGAGACATCGGTTAATAAAACCATACAGGTTTCAAGTGTAAAAGTCTGTAACACATCATACGCATAGTGCTCACCACCCAAAGTCAAGTCTCTTTCTAACACCAGTAATTCGCCGTTTACCCTCTGATAATTACCATAGTATTGTCTGTCGATGAGGTTTGTTTTTTGTTGTTTTTTGGCTTAATCCCTTCACCTTTTCAATGCGCTACACTCTGACAGCTGTCAGTCTATTCTCTGTATCTATGAACTTGTTTCTATCTTTTTTTGTTGTTTACTTTGTTCATTCGATTCTACCTATAAGTGAAATCATATGGTATTTGTCTTTCTCTGATTAGCTTATTTCATTTAGCATAATACACTCCCGGTCTGTCTGTGCTGTTGCCAATGGTAAAGATTTTCTTCTTTTTTACCACTGAGTAATATGTATTGTGTAAGTGTACCGCAGCTATTTTATCCACTCATTTACTGATGGGCACTGGGGCTGATTCCAGATCTCGGCTATTATACATAATGCTGCAATGAAAATAGGGGTGCATATATTCTTTCAAATTAGTGTTTTGGGTTTCTTCAGAGATATTCCAAGAAATGGAATCAATGGGTCATACGACAGTTCTATTTTTAATATTTTGAGGAAATTCCATACTTTTTTCCACAATGGCTGCACCAATCTGCATTTCCAACAACAGTGTACCAGGGTTCCCCAAAAAACATGAGGAAAAAACTTTCCTTTGGTCCTTGTCAAACTCCTATTGCTAAGTTAGCCTTCGGATGTCCTAATGAACAAGAGCCATGGGGGACTAGGAGAATTAAGAGGCTGTTCAGTACCAAAGAGAATTTAGACTTTAGGTCTGTGTCAAAAGGCCATAATCAATATGTTGGCCTTTCAGTTGATACCCTCCGAAACCATAAGAGAAACTCAACATAGGAATAAAAACCACCTATTAGGTATGAGTGCTGGTACCTAGAAATAAGAGCAAAACAAACTAGTTCACCTTAACAAGACCTAAAAGTATGCCTCATTAGTATGAAGAATATCCACTAGTAATTTATCCACCCTTCAAAAGATAACATAATCAATAGCCTCACTCTATATTAATCAAAATGTCAAATATGCCATCAAAATTACTAAATTTATGAAGACAAAGGCCTGAGAGCTGAAGAGTCCATGATACAATTCCAGTCTGAGTAGGAAGATCTGAGAACCAGGAGCTCTTGCAAGGGCAAGTGAAGATCTATGTCCCAGGCAAAGAGAGAAAATCATCCCTTTTTTTGTTCTAGTCAGGCCCTCACTGGATTAGATGAGGCCCATCCACATTGGGAAGGACAGGCAGTCGATTCCAAGAACACCCTCAAAGACACACACAGAGCTAATGTTCAACCAGCTATCTGCGCATCCCAGGATTAAGTCAAGTCGACACAAAATTAACTATCACAGTAAATATCAAGGTGTTTCAGCTCTTCTCTATTGGGCATTCACCACTGGAATTCGAACACATCTAAATATGAGTAGTGGACATGTGATATTGTCCACCAGGAGTTTCTTTGCACGAAAAGAAACAACTCTCTTGATTGAAGCATTGGAATAGAGTTAAGTTCTCAAATGTTCCCAGTAGGAATGCCTCTACCATTGAAGAAAAAAAGTCAAATCTGATGACCAAATAGTGTTTTTACTCATATTTGTTCCATTTCCTCATAGAGTCACACATACATCCCTGGCATGTCTCATTTCTTCAAAATTTCTTCTAAGACTTTGAGAAGTAAGACAATTCATATACTACAGTGTATCTCTGTTTAGAAAGAAGGCATTCTTTTCGTTTCAACATTGCCAACAACACAGTTTTGGCACAACGCAGGCTGCAAAGTTACAAAACGGCAACAACCAGCCCTCAACTGTACCACTGTGGGGAAGCATAATGCTGCAGGAGGAGGAGCCCTGCACAAGAGCCGGGGGACAGGATCCAGCCTGTGGTTTTTACCAGCAGCCCTGGCCTCAGTAATGGAAACCATGAATGGAGGACACAATAGGAAAGCAGAAACTATCAAAGGCCACATAACAGCTATAAAAAATTGGCCGTCAATATTTAAGGAAATACTCTAAACTAAAACACCTGAATGCTATCTGGGTCCAGTTAGCAGGAAAGATGAGTGACATGAATTATGAATAGTTACCAGTGAGGTCTGCCACTAGGAGGCTCTGAAGAGACACTGACATGTAACAAGGGATGAGACCCAGTAACAAATTTAGTTACTGCAAATCCATTTCCAGCACATGTGGAATGGAACAGGGAAACATGGCTATAAATTCTTCACTGAAGTGGATGACTGGGAGGAATAAGCTAAAAAATATACCCATAAGCAGGGCATGCATAAGACAGATGCCTATTTTTTTCTGTTTTACTCTTATGGAAATAATACAAGTAAGCAATATAAGGGTATCAGAGAAATAAAGCGATATCACATGAAAAAAGCATAATTTCGGAAAAGTAATAAACAAA
>NW_006283631.1:406345-410012 GCF_000327345.1 Myotis davidii
CATGCGTGCATGTACATGTACACACACACACTCACACACACACACACACACACACACACAATCCCAAAGCTAACAATGAGCAGGATCATGGTGTGCCCTGATGTATAACTGGTCCAGCAGCCTGGATTTTTTCCCATGTGCAATTATTTCAACACCTCTTTAATTTCTTCATCTAACTCAGCGGTTCTCAACCTGTGGGTCGCGACCCCTTTAGGGATTGAACGACCCTTTCACAGAGGTCACCTAAGACCATTGGAAAACACATATATAATTACATATTGTTTTTGTGATTAAGCACTGTGCTTTAATTCTGTTCAATTTGTAACAATGAAAATACATCCTGCATATCAGATATTTACATTATGATTCATAACAGTAGCAAAATTATAGTTATGAAGTAGCAATGAAAACAATTTTATGTTTGGGGGTCACCACATAATGAGGAATTGTATTAAAGGGTTGCAGCATTAGGAAGGTTGAGAACCACTGATCTAACTAATTATAATGCTAACTAGAGGCTCAGTGCACAAATTCGTGCACTGAAGGGGGGGGGGCATCCCTCAGCCTGGCCTGTACCCTCTCACAGTCCAGGAGCCCTCAGGGGATGTCCAACTGACAACTTAGGACCGCTCTCCGTGATGTCATTCTCAGCACTGCCGCGGAGGCGGTAGAGGCTTCCATGACTGCCTCTGCACTTGCCAGCTGTAAACCGGCTTCTGGCTGAGCAGCACTGCTCACTGACCATCAGGGGTCAGCTCCTTCATTGAGCTTCTCTGCCCTCTGGTGGTCAGTGCACATCATAGCAACCAGCTGTGCGGCTGTTCGGTCAATTTGCATATTAACCTTTTATCATATAGCATAATGTTACTTTGTATAAAGGGTAAAGAGTTATTAGTTAATATTTGTTAAGACATTCTGAAATATTTCTAAAATCCTTACTATCCTGAGGAAACAACTTGTTTTTATGCTTCTACATTTTTCCATGGCATTTCACTTTATTCTCCTCAAGTTTTCTTATTGTTTTTTTTTCTTTTTTTTCAATAAGCCTGCCAAGGAGGTAGCATTTTATAACTGTTTTCATTCTTTAAAGTGTCAGTAACCTCCTCCTAGCAATTAGTTATTGTTCACAATATGGAGACAAATAAATATCTACCTCAACTTTAGCATGCAGTATCTGATGCTATCATGGGTGGAAGTATCCTAAAATGGTTCTGTGGCTTTTACTTTAGGTGAGCAAACAGAAAAATCAATATTATTCCTGAAGCTAAAAAAAACCACAATACTTTGTCAAAAACCAGCAGTTTTATTTTACTATTTAAAGATAATATTTTCTATTTTATGTACACTTATAGCAGAGTGGTTCAAAACTTGACCAGTTATCAAGAGAATTAAATAGGAATTTTGTAGGAGCAGCTTCCCTATATCTACATGACTTAGATTTGAGTACTTGTACAGGAAAGGATATTTTCTCAACCACAGCAATTTGATTAACTCGTGTTTCTTTCCCTGAGTTTTTTTATTATTATTATTTTGAATGGGGCCTTTTATCATCTGCTTCGTCCATCATTTCACAAGAGAGTGTTTCTGTCTCCCACTGGATTTCAGCATAGGTGAAAGTGGTAACTTAACTGTATTTAAATTGACTGTCAAAACATGATTTGGCAAAAATCCATTAAAATAATCTCCCAAATGCCCTGCTGCATTAAACATTTATAGGTGCACCTATATTGCAGGCAGGGAATGTGTTTATCTCCATTTTATGAACAGTCTTCAAATGGGGGGAAAAGAGCCCAGAAATTGACAGTTGGTCCAGACAGAATTTCCACACATTGCGTGTATGCTTGCATGGAGCTTTTATTCTGCTTGTATAGATAATAATGTGGCTCCTTAATTAGTTCTGGGAGGCAGACATTGCAGGCTGAATGTTACCTGGCAAGCATTCAAAAGACTCAAGTTTATATTTTATTTTTCTCTTCCCAGAGAATATTCTTTAAGAAATGAATTTTATATATTATAAAAAATACTATTCTCTTCATAATACATTAAAAGATTGCAATAATGAAATCTTTTCTTTACCATTCTGTTTAATTAAAATCTAGCGTTAGAACGCTCAAGTACATATCACTTAGAGTAGATAAAAAATTACTAAGAGACAAATTGCAAAGTACCAAAAAAAACAAGATATCAAAGAACCACTATTAACATAGGGGCCAGCAGATAGGACCCATTAAAATGTTTAATTATGGATTATGAATACTTCCCAGCAACATTACAAATATTTTCACATAATGTGATTTCTATGTATGCCTAACATCTGATGAAAGAGAGGAGTTGTTGAAATAATTTTAAAAGATCACTAGTTTTATTAGAGGCGATTACCAATACTAGCAAGCAAAAAACAAATATTTTCTAATCCTTTGAGACTTTATGGGTGCATTAAATTGCCAAATTTAACAAAGGCACATAAAACATTTTAACTTTTCATGTGATGCAGAATACATTCAAAAACATTTATATAGCATCAAATATATTCATTATAGTTGTGCTAAATGCTATAGGAATTGCAAAAAAAAAAAAGGATTCTACCTTCAATGAGCTTATGGTTTATTCAGATATATGACCACTATACTAAATAATTTAAGGTTGAAATTTATTTTTGAGAGCATTCATCATTGTCTTTGCATGAGGAAAAGCAAAGGTCTAAGTTTAATTCAAACGTAGGGTAAGACAGAGTGAATGGTGGGAAGTAATTTGTGAATGAAAGAGGGAGATGGGAGTTGAACACTTGATCATGGAAAATTGAGTGCTAGACTTAAGGCTTTGGAGCTTTACTTTAAAAGGCTGTTCCTAATGGTGCAATCAATTGGGACTTTTTTTTAGTAACAAATTAAGTTTCTAAGAAAAGATTCCAATCAATTATATAGTGAATGAAACGTAAGCTTGGGAAAGCAAAAATAGCTTAGATAATATTAATTCATTACTTATAATCCATTTTACTTGCTTAGGTAAACTTCTTGAAATGCGTGAATTCCATGACTACTACCTATATAAATAAGTTTATAAAATATGCAAGTGCAGAACTTTCTGTAGAATATTTGGCATGCAATCATCTCTACTCTAAAAACAGAAGTATATGGGGAAAAAATAGCCAAACAAGAGAAACAGCATACCCAAAATGTACAATGATTGCAGAAGATAATTGTAAAAGCTAAATATGATGCCATCAATGTTTCTTTAAGAATACAAAAAGATAAAGTGAAATAAAGGAGCAATTATTTGTAGGCAGAATAACGACTCATACCATTTATTACTAGTTATATATATTTTATAAATATGTGCATTCATATTTCAGTTACATAAGCTTTGAAATCTCAGTCGCATCTCTTTGAGGGCAGGGATCATGTTTTATATTTTTTCATATTCTATAGCTATGAACAGTTTAACATTTTCGCAAAGGAGATTACCCATAAACATTCTATGAATTGAATTACTGTAATTTTAAGGATATCAGAAAGCCTACCCACCCAAAATTTTCATGTAGGGTTTTAGAATGGGTCACTCCAAATGTGCATCTGTGGCATATGGGTTGTCTTGAACTATAGGAAGCTAGAACTTGTTTGCTCAAGAGAAACTTCCGCCCCCGCCACGCGCCACCCCCCCCCCCCCC
>NW_006283631.1:410046-419096 GCF_000327345.1 Myotis davidii
CACACACACACACACACACTTAGCCACCTAGAAGAATCTGAATTAGGGAACATGCCCATAATAAGAGATTATCAGAGATGACCTCTTTTGACCTATCCATATGAGAGAGCAAACTTCTAATTACTGAATATCTGCTCTTCTTAACATCTTTCAATGAGCTTCCTCCCCTCTGAACCTCATATATGTGGGGTCTCTGACTCATATAAGCAGGATTCCCATGCATGTGTAGTAATTAAATTCAGTCATTTTCTCTTGTTAATCTGTCTCATGTCTATTTGACTATTAGACCAGCCAAAAGAACCTTTAGGGTGGAGGAAAGTTTATTTCTCCTCAACACATGCTTACTAAAATCCAATTATCATCAAAGAGTTATGACAAAGTAAGCTTATTTGGCCCCCTGGCACTTTTAAGATTATACAATGTAGAATGGAAGGGTTAGAACAAACCATGAAATTTTCTAGTACAGCAATTCACAAAGTACATTCCATAGGACACAAGCCCCACAAATTATTTTGGGAAAATAAATTCTATGGTTGGTCCAAATGAGTTTGGGCAACACCATGTACAATATTTTCTTGAACATTTCCCAGCAGTAATGTACATTACCATAATAAGAGATTTACAAAGTCTCATCTTAAAGAATGGGGTTTACTATCCTTTAAATCCGTATTTCCTAAGATTATTTTAAGAGATTCTCTTTCAACTTCCTTAGTCATATAGATCCATGAAAACATGCTAGGAAACACTGTTCCAGTCCATATGCCTTGTGGCATGGAGAAATACAGATAATGAAAAATGTGACACTACAGGGTTTGGATAAAGACAATTCTGTTATTCATGAGTTCTGTGACCGTGAATAAGTCACTTTGATTTTTCTAATTATCACTTTTCTTACTTTACAGTGAATATAATGGCTGTATAATCTCATAGGTGGTTATGATGACTAAATATAAAATGCTTGCCAACTACATGCATATATTAGCACTCAACAGCATCACATATGCTTGTTTTAATAATGAGGTAACTAAGTCCAGAGAGATGAAATACTTCACCCAAGTTGATAGTGAGTACTAACCAACATGAACTCTCACCTTGCTGGCCCACTGTTTTTGTTTGTGTTCATAATCAGTGCCATATTGTGAATTATCAGATATCTATACATTTAGTCATTCATATATACATATATAATCTCCATATATATCCATGTACATAAAACAAATAATAAATCTTCATATATATCCATATATAAAACAAATAATAAATCTATATAATGAATCTTCAGATAGGTAAATCTCCATATATATAAAATAAATAATAAACCTCCATATATAAAAAATAACTCTCCAAATATATACATATATATCCTACTGGCTCTGTTTCTCTAGAGAACGCTAATTCATTCACATCTCAGATATGTACACGTTCATACCTGCTTTAGCTCCACAATTCATCTCACTGATGATTCTATGACCAATATTGAGTGACACTTGGTCTTCCTAAAATTTTGGTGCAACTATCAAGTAATATACTACCTTGTAAGACTTCTTTATGGGTCAACTAAATGAGAGGAAGGCACATGTAAAGGGTTTATAAAACATAAGGTATGGAACTGTAAGATTTCACTCACGTGGGATATAAAACTGAAAGCAACAAATGAAGAAATAAGACAAACAAACAAAAACTTATAGTCACAGAACACATTATGGTGGTTACCAGAGGGAAGGGAGGTGGGAGGAGGCAGTAAAAGGTAAAGGAGATCAAATATATAGTAATGAAAGGAGATTTGATTTGGGGTGATAAACACATAGTGCGATATACAGATGAGGCATCATAGAATTGTACACTTGAAACCTATGTAATTTTATTAACCAATGTCACCCCAATAAATGTAAACATAAACTATGTTATAAAGCAAGAGTAACGATAACTATGTGGTATTGCTATAAAAGCCCTCAAATTGAGAAATGCAAGTGAATGTATATCCCAGAAAGAAATCTATGTAGAGACATACTCTTTAGTACACGATAAAGTATCTTTACAAGCCTTAAAAATGAAATAAGGTACATGCACACACACAAATGTTACCATAGATAGTGGGAGTGCTGGAAGATTCCCTCATTGGTCAAGATGACCCAGGGGGATGTTCTTATACCAACCACGAGCATGCCAAAAGGTAGAAAGATAATTTGATAGAAAAAAAAAAACAAAACAAAAAAAAAAAAACCTCCCTTGCCCGGACAGTGTGCCTCAGTGGTTGAGCACCGACTTATGAAACAGGAGGTCATGGTTCAATTCCCAGTCAGGGCACATGCCTGGGTTATTGGCTCAATCCACACTAGGGGGCATGCAGGAGGCAGCCAATCAATAATTCTCACCATTGATGTTTCTTTCTCTCTCCTTTCCTCTTTGAAATCAATCAATAAATAAAAATAATAATTTTTAAAATCCTCCCCTCCTAATCCCTAAGAGAATGATGGGCTTGAGCCAGAAAAATCTGTGGGTGTCTCAGTTCTAACTGTACTAAAGTAAGCTGTGACATTGTTAGACATATAAGGAAACCTTTAAAAATTATTTTTCTTCATGTGTGTCCTCAAATTCCTGCTCATTCCAGAAATGACTTCTATAAAACCTTCCTTTTCCCTGCTGGGAATCTTCAGCCCTGACTGGTCTTCTTTTTCTAGAAACTCTACCTTCTCACCTTTGTTCCTTCCTTTCTACCTTCCTTAGGAATAAACATACAGAGAAGTTTAATGATTAATTTTTAAACCCCTCAGCTTACAGATAAGAAGGTTGGTTCTCAAAGAATAAGCTAACTTGGCTCAGTTTACCCAGCTAGTGTATGACATAAATGGGCCTCAAATTCTAGTTGGCTCTAAGCTCCTAATTTTATTTCAGGTCTTTTATTTTACCTAAAAATAATGATAACTCTAAGACCCACTAAAGACCAAGGAGCCATCTACAGCAGATTTAGAATGAACCTTAATATCAGACTAAATGGATATTTAGTGCCATTAAACAATAACACACCTCTCCCACTGCCCCAGTCGAAATTCCCAGCCTCATAAATTTCTATGTGAACAAAAAGCCTGTGTCCTATTTTTTAAACTACCTTCATATTTGTAAGATGTTGCTTTTTAAATTCATTCTATTAGGAAGAATGGACACTAAAACTTCATCTAGATTTATGAGGAGCCTCAGGTCGATCATTTTTAAATCTCCCAGAACTTATACCATACACAATGACCAAACTAGATTTCAAAATACTTACATGTTACCTGAGAGGGTATATGGAAGACACACTTTCATTCACTAATGTCACTCCCTGCCCTTGTCTTCCAACTTTGCCCAATTAAGGAAAACCGCATGCGGGTACCTATGCTGCAGATGGGTCAGACATTCGCTACCACCCTATAGTCAATGTGAACTATCTGCATAGACCTGACACAGGTAGGTTCCATTTTATTTTTGTATTTGTATTTATTTTGTTACTGAATTTGTTGGGGTGACATTGGTTAACAAATTACAGTATACAGGTTTCAGGTGCACAATGCAATAGCACATCACCTGTGCACTGTCACGTCCCCATCCATCACCATTTATCCCCCCAGACCCTGCTCCATTAGACCTAATTCTGTTAGTCTAAATTTTCAGGCAACAGCATTTCCAATAGCATCCTCCCCCAGGAGCGCTGTCTCTGTTGACTGACACTAATTATTATAATTATCCTACAGAGAAGGCACAGACTGCTGCCATTACCTTCCCTCCCTGTCACAAGCATCCCTATGTTGAAGCTGAGTATACAGCAAAAATTTGTCTCCTAGAAGCTCGTTAAACTTCAACAAACAAAATCATTTTTCCCAGTTTCTACAGATATTACAAGGCATCTTAAAGAACAAACTTTCTCCTGATTTAGAGTCTAGAAAGGTAAACCCCAAAAATGTCAAATGACTATAAGAAATAATTACCTTGAAGGCTAAAAGATGGTTTGGTGGACATCTAAAAGAGGATATATGTAGGCAAATAAATTATAACTCCCTATCTCTTAAACTCACTCTCAGAAATCCATTTGGGTCGTGGCTGGCTCTGGGCACTTTAGGAAATTAATAATGCTGTCCTTGCACTATTTAGCCTTATTATCTAAGAATTTTCCTCGTTTCTAGGTATCAATTTCCTAAGAATCCAAGAATTAATTGCCCCAAACTTTTCTGCTCCTATATCAGCAGCTATGTCTGTGTCAGGTTTCTTATAATGTGGGGTGGAAGGATCCCTTAATAAATAGTTTTTAAAAAAACATTTTAGCCCTGACCAGTTTGGTTCAGTAGATAGAGCATCAGCCTGCAGATTCAAAGGTCCCATGTTCGATTCTGGTCAAGGGCATGTACCTTGGTTGCAGGCACATACCCAGTAGGGAGTGTGCAGGAGGCAGCTGATCAATGTTTCTCTCCCATCGATATTTCTAGCTCCCTATCCCTCTCAATTCCTCTTTGTAAAAAAAATCAATAAAAAATATATTAAAAAACAAACAAACATTTTATTAGCCATGTAACCTTGAAGAGGTCACTTTGCATCTTAGGTTCCTAACCCATAAAATGCAGGTAAGAGTTAACTCAATGTGTTATTGTGAAGGTTTGTGCAGATGATACATATGACAGAGTTTTATAAATAATTAAGTAGTGTGAGATCTTATTAGTTATGTATACACCAGTACAAGTTTAAATTAGTGCATTATCTCGGCACAATGAATATTTTCTCTAATTATGAATGTCCAAATATTTTAAAATGTCAAAAACTAATGAAAAGATAGTATACTGGGTGGGGCAAAAGTAGCATTGTGAGCATATGAAACAGAGTTCACTCTTGTATTATTTATTAATTATTTTCCATACAAACAACTATAAACCTACTTTTGTCCAACCCTGTAAGCAGTTTCAACCTATGATAGATTTTCTTCCTTCCCTTTCTTTTCACTACCTCTGCCTAATACACACACACAACACTCACATATTTGCATGCACACATCTATGAAGGAGTAATTCCTCATTTTCAGTTCTCCTTGTGACTACCAGATATTGTTATACTTGCTACAGACACTAACATCTAAAACCAAAAGGGAATTGTGGGCTCTGCACTAAAGCTATCAGATGATCAAGCTCGAGGGCCCACTGTCCTCAAGGACCTGTCAGGACTAAGCCATCTGGTCTCTTAACTCTATTTTCCTTAGCTAACTCCTAAAGTATAAGTCAGCGGGTAATCATTTCACAATGTGTACATATATCGGATCCTCGCATTCTACACTTTAAATGTATATAATTTTATTTGTCACTTAGACCTCAATAAAACTGCTGACAAAAGACAAATAATATATCCTTTTAAAAACTCAAAAGGGGGAAAGAAGCCAATTGGTGTCAAGTAGATGAATGGAGGGAAGAGAGTTGAGCGAGTCCCAGAGAACCTGTGACGTGGGTGGCAGGCCTAGGAAAAGGAGCTCTTACAAAAAGAATGGAAGAGCCTGGCTAGCATGGCTCAGTGGTTGAGGGCTGACCTATAAACCAGGAAGTCACGGGTTCCATTCCTGGTCAGGGCACATGCCCAGGTTGCAGGCTCGATACTTAATAGGGAGCATGCAGGAGGCAGCCGATCAATGATTCTCTCTCATCATTGATGTTTCTATCCCTCTCTCCCTCTCCCTTCCTCTCTGAAATCAATAAAAATATATTTTTAAAAAAGAATGAAAGAGGCAGCCAGGGCAGTAGTAGGAAATGCTATTATAGAACCACAGGAATAAAACATTTTAAGCATTATAACAGGTTTCACAATGTCAAATCCTACAGAGAGGTCAAGAAAGATGCATAGTTTATTTATTTTTAAATTGATTTCAGGGAGAGGAAGGGAGAGATAGAAACATCAATGATGATAGAGAATCATGGATCAGCTGCCTCCTGCAAGACCCTCCCCCGGAACCGGGGATGGAGCCTGAAGCCTGAGCATGTGCCCACTGAGCAACGCCAGTCGGGTGAGAGATGCAAGTTTTAAAGAGGCCTTTGGATTGGCAAGAAAGAAACCATGGGTGTAGTCTATATGCTCACAGCCTGTCAGAAACAGAGTTGAAAACTGGGAAAACAGTGAGTTGCTGCTTTCTGTAGAAAAAAAAAGGTCTTTTGTTGTGGGGTTTTTTTTGTTTTGTTTTGTTTTGTTTTTTGGTGATACAGCTAAATATAAAATCGGGGGTCATGGAGAAAAAGGATTGAAATTATCTCTTGAAAGTGAACCCTACTTTCTAGTAAGATGGAGAAAAATAAAATTCCATGGAACATGTGTTTGTGATAATTTTCTAATGTTGCTGTATATTTGATCAGGATACTTTCTTATAGCATCATACACATCGTTTGTTGTAAGCATGTGGGGTGGGAAAGCGAGCTCAGTCAGTGATCACTTTGCTAGGGAGAGGCAGAGCTGAGGCTGGCCACTGGGACTTCAGATTTTGGTCCTGCTTCCAGTAGGGAATACTTTTCCCTGCCAACTTCCCAGAAAATAACAGGAAAAGCCAACGTGCTGCTTTTGCTGCAACGTGGACAGAAAATGTTAGAAAAATAACACCGCTGAGTTATTATCTGAAGAAGAAAAGAAATGAAAGCAGAAACAGTGTCAGTGTCTACTGGAGGGAGAGGCTGGCTTTTTTCTCACTGCGGAGAGAAAAGGATGTACACCATCTAGTTCTCTCACTCTTCCTAAAACTCTTTGTCCCAGCCTCGTTCCTGCTTTTCTGGCTCCTTCGCCCCTCACACTATAGACACATTTCGTCCATAATATTCGATTCTCAATTCTTAAGTTAGGGCGCTAAAAAACATGATGAAGTTAAAATAAATTTATGTCAATGCAGCATAAAAATACAAATTATTTCTCTGGGTTTTCAAATCAGAGTGGAAGGGTGAAGAAAAGTGTCCACCAAATGCTTATAATCACTTTGGGTGAACAAAAATGTTTCATTATTAAAATGTAGCAATGTTATATCCCATTAACAAAAATGTAGTTCACAATAAAACAACCAATAAATCAACAACTACCAGGCAGATTTAGAAAAACATTTACTTGTTGGCATTCCAAAGGGGTAAATTATGAGACATTTCAAGAAATCTCAATGTTATGAAAACCGCTTAACCAAAGAATTCAGGCCACATTATTTTGTTTCTTTCATGTAGGCCATAATGAAGGAGCTTGTCAGTGATGTGGTTAAATGCTGCTTGAGCAACATTACACATTACTATAGCTCTTAGACCTTAAAGGGCACTTGTAAGTAATTGAACCTCAGAATGTAAAATCTAAGAATGTTGGATATCTGCTATAATGCATCTGGTTCACGATTTTTTATTTCTTAAAAAATATATTCTATTGATTTTTTACAGAGAGGAAGGGAGAAGGATAGAGAGTTAGAAATATCGAGGAGAGAGAAACACCGATCAGCTGCCTCCTGCACACTTCCCACTGGGGATATGCCCGCAACCAAGGTACATGCCCTTGTCCAGAATCGAACCCGGGACCCTTGAGTCTGCAGGCCGACGCTTTATCCACTGAGCCAAACCGGTTCAGGCTGGTTCACGATTTTTTAAATGACCAAGTTTGTGAACTAATTTAATAACATATTATTTGTAATTTATATTCCCCTGATGAGTAACTTTGAAAAAATATGTAGACATTAGTAAAGCAAATACGTCTTTATCAAATATTTGTAGTCATAATGTATCGGAGAATGAAAATGTTATAATTGTTGTTGTAGAACAATTATAGCAAGGACAAACAAATAGAAATACCAATTGGATAACACCATTTGTGGGGCCAACATATGCCAATATCCAGCTTAATCAGCATCATAGAATATAATTCCTGATATTGAAAATATTTTGTTATGCCTAAAGTAATAAATCCATATGCTCTTCTAACAGACTTAAAAATATAAGCACATTGAGTTCCCAGCATCTCTTGGAGTTAGGAAAGAGCTAGAAATCACACCATTTTACTTCATTGTGAATCTAGGGTTTTTTACAGTATGATGGACATTACACAATTCTCCAAAATTAACCCAGCCAGGCAGTTACAGAGTGAAGACTGGAACCTGGAACTCTCCCAGTTCTTAACCTTATGCTCTTTCTCATAGGGAGAAAGGAGTCTCTATTAAATATAGATACTAGCAGACCAATCTCTAGATATAGGACCTCAGAGATTCTGTAGAAGACATTCCCACATTGGGTAGCATCTTGAAGTACTTATGGTTCTAGTTATGTTTTGGTGTTTTACATAGTGTACAATAATCCTATATAATAAAAGGGTAATATGCAACTTGATCCTAAAAGCAGAACAATCAGGAACGACCGGTCGCTATGAGGCACACTGACCACCAGGGGGCGGACGCTCAATTCAGGAGATGCCACCTGGTGGTCAATGTGCTCCCACAGGGGGAGCTACACTCAGCCACAAGCCCGGCCGATGGTTGCGCGCAGCAGTGGCAGGAGCCTCTCCCTCCTCCTTGGCAGCATTAAGGATGTCCGACTGCGGCTTAGGCCTGCTCCCCACGGGCCTAAGCCACAGTCGGACATCCTCCAAGGGCTCCTGGGCTGCCAGAGGGATGTCTGACTGCCAGGTTAGGCCTAATATCTGTGGAGAGTGGGCCTAAGCCAGCAAGTGGACATCCCCCAAGGGGTCCCGGACTGCACCAGGCCTCTAGTTCATTAATAATACCTGATTATATATCAGACTTCAACTCAAAAGCAGAGCCACTAGGATGTTTAACAAGGAACTGGCTAAAGCAATATGGGTGCTGTCTACCCAGCCAGCATGGCTCAGTGGTTGAGCATTGACCTATGAACTAGGCAGGCACAGTTCGATTCCCAGTCAGGGCACATGCCCAGGTTTTGGGCTCAATCCCCAGTAGGGGGCATGCATGAAGCAGCAGATCGATGATTCTCCCTCATCATTGATGTTTCTATCTCTCTCTTCCACTCCCTTCCTCTCTGAATTCAATAAAAATATATTTAAAAACAAAAAAATAAAGAGGC
>NW_006283631.1:419169-461173 GCF_000327345.1 Myotis davidii
TAAGAAAATAGTGGGTGCTGGCTAAGCAAGGCTCAAATCTCTAGGATTTCTCTATCTGCCAGGATACTAGAAGCTTAATGAAGAGAGATCATATATGTGTGTTGCCTGATCAAATTTATAAAGAAAATATTTTATTTGAGTATTTCTGCTGTGAAGCTAAGAAATATTTTGAAATTAAAATTTAAAAACCACATTAGAAAATACTTATATTAAGGGCTATATTTCAATATACAACATTAAGATTGAAGAGAAATCTAGATGAAAGCATTCATAAGCAGATTACCATGGTGTTAGGTTCAGGAGGTCTGTTCATGAGCAAAATGATGGCTAATTTACTAACACAAGTGACTCACATGCTATTTTAAATCCTATTGTTTTGATTGTCAGGTAAGCAGTAAGGTTGATGTTTATATTTTTTTAAATAACATAGGCTAACCTGATTCAAACAATATATTGTGTTTTTCACATATATGCTTTGTATAGGAGATTAATTACATTTGTCATTTTACACCTAAAGCGGGAGAATTCTGCTTGCAATAATAGCTAAGATGTAATGCTTCCACAGGAAAAAAAAATCATTTGCGTATAAGTTAAAGGAGCTTTGAAAATTCCCCGTATGAATTAAATTAAATTTGAAAAACTTTTATTGCATGCCTATTATTTGCCAGGTTGCATGCTAAGCTCTGGAAATAAAAGATGATTACCATTTAGACACCTTTAAGGAGTTCTTCATCAAACAGGGGAGACAGACATGAAGCTGAAAATTTTGCAATACACTGTGGTAATCCTCTAATAAAGACACTCACAAGAGATGTATTCAAGAGGCCTAACTTGACATGGGCAGGAAGGGAGATCTGAATAGTGAGGCAGATTCATTACTGAAAGGGTGTTATTCCTTCCAGTATCACACCCTGCTCACGGACGAGACTCTGTGTGCTAGAAGAAAAGAAATATCAATTCTTTCCCTTGCATTTCAGTGTGGTTAACAAATGTGACCTTGTTTTCCTTGATAGAAGAAAATGTGCACTGTATCCAAGAGCAACCTGTACCTTGGAATGACAGCTAAGGGTCACGTTATTTCAGGTTATGTAGTTCTGCAAATACTTGATGATCACATTGACTATTGAGCAATGACCCTTTGGCTGCGTGCAATAGGTTTCTTGAACCCACTGTCTCAACTAAGTGCTGAAATAATGTTATTAAATAAATAGAAATAATAACCCTAATATAACAAATATCGTTTATCATGGACTCATTTTGTGTGGAACTCTTTGAAAAATCATTGTATATGTGTTGTCTTGCTTTATCCTCATAAGAATTTTACACAGTAGATAAAAATATTAGTCCCTGTTTCCAGAAAAGGAGATAGAATGGTTATTTAATCAATCTAAAATGTCAGACCTTAAAAGTGATGCTGCTGCGATTAAAATTCAAGTTTACCTGATAGCAAAGCCTGTGTCTTTAGTCACTTCACTAGATTTAATATAAATGAACAGCAAAACAGAAGGCAAAGCATGGACTAAAAGGAAAACTTTAAAATCTCTAATTTGGCAAGACTCGTGGAATTAAAAAATAAACAGAATTTTTAAAAAGCTAAATAGTTTGTATTTCTAAAGAAAACATCCTCCCTCCAAAAAAAAAATCCCCTTGTGTTTATAATGCACTACTTCCTTATCTTTAGCTTATACAACTATATACAATTTGTACTGCGTCCCCTGCTGCCTCGGTGTCCTGGGAGAACACAGGAAGCACTGTCTTTAGTGACATAATAGAGTGGAAATAACTTTTCAAGTTGGAGAGAAAAATCAAGACTAAAGCTTAATATTTTTGTCTTTGGTCAATGCATATTTTCATTATTCCATTTGTAGAAAAATAATCTAAATAATATTTGCCATCTATTCATCCCATTATGATGACACACTGGTTTGTAGAAAGCGATTTTTATTCTAAAACATTTTGATAAGAATGATAAGGTTAATAATTCTCTCTAGTTGTATAAATATTTATATAGAATTTTACCTCATTTCATCAAAGTTTTCATTGAAGTATAGAGAGATTTTATGCCCTTAGCTTTATTTTGCATTTGGTACCTTTTTGCTTTGCTCATATTAAATATGCTCAAAGCCTTCTCTGGTTTAGTCTCTTCTATTCAAGCAGTTCAATGGTGCTCCTGCTTTGCAGATAAGACGACTGAGACCGTGGGCATTGAGAAATCTCACCAACGTCATACAATTTGTAACTGGTACCATGAAAATTTGACACCAATTTGAATTATCCAGAGTTCCAGAAAGCCATTTCACCACAGAAAATTCAGTTAAAATGTCGAATCACTCTGGCTTTATGCGTTACGATTTTTACAAAGAGAACACACATTTCTTTTCAAAACTATACAGAGAAGTTCTATAACCATTAGTTTTAAGTAGCACTGAATTTGAAAATAATTGTTAGCTCCATTTCTAGGAGAAATATCACACTGATTTTTTGTAAAACTTGGCATTTAGCACAGCTCACATTTGATTGTATGACATTATTATTAGGCAGCACGACATCAGCTGTGCATAAAACAGGTTTCTTTTCCTGGGGGATCTGGCAAGGTCAGGTTCTGTCTGTAGGGTTCGTTTCTTCTGTTCATGAGAGAAGACACTGCTGCTGTCTAAATTGTTTAATACAGCCCTCTGAGTTGATTTAAAAAAAGTCATTGTATGCTTGGCAATCAAAAATCATTTTGAAAACAAATACAAAGTGGGCCCTCGAGGGATAAAACTTCAGTGGACTGTACCCAGGATGTTCTGAATGAGGGAGACTGGGGCATGTAGTGGACATCTGTTGTTTATGCCTGACTGGCATCCACTCTCCATTCTTCTCAAAAAAAAAAAAAAACAATTCCATTTTCTTTGGGGAACCATCTATTTATTCTCTATGTGAAATTATTCAGTTTTGCCTCAAATGTAAGACAGACTTTCCAAATCTTTTTAATATGTATTATCCTTGGGGGTATGGGGAAAACTATTGGAAAGTGAACGTGCTCATTGTTCTGGGGTGGCTGATCTGAAGGGATGAAACCTTGGCCATCATCCTACCATGTGGGGAGACCATTCCTGAGAAAGAAGCCAACACAGAGACAAGCTGAACCAAGGATGGAGAGAGACAGATTTCTGACATCATTTGGGTACATTGGCCCATCCATGCCTGAAGCCTGTTCATGTCTTGGCTAATAAATTCCTTTGTATTTAAATCAGTTTAAGTTGGGTTTCTCTAGGTGTTGATGAAATAATTCTATTTTAACTAACGTGTGAAGCTATTATGGTGAATCCTAGATAACTCAGTAATTTATAGCCAGTAGCTCATGGCTCTAGGTAATAAGAGAAACTTCAAGATTCATCAGCCTAATACTGGAAAATATCTTCTATGGCTAACTGAGGTCATCTTTTTACTTAGTTAGCTTAGAGATAATGTCAGACATCCAGACATAGAAAACAGCTGTCAATTTCTATGACCAGGGGAAAGACTTTCTGGGCTCCCAAACTCTGTATATACAGGTTGGGACAAAATCAGGTTTATAGTTTTTCATATGAAAAAATCTATATATACAAAAGCCTAGGCAACCATTATGACCAGATGACCAAATGACCATTCAGTAGCTATGAGGCACACTGACCACCAGGGGGCAGACACTCAATGCAGGAGCTGCCCCCTGGTGGTCAGTGTGCTCCCACAGCCAACCTACCTTGGCCAGCCAACCTCCCATGGTGTCCCCCTCCCTCACTGCCCCGGCCGCCAGCCGACCCGATTGGGACTGGGCGAGATGGCCCAGATGGGCCCCACCAGCCAGGCGGAGGGACCCCACCCATACACGAATTCATGCACTGGGACTCTAGTAATACAATAATTAATAAGTAATAATATAAGAATAAATTATGTTTTGTGTACTCACAACTATAAACCTACCTTTACCCCATACTGTATAGATATGAAGATTGATAAAAAAAGAAAATCTGACAGTTGTAGGTCTGTCTTGAATTCTAAATGCTTCACTTACTAACTTATGATAATTACCTATATATTTTTGAGATCAATACCCAAATTCATTTAAACAGTAGCTTGTTAATTGATGACTATAAACATGTGTTTTCAATTGTCTTGAACATATACATAAAAAGAAAAAGGTTTGTATAATCTGGTAAGAGTGCTTTTCTTAGAAGGGACTAATGTTAGGTTTTGGTATAATTGTAGCTGTTTGAATTTAACAATTTTATTGCAATATAATTCATGTGCCATACAGTTCACCAGTTTAAATGGCATAGCTCAATTGTGTTCAATATATTGACAGAACTGCACAACTATTACCACAATTTTAGAACGTTTCATAATCCAAAAAGAAACTACATACAGATTAGCATTCACTTCCCCTTTTCCCCCAAGTCCACCTTCAGCCACTAGCCCTAAGCAATCACTAATCTACTTTCTGTCTCATAGATTTGCCCGTACTGAACATTTCATGTGAATAAAATCATGCAATAATTTACTCTATTGTGACTGGTTTATTTCCCTTAACTTAATGTAGCAAAAAGATCCATCCACTTTTGTATCCAAATTATATTCCACTATATATTATATTTTGTTTGTGAGGCCATCAATTGATGGATTTGGGTTGTTTCCATTTGGGGGCTCTTATGAATAATGTTGCTATGAACACTGATGTACAAGTTTATGTAAACATGTATTTCCAATTGTCTTGGACATATACATAAGCATGGTTAACTCTATGTTTAACTTTTGAGAACTGCCAAACTGTTGTTCACAGTTACTGCAACACTTCACACTCCCATCAGCAATGTATATGGATTTCAATTTCTCCACATCTTCACCAACATTTTCTATTTTCTGTCTTTTGAATTCTAGTCATGCTGGTCAGTATGAAGTGCTATCTTATTGTGGTTTTGATTTGCATTTGATGTTCATCATCTTTTCATTTGTTTATTGCCTATTTGTATATATTCTTTGGAGAAATTCTATTCAGATCATTTACCCATGTTTTAATTAGGTTGAGTGTCCTTTTATTACAGCATTATAAATGTTCTTTATGTATTCTGAATACCAGTAGCTTACTAAATGTATGAATTAGAAATATTTTCTTCCATTCTGGCGCTATCTTTCTCACTTTCTTGATGATATCCTTTGAGTCACCAAAGTATTTAATATTGATGAAGACCAATTTAGGTTATTTGTCACTTGTGTTTTGATATCATATCTGAAAAGACATGACATATTCCAGGGTCAAAAAGATCTACTCTTACGCATTTGTCAAAGGATTACATAGTTTTAGCTCTTACATATAGGTCTATGACCTATTTTGAATTTTTTTTTTGTACATGGTATAAGGTAGGAGTCCAAATTCATTATTTGGCATGTAAATATTCAGTTATCCTATCACCATTTTAAAATATATATATTTTTATTAATTTTAGAGAAGAAGGGAGAGGGAGAGATAGAAACATCAATGATGACAAAGTACCATTGATCAACTGCCTCATGCATGCCTCCTATTGGAGATTGAGCCCGCAACCCAGGCATGTGACCTGACCAGGAATTGAACCCTGATCTCCTGGTTCATAGGTCGACACTCAACCATTGAGCCACACCAGCCGGGCCCAGCAGCATTTTTTGAAAGTACTATATTTTTCCCTACTGAACCACTTTGGAACCTTTGTTTAAAGTCAATTAACCATAAATGTAAGAGTTTATTTCTGGATACCAAATTCTATTATATATATGCCATTCCATACATAGAGAGAATATGAATTAGAAATATTTAGATATAGGTATTAAAAAACTGTGAATCTTTCAACTTGTTTTTGTTTTGTTTCAAGATCATTTTGACTATTCTGGGTCCTTTGCATTTCCAAATGAGTTTTAGGATCACCTTGTCAATTTTTGCCAAAAAACAAACAAACAAACAAAAAAACAAACCTCACGAAAGTGCCAGCTTGGATTTCGATAGGAATGGTGTTGAATCTGTAAAAAAATTGGGGCGGGGGACGGACGGTGTATTCATTTCCTGTGGCTGCTACAACAAATAACCACAAACTTGGTGGCTTCAAACTATAAAAATGTAATTCCTCACAGTTCTGAAGGCCAGAACTATAAAATAAGGTATCAGCAAGATCGCTCTCCCTCTGGAGGCTCCAGGAGGAATCTGTTCTTTGTCTCTTCCAGTCTCTGGTGACTGTGGCATTTTTTAAAAAATATATTTTATTGATTTTTTTACAGAGAGGGAGAGAGATAGAGAGTTAGAAACATCGATGAGAGAGAAACATCAATCAGCTGCCTCCTGCACATCTCCTACTGGGGATGCGCCCGCAACCGACGTACATGCCCTTGACCGTACATGCCCTTGACCGGAATCGAACCTGGGACCTTTCCGTCCGCAGGCCGCCGGTCTATCCACTGAGCCAAACCGGTTTCAGCGACTGTGGCATTTTTTGATTTGTGGCCACATCACTCCAACCTCTGCCTCTGTGGTCACATTGCCTCTTCTTCTGTTTGAATTAAGTCTCCTTCTGCCTCACTATTACACAAACACTTCTCATTAGATTTTTGGATTAAACCAAATAGTCCCAGTCTGGGATGATCTTCTCATTTCAAAGATCTTTAACTTAATTACATGTGCAAATATTTCTTTTCTGAATAAGGTAATATTAATTTTTGTCTTTTATTGATAAAGTCTACTATGTTTATTGTATTGATTTTTGGATGTTAATCCAACCTTGCACTCCTGTGATAAATCCCACTTGGTTATATTTATCCTCTGAGGGAGAAGGGGATAAATTCAGTTTGCTAATATTTTGTTAAAGATTTCTGCATCTATGTAGGCACTGTTTATATATGTTCTTTCTGTTGGTGTGAGGGGCAATTTCTTTGTTTCACACTTTTCATAAAGTCCTTTAACGAATTACCTTGTGTACAATTATTCATATCAATTCACATGAAGTTTCTCATCATGCCTCATGAACCATAAGTATGGAAGGCATTTACCTCCTTGTCACTCCCAAGTATGATTTAAGACATATCAGAAATCACATTGTAGGCCTTCTTTTCCTTTAATCTAGTACTGGTACATAAAGTTTATTGCAACTCCTTCCTTAGAGTGAACATAAAAGTCCTCAACAAGGAAGTTTCTATCCCCTGGTATGTCATTACTGGCTGCTGCTTTCAGAACTGTGTTTCCTCGTTTATAGTGATTCTCGGCATGGATGAGGGGAAACAGAGCTAGTGGCATTGTTCCTTTCTCTACCCAGTCAGGGACCTTAGTGTCTCTACAATTTAACTCTGCTACAAGGCTATCAATGGCTTCTTCCCCTTAAGAGCCATGCCTGGAAAATACTATATCTCCTTATATAACACTCATTGGGTAAAAAACTCATATATATTTTAAAAAATCATCTGATATTATCTAACTATATAATTACATATAATTGTCTGACTTCAGTTTCCTGGGGTTGTTATTAAGATTAAATAAAAGTAGCCCAGTTTGGCTCAGTGGATAGAGTGTTGACCAGCGGACTGAAGGGTCCCAGTTCAATTCCAGTCAAGTGCACGTACCTCAGTTGCAGGCTCAATCCTTGGCCCTTGTCGGGGAGCATGCAGGAGGCAACCAGTTAATGTGTCTCTCTCACATTGGATGTTTCTCTTTCTCTGTCATTCCCCCTCCCTTTCCACTCTAAAAATCAATGGAAAAATATCTTCAAGTGAGGATTAACCAAAACAAAAAAAAAAGAAAGATTACATAAAAGCATGTATGTCAGGTGCCAAGCACTGTGCCAGACACATAGCACTTAATAAATAGTATCCTTTTGACTTTAAAGGTGAGTGAGAAAATCATTAGCAAAGTACTTAGGACATATGAAGAATTTGATAAATTACGCAAAAGATCTTGGCATTGTTGTTGGTATGATGACACGACGGTGATATTAAAAATACTAAATTAAAAAACTAGACTTGCCCTGACTGGCATGTCTCTGTGGTTAGAGTGCCGGCCTGAGCACCACCAGGTTGAGATTTCAATTCCCGGATTCCCTGTCAGAGCGTGTGTGGGAGACAACCAATCCACTGAGAGATATGTCTCTCTCACATTGATGATTTTCTCTTTCTCTCCCCTCCCCCTCCTCCCTTTCATTCTCTCTGAAAATCAATGGAAAAAGAAATATCCTCAGGTATGGATTAAAAAACAAACAAAACTAAACTAAACTTAAAATCTTAGCCCTACTCTTTGCTGCCTGAGTGAGGTGGACCAAGTCTCTGAGCCTTATTCCCTTCATTTATAGATTGAGATGATAATGATGCCCATTTCCCAAGAGTAATGGAAGAATGAAGTAAAATTGTTTATGACAGCACCATTTACAGTGTAATACCAAATACTAATGTTTTTATTGCCATTATTGATGGTATTGTGTCTGCACAGAACAATTATTCAGTAAACTTTGAATCAAAATCAATTGAATCATACTATATCCCTAGACTGGGTTGTGTGACCATTTTTCAGCTATCAATAATATCTGCTTTAACAGTGAAGTATTTAAAGGGCAGGAATAATCTCTCTTGGAATCGCGCCTAGGAGAAAGCACTTAGAAAGTATGTTTGAAGAATAATTTTAAATTTTATCTGCAAGAATCTATATAGTGGCTTTAAACACAAAGGACTTTAGAATGCATGGCAAAGAGTTCCAGATATTAGAGGAAAGGATAAAGATGAAGGGGATCAGGGTCAGAGAAGCATAATCATTCTGGTTTCTGTTCCTCTGACAAATGAAAACTGTATGAAGATGTAGCCTAACCCATCAGTAGCATCCTCACTTTTAAATAGGAAATAAATAGGAAATAGGAAATCCCAGGGATGAGGCTCCAACCCATGGCGACCTAATAGCATCTCTACAGCAATGCTTTCAAAAGCAACTTCTAAACAAATAACAAACGCAGAGTGAGCCCTGTGTGACCCCGGACAAACCATTTAACCCCGGTGAGCCTCGCTTCTTTCCCTCAGCAAAAGAATACTACCCCCTACCCACCTCCAAACAAAGGAGCTGGTTCTCCCAAAGCACAAGGCGTTCCTGAGGTGAAGCATGCTCTGTAAACACAAAGCGCAATCACTTCATAATTTATAAATTCTTGTGGGTTTTTGGTTTGTTTTGGATTTTTATACTGAGACATGGAGTAGTTATTTAAGAGAAATTTTTTCCCCCTGTTCTCTCTTTTCACTTATGTAAGAAAACGCTTATAAGTAAAAGATCGTTCTACAACTTCAGAGTCAACAGCACACAAGACAGTCAGCCTGGGATCATTCTTTGAAATAATCTCCCGAAGAGACTGAGATTTATCTTATTCCTAAAGTGAGAGGTAGACAAGATTTACGGCCATTCAATAAATAGAATAAACTTCCTGCTAGAAAATAGACAAGCCTTGAGAATACTCAAAAGACAAAGATAGGTCCCTCTAGGATAATCTAATGAGGAAGACGGATATATAAATGAATAGGTAAAATGTGGAATTGTTACAACTGATGATTTTCAAGATGTTATTGGAACATGGCAGTGGAAGTGATTAATTTGTTGTTTGGTTTGGTTGGTTTTAATTGATAAGAGCCGTATGGACCAATTACAGCTTGCTGGAGGCTCTTTGGAGCATTTAATGACCAGCACTGGGATAGTAGAAAAAAACAAGAATACTAGCCTGGGTGTTAGAAGACTTAAGCCCATGTCCACCATTAATGAGCAGGGTGAGCTTTAATCTCATTATCTGCAAAACAAATTGTTTTGCAAGGTGATTGTTAAGATTGCTCTCAGCTTCCATATCGATGAAGCCTTTCTAGTGTTGTATTTCCTGCTATTTATCTTTTCCTTCATTTCCTCAGCCCTGCATCTTTAAATTATTTGAAGTTAAAAACTTTATTTTTCTTTTGTTGTGGAAGCCCAACACTATTATTAGGTCACAAGAGAGGTTCACAAACCACTGTCCAGAAATTGAGCTTCCAAATTGATCCTCTGTCAACCAGCAAAAACTTGCCTTTCCGCTCTTTGGAGGATGGCTTAGCCCGGTGGAATGTTTTTATAAGGTTAAGAAACAGATTAGTGTAAGCGGAATGACAGCGACGACAACATTATCGTATGTAAATGAAGGGCCATGACAAAGCTTCCTGAAGGGAAATGGATGAACAAGTTGGCTCAATGGGCTATGTATGAAAAATTGATCAACAAAGTACAAAATAATGAACAGCCCTGGGATATTTCCACTGCTTGAGAAAAGAAAACATATTATATTTCCTTTCAAAATCTCTGTTGTTAACACTGAAAATTCTTAGGTCTCTGTGACTCTGAAGAATTTTCCAGGCAGGACTTCCCAGCAGGGCAGAGTTCACAGTGACAGTTCAGGTCCATAAACTGCCTGCAAGGTTGAGAGTTGTCAAAACTTCACACACACAAAAAAAAATGGGTATTTGAAACACACCATTGCCCTAGCCGGTTTGGCTCAGTGGATAGAGTGTCAGCCTGTGGACCAAAGGGTCCCGGGTTTGATTCCGGTCAAGGGCATGTACTTTGCTTGCAGGCTCCTCCTTGACCTGGGCCCCAGTCAGGGCTTGTGCAGGAGGCAACCAATCCATGTGTTTCTCTCACATTGATGTTGCTCTCTGTCTTTCCTTCTCTCTTGCATTCTCCCTAAAAAATCAATGGAAAAATATCCCCAGGTGAGGATTAGCCATAGATAGATGACAGATAGATAGATAGACAGACAGACAGGCAGATAGAACACACACACCATTATTTGAGGGTGGCAAAGGAAGGGGGAACTACTTGGGTTCCTCCCTGAACTTCAACTTCAGATTTTGCAAGAGTAAAGGCACCTTTATTTAGAATAATGGTTTAATCAGAGCCCACATTTCCATGAGCTAAAGGCACTTCCCTTAGCAGCCCGTTTAGCTTTCCAGCATGCCAGGAACAAAGGACTTTGCTAGCAGAGGAACAACCAGGTTCAGTATATCTGCTGCTCTTAAGGCTGTAAAACCCCATCTCCTGTGCCTGGGGTGCCAGTAACCCAGACCCCACGTGCAAGCACAGGCCTTCAGATAAGGACCCTCCACGCCCAGGGCATTCCTCTCCCCTTACCACCTTCCCATTGCATTGCTACAGATTTTCCTTTCAGTGGGTTTTAATTGATATGTCAAGTAACATCAGAGTCAGACTTGGTTGTCAGCATGGATGTGCTTTGCCTTCTTTTTTGTTTTGTTTTTGGAAAAAGCTTAAAGCTTAGTAATTAAAATGCTGATTAACTTTTAAATACTGAAGTGTTTTATTCTGCTTCTGAGAACTTCATGAATCAAGCTGCGATGCATTATGTGGAGCTGGGGGGTGTTTTCAAATGTGGAGCCTTAAGAAAAAGGGCAAGTGAAGCTGTTGAATGCACCAGGGATGTTAGGAACACAAATGAATGCCAGGGAGGAGTGTTAGTTCTGCAGAGCATAAACCTTTGCAAATGCCAATGGCTGGGAGAGACTGGAGCACTGACCTTCAGGGATGGTGAGGGGGAGAATGGTGCAGAGATGAGACCGGAGAACTAGGAAGGAGCCAGGTCACAGGAAGGAATTTGATTTAATTCCAAGACTAATAGGAAGACAGTCAAGGTTGTTAAGTAGGGGTCTGATGTGGTCTGATATGTTATTAAAAGAATATGTCTTTAAATTTTTAATTACCTATTAATGTGCATACGTGCGTATGATCGCTAATACACTGAACGCCTACTATGTGCCAGATGATATTCCAAGGGTTTTACAGAGCACCCTATGAGGTAGGTATGATTGCTGTACCTCTTTATAGATAGGAAAGATGAGGCACAAAAAGGGAAGGACTTTGCCCATAGTAACACACCTTATAAGTGGCAGAGCTGTAATTTAGAACCCAAGCAATATGATTGAAGTGTTGGTATCTTTTAACCACTATGTTGTACACTACAGCATTAAGTCAATTATCAGTCAATCTAAGGTTACTGATACTACCCTCCACCCACAACATAAATTGTGCTCCAAAGAATTTATACAGAATTCACTCCACTGTCTCCTATGTAGACAACGTTGTAAATATGATGAATTCTGGAACTTCTACTAGTTTCCATTTTCCCAGCAA
Source organism: Myotis davidii (assembly GCF_000327345.1). Taxonomy (NCBI): domain Eukaryota; kingdom Metazoa; phylum Chordata; class Mammalia; order Chiroptera; family Vespertilionidae; genus Myotis; species Myotis davidii. The sequence goes on from NW_006283631.1 coordinate 431,339, forward strand.
ATAAAAGATTTCTGTCATGCATGGCAAGTGTGCTCTCCTGCCTTACAGGAATTTTCCATAGGAAGCATCTCAGAATAATGATGAGAATGATAATAGCAACAAGTAACATACTTTAGGTAAAGTACCCTTTACCCTCAAGTGACCCCCTCTCACTTTCCTGCTTTAATTCATAAATAGATATTGCCTTAGGGCACTTCTTTTTTAAAATAAAGTTATTCTTTTATAATTTTGTTTTTCAATTACAGTTGACATACAATATTATATTAGTTTCAGGTGCACAAAATAGTGATTAGAAATTTACATAACTTGCGAAGTGATCAACCCGATAAGTCTAGTACCCATCTGACACAGTACATAATTACTGCAATATCATTGACAATATTCCCTATGCTGTACTTTACATCCGCATGACTATTTTTATAACTGCCACTTTGTACTTCTTAATTACTTCACATTTTTTACCTATCCCCCCATGCCCTCTCCCATTTGGCAACCAGCAATTTGTTCTCTGTATCTATGAGTTTGTTTCTGTTTTGTTTATTCATGTATCTTATGTTTTAGATTCCATTTATAAGTGAGGCCATATGGTATTTGCCTTTCTCTCACTTATTTCACTTAGCATTTTACCTTTAAATTCATCTATCCATCTATCCATTCATCCATGCTGTCACAATGGCAAGATTTCACTCCCTTTTTATGACTGAGTAATATTCCATTGTATCTTTTATCCACTGGTCTCTTGATGGACATTTAGGTTGCTTCCATATCTTGGCTATTATAGATAGTGTTTCAATGAGCATAAGAGTGCATATATCTTTATGAATTAGTGTCTTGGATTTCTCCAGTTAAATACTCAAAAGTGGAACCCTCATACACTGTTGGTAGGATTGTAAATTGGCACTTCTTTCTTTTCAGCTTTTGCAGCTGTTATATTCTCTCCAAAAGATAGAAGTGGTAGCTACCTTGCTACTCTAAATAACATTAGACCTTTCTTCAAATCACCTCTTTGTTAAGTCATCTAGTGACCTTCCCAAGACTTCTTGCCCAGTAATTCCACCACTTTCCAATGGGCCAGGAGTTCCTTGTCTGGGTTCCATGACTCATCAACATAATCACACTCTTGTAAATACTCTTTTTTCCCATCACACTTGACTTACAAAGCAACTGACCATTTCTTTTTTCAGTCACTGAGTTCTTTAGCACTTTAAATTTGTGAGTGCCAACTTCAAATGTACTTCAAATTTTATTTCTGCCCCCAAGTGAGTGTATGCCATAGCCGCAGGTAAATTATTTGGAAAATTTTAAGATGCCTGGACCTGACCCCAGACCAATTAAACTAATCTCTAGAGGTTGAGCAACATTTAATGTGTCTTTAGACAATTTGATTCTAACCTAAAGAAGTGGTTAAAAATCACTGCTTTCACCACTTTTAGCTACTGACCTTGTTTCATACTTCTGTGAGAAGAAGCCATCAGATAAGAATTCCCTCATCTTCCTATAACAAATTCACAAAACCCTGTCAATTCTATGTCATTCTGTCTCCAGGTTATCTCCAAATGTGTCCCCATCTCACCCTCTTCACTGCTGCAACCCTGGTCCACACCATCTTCATCTCATACCTGATCTGTGGAGATTCCCATTGGCTTCCCTAATTCTGTGTTCTACCCTACAAACTATTCTCTACTCAGCATCTACACTGATTTTTCTTTGTGTTATAAACACTCTATGATTTTTCATTTCAGTAAGAATATAATGAGCTTTTTGCCAAGGCCTTTAATGACTGTGTGATCCTTTTCCTGTTTAACTACCAAATCTCATGTCCATTTTATGCCCATCTTCTCCTCTCACTGTATAAATCAAACACTACCCTCAATCATTCAGGAGCGTCCCAACTCAGGAGCCTCCCATAGCTGCTGCTTCTGGCATGACCTCTGACCTACCCTCATCTCCACCTCCACATTTAACTTTGGCTAACTCCTACTCATATTTAGGCTTTCCACCTAAATATCTCTTCTACAGAGAAAACTTCTCAGTTTCCCAGTAAAGCTTTGTTCCTTCTATTTTCCTTTCTCATAACATACTGAGTTTTTCTTGTTAATATTTCTCATTCTCTGAAACTATATTTCAAATCTATGTTGAGTCATTTAATAGACATAAGCTCCTGAGGTCAGGAACCACAGTGAATGATAGCTCTCCATGACATACAAAGTACGGTGCTTGTCACATGGTAGAAAAGCAGTATCTATCTGCTGACCATTTGCTATATTGAAAAACATAATTTTAAATCATCTTGAGCTTGTTTTCTAGGGAATCATGGCAATTGATTCCTAACTTTTTTTAATTAAGTCTAACAATTTATTATGATTATAATGTTGTCAAACTATATTAAAAGCACTTTAGATTCAATTATAGTATGAATAGGTCATGTGTAAAGCATTCTTCTCATAGCAATATATATATAAGGAAATATATATATTTCCTAATACCCAGAATAGTCTATTCTGCAATTACAACACATCTAGGATTAAATTCACATCAGAATGTTTCCATGTAATAAATGGTTATCTTTATCTGTGATTTCTAACTTTGTCAGTTTGATCAAATTAAATATTTATGCACTAATTCAATTTTATCAGTCAATTCAAAAGACTGTCTTTTGGCTATACTGATCCTTTTATTAGATGTATTTGCAATTTAATTTGCTCTTATCTGTACAACTTTATTCTATCTTCTTTGATTTGTTCTTTTATTAATTTTTAAGTTGAATTCTGAGATCATTAATTTCTAGTCATTAAATCACAGATTGGCAAATTATAGCCAATAATAGGGCAAAATAAGCTATTTGCTATGCCCCCAGGGCTAATAATGGTTTTTACATTTTTAAAGGGTTGTAAATAGAATATTAGAAAGGTATATGTGACAGAGACCATATATAGCTAACGAAGCCTAAAATATTTACTCTCTGGCCTTTTACAGAGAAAGAGTCTTTGATTTAAATAATGCTTTAACTGCATATTATAATTTTGTTATACAGTATTTTCATTATCACTTACTTGTATTTCTATTTGCCATTATTTCACTTTTGATCGGAAAATTATTTAGAGTGTATTTTTGGTATTCTATTAAGTGTCATTTTGTATTTTGATTCATAGTTGATGCTAACTAATTTCTTTTGGGTAAGATGATTTGGCATGTATAATAGCAAACATGACAGAAGTCCAGACTTGCTTTATGACTTACCACATGATCAATATTTTTGCATCATATATGTATACCTGAAAATAATCTTCATTTTTTCCAAATACTGCCTATATAATTGTATTTATATATATTAGATATAGTTATTTAATCAGTTCCTTCAACTCATCTATCTTTATTGACATTTTGTTCTTTGATCTATTAACTACTAGTAAGTGTGGGTTAATGTCTCCGATGACAGTCATAAATTTATCAATTTGTCCTTGTACTCCCAATTATCTTTGCTTTATGTATCTTGAAGTTATGTTATCAATTGCATCTAAGTTTAAAATTTCAACATCTGTTGGAGATTTGAATCTTTAGTTAATATATACAGTGGATTTAGTAATGCTTCCTGCCTTCAAAATAATCTTATCTAATATTAGTATACCTATAGCAATAATTGCCTAATTAGTATTTGTCTGGTTATTTTTACTTCACTTTCAAGCTTATGTATCACTATAAATAAAAGTTAACTGGATTATTATAAACATATGTAAATCTGTCATTTAAATAAATACTTAAATTTATTTTGATTACTGATATATTTGGATTCCTTTTACCATCTTATTTTGTGCCTTATGTTATTATCTGCTTATTTTAATTTCAAAATTAGTTTTAACTCTCATTTCATTTTATCTAGCAGAAATGAAGTAATACATTCTAATTACCATCTATATATATAAAAGCCTAAGCAACTAGCTTACTGGCTGACCGTTCGACTGTCCAACCAATAGCTATGACAAGCACTGACCATCAGGGAGCAGGCACTCAACGCAGAAGTGGAAATCACAGGAACAGACTGATGAATCTCAGAGGGAAGGAGAGAGGGGGGCGGGTGGAAAGAGAGTAACCAAAGATCTTATGTGCATACTAGAGGCCCGGTGCATTGATTGGTGCACCAGTGGGGTCCCTCAGCCTGGCCTGTGCCCTCTCGCAATCTGGGACCCATCAGGGGATGTCGGAGAGCCAGTTTTGGCCCGATCACCACAGGCCAGGCCAAGGGACCCCACCAGTACACGAATCCATGCACAGGGCCTCTAGTAGAAATATAAAAATGCTTACTTAACTTGACAAAATCTATAATTAATCAACTTATTTACCAGTTTCCTTAAGAAGGATTCAACAGTATTCTTAAACTGTAATTGTTCCCCTTTATGTACCACATATTAACAATAATTTAGTTGATTTGCTTATTTTATATACCTTCAAATTAGATAATATTATTAATGTCATACATACTCACTTTTTGTTTTACAGTTTACCTAAAGGTCTGCCATGTCTTTTTGCTTTTCAAGTATTCTTTATATAGTCGATCCTCATTATCTGTGGATTTTGTATTTGTAAATTTGCCTACTTGCTAAATTATATTTGTAACCCCCAAATAAATCAGTGTGGTGTTTTTGCAGTCATTCAGAGACATACACATGCTCAGAGCTACAAAAAAATTGAGTTCTGCAATCTACACATTTCCAGCTGAGGTAGAATAAATGTGTCACTCTGGTTTATAGTTTCAGTTCTCATTCTGTAATCATGTGTCCTTTCTATGGTTTACTTAGTGCCAAGCGTTTGTCTTTTCCTTGGTGTTTTTACAGTCTAAATAGCCCCCAAACACTGTGCTGAGATTCTGTCTAGTGTTCTCAAGCACAAGGAGGCTGTGATGTGCCTTATGGAGAAAAAAAATGTGCCAAAGTCTGGCAGGCATGGCTTAGTAGTTGAGTGTTGACCTGTGAACCAGGTCACTGTTCCATTCACAGTCAGGGCTCATGCCCAAGTTATGGGCTTGATCCCCATCGGGGGTGATACAGGAGGCAGCCAGTCGATGATTCTCTCTCATCATTGATGTTTCTATCTCTCCCTCTCCCTTCCTCTCTTAAGTCAATAAAAAATATATATTAAAAAAGAAAAAAATGTGTTAGATAAGGGTTTTTTTCAGGCATGAATTACAGTGTTGTTGGCCATAAGCTTTATGTTAATGATTACATAAAGTGTCTTTAAACAGAAATTCTCATAAAACAAGGTTATATATTGACCGGTTGGCAAAAATGTTATAATCAGAGAGTCAGAAGAACACAACTATTTATTTTCCCTAGGAGAAATGATTAAGAATTTGCTAACTCAGTTTTCAAAGTCACTTCATATACTATAACTGCAACAAATGATAAGAATCAACTGTATTATTTAGAAACACTTTAATGGGAGAGTACTTGTTAGAAATAACCTCAGTTTTCATTTTTTAAAGTACATCTTTATTTTTCTCTCTCTCTTTAAAGACAGTTTCACTAAGTGTAAAACATCACATTGATAATTACTTTTTTAGCACATCAAAATGCTTTCTTATTGTTTTCTGTCTTCTATTATTACTACTGAGAAATCAGTTATCAGGCTAATTATTTATCTTTTTAACTATTCTCTCTTTTTTCTCTGATCACTTTTAGACATTCTCTTTCTTTTGCTATTCTGAAATCTGTTAAATTGGTGTTTTTCATCACTTCAAATGCCCATTGATTATTTTCGCTTTGAATATTGCATCTCCTCCACCCTCCCTTTTTGAGAACTTGAAGATATGTATTTTAGATCTTCTCAATTTATCCTTCCATATCTCTATAACTCTAACACTTTCTAGTTCTTTGTTTGCCTGTGATTACCTGTGACTATTTTCTTAAGATTCATTTTCAAAACACTAATATTCTCTTCATCTATGCTACTCAGAAATTTAGCAATTCACTGACTTTCTAATATTATGTATAATATTTTCTAATATTGAAGTTTTGATTCTTAAAAATGTCTTGTCAATGTTTGTATCCCCCTACTCCTTATAATACTTTATTTTATCCCAAACACACATATATGTATCTGTTATTTCTGATATCTGCCATCTACACAGTTCAGATGGTTCTAGTTGCTCTTCCAGCTGATGCTTCTGCAAGGTGATTCATTTTCTTCCCTTATGACTTTTAATTTGTCTTCATACATCCTGCACCTTTGTCTGTAATACATTTTTGAAGTCTGGGTTTGAATTCTTTCCCTTTAGAGAGGATTTGCATTTGGTTCTTTCAGGAATTTGGGGTCATATCTGCCTGGAGACTAAATTTTCAGCTAAATTCACAAGGTGAATTTCAGCTAAATTCACAAGGCTAGCTATGCTCTGCAATGACTTTTTCTTTGCTCATTCTTCCCCAAGCAAAGAGTGATATATGCACATTTCCCTCTATCTCCCTACAAGGTGGTAAGTCCCGTAATTCACCACTTGGTTACCATTTCAGAGGACCTGATGTATGCAAGGTGAAAGTGTTGCCCGTGGAAATGCGGTTTTTGCAGTATCTCAAAGAAAAGCTTTTCTGGGGACCCACCAGGGAGGATGAGGTCTGGTGGTAACATTCATTTGTGAGGCAAAATCAAAAAGATGCCCCTCCAATGGCCCATCTCCATCTGTCCCACCACGGAAAATCAGAAAGCCAGAAAGAGAGTCCATGTCTAGAGATTCCGTGCCTTAGTAAAGCTTAGTCCGAATCCTGCGTTTGGCTAGCTTATCTTGTGTTCCCGGCTTCAATCGTTGCTTTGCTGGCACTTAAGATCCACTTACTAAGAACTTGGAAATGGGCAATACGTGGATGAAAAGGGAGCCACATACTAAACCTGAGAAGCTCAGGGGAGAGGCTTGCATGGCAGCACTACAAACTCAGAGAACTAAAGTAACCACACAGCATGGTCTGAAAGCAAAGTTCCTAACTAAAAGCAATTCATGGCAGGTAGTTATGTCCTGGGCAGTTATCTTTCCTGACAAAGGTTGAGCCTGTCTTATTGTCTTTTTGCATCTACAATAACACACCTTTGTAATGTCAGGGTAATTTTATTTTTCCAGTCCCCTCAGGCAAAATCTCCCACTGGAGCAGCAGACCACAGAGCCTCTCATTACAACTGCTATCATGTTAATTGTTAACTGTTAACTATCCCATACCCACCAATGTAAGAAAAGTATGTGTCTATTCATTTTACTTTTACCCAACCCCAGAGATTTCCCTGCTTTGCTTTCTCCTGCCCCCTAATTTATCACCAATGACTTTGGTCAATGGAGTCTTCACCCAACTAGAGACAGAAGTAGTTTTTAATGCCTTTCTTGCTCATAAACAAAATGGCTTTTCTTCTTGGAGTTTTCAAAGAGCTTTTAAACTAATTTATTACTACAAAATTATTCAGTGTCTTTTTTTTTGGGGGGGGGAGCTATGCAGTACACTGAAAATACCATAGTGAATATAAGAGACCTTACTAGTTCTTAGGAGTTTACTACCTAGTATAAGAGGTAGGCCTAAATTGAATACTGTATCTGCAGAATTACTTCTCCAACATGAATAGTGTATTTGTGTATATTCTGGAAAAAGTATGTATAAATGGGTGAGGGAATCAGATCCACTGTTAAATGGATATTAATTACTAAACTGAATTGATATATGTTTCCTTATAACTTTGGCCCATTTTCCCCATTTTCTACTTGAATTCAGATAGAACAAACCCACATCTATTATTTTAATGTTCTTCAGACTCTTGAGCAAATGGGTGAGGGAATCAGATCCACTGTTAAATGGATATTAATTACTAAATTGAATTGATATATGTTTCCTTATAACTTTGGTCCATTTTCCCCATTTTCTATTATTTTAATGTTCTTCAGACTCTTGAGCATATCAGCAAATGATACTACATACGTTTGTGTTTTGGCATAGTCAGAGTTTATTGAGCAAATATTACTGGCATGATAGATTGAAAGTTGTATGAATGGGGAAAAAAAAGTCTTGAAAGTTAAAGACAGGTACCTCCTGGGGAGCTATTTATTTACATTTCAAAGGGGAATAAACCTTGGGATTATCACCTTTTCTCCCCAGAGAAGATTTACATTAAAGAGCAAAATGCTATCTCAACTCCCTTCCACTTCCATGTCTTCCTCTCCTTCGCCCTCCTTCTTCAGGCTGGACATCTTGAGATTCCTCAAGCCTCAAGCTAATTATCATTCCCCTGAGCACATTCATAATTGTTCGCTATTAGCATTCTGATTTGCCAATGTCTTCCCTAAACTAGCCCCTGGAATAAAATAATAAGTAAAACCCTTGGAAACTTTATGTCAGTCTTCTTAATCCAACTTTACATGTTTTTGTTAGTATACGGAACCGGATACAACTCAAAGAAGACATTTCTCTGTGTCTTTGTGTTGATGAGGCATGGCATCAGTCTTCCTTAGACCATCTAAATTAACTAGAAAACCTGTCCCAGCCTCCTGCACATCTGACTGTGTGTGTCTCCTATTAGATATTCCTTGGAAGCCTTGGGATACTGCCTGTAGACTTCTGGAAGAGATCCATAGCATTTTGAGTCATAGTATTGTCTCAGGAGATTGCAAATCAGTCCTAACATCTGCTTTCAAGTTGTCTTCAAGTATGATCACATAAAGTAAACTGAATGATGAATTCACCTTTTAAGTAAAGTTATGTAGTTGTGCAAGGTGAACTCTATGCAATAATAAATATTACTGGGGGAGGGAGTGGTACTTAAGAATAGTTGTCCTCATTTAACACAAGGAAAATAAAGCCAAAGTAAAAGTTTGCCCCAAATCCCAGAGTATGTGATGTGATGGTTTTTAATTTGAATTCTTGAAGGCTACGAATTTAGACAGGGCACATTATCAAGATGATCACCCAATGTCTACATGTAATAATCATTCCTGAACATAAATTCTCGCTCACTGGATGTGAATATTTTTATGTCTCCTAGAAATATTTTAGGATATTTTCTGGTCAGGCACATCAGGTGCTAGCTCTACAACACTGATAACTCTCAAAAAGACAATTTACTAAATGGCCATGTACTGTATGCAAGAGAAATTTCAGTAAGTAGAAAACCATCTTTTAAAATTTTTTTTTCTATTAGCACCCATTTGTTACATGATCTTTTGCTTACCTGAACAGTTTGATTCCTCTATTTGCTTTCAAAAGATACCCAGTATATGCTATAAATAGCCTAGTATATGCTATAAATAGAAATAAACATTCAGGGATATGATAAAGTATCATTTAAAAAGCCTTTCTTAACCTAGGATTCCTGCTTTTAACCACCATCCAAGTCAATTTGAAAATTTAATCCTCCTCCCTTGGCAATAATTATCAGCAAGGATTACATTATATAATTATTATAAAATAAAACACAATGGATCCATTTTTTACCTGTAATTATACATACTCAAAGCAATACATCCTCAAATTTCTCACATCTGTATAGCCTGGCTCTTTTCTGAATAGAGGGAACAATTTTATTACATTAACTGGCAATATCTTTCCTCTCAGACTTGCCTCTAACTCATTATTTCTATCCCGGTGTTCTTTCTTAGCACTCTGCATTTGTGATTGAACAGGTTCCAAAAGAGAAACTTTGTGTGAACAGTGAGCTCCCTCCTGCAAAGCTCTGGCTGATGGGGTACAAGATACTTACAGCGAGTTTACCTAGCAAATGCACTTCTTGCTGAACTGGGCAGCAGTCCACACTTCAAATGCCAGCAACTCCCGGTGAGCCCTGAATTGTCAGCTAATTTCAGCTAAAAATAAATCCTACAGTGGGGTTTTTCCATTAATTACGCTTAAGAACTAGGTAATAGTCTGCATGGCGTTAAAAGCAACTTTGCCCAAAGGTTTCAGAGTTGTATGAAAGCCTTTTGCACTTCATTGTCCCTGAAAACCCACGGTACTCACTCCAGTGAGGTGTTTGGCCACAGGTCACGCCTCCTGTCTTCCATGGCAGCTGATCCATGTACCCAAGTGACAACACAGCACAGCCGCCCAGCCTTTCTGAAGCCATCCTGCCGGGTGTCTTTTTAGTTTTCAGGATCAGGCTCTATGGAGGGAGAATATTGGATGCGATGATTATCATCGCTAGTATCATTATCACGATTATCAACCTCAGAGAATTACGCCATGTATGTATCCTGAGTTATTCCCCACCCCAACAACAAAAAGTCAACAAAAATAAACACAAATACAAAAAGCAAAACAGCAGCTTAGCATCCACATCACCACTTTTAATGTAGCTCACATTAGTTTAGCTATAGCTCAAAAGACACTTCATTGTTTCAGGTTGTTAACCACAATGTCTTAGAAGAGGAAGCATGTTTACTGTCATTTTGCAAAAGTCGTTTCTTCCTTTATGAATTTGGCAGCGAAGAATTTCAAAGATACCAGTGTGGGGTTGGTATCGCGCACCCGCCAAAGCTGTCAGGCCTCATTACCTCCAAGACAAAAATTACAGGCTAATGTATTAAATGCTTGAATAGAAAAGCGCCCGGCACCATCTCAGCTGCGCGTAATGGGGTGACACCAGCAGCCCACAGGCCGCACTCCAGCCGTCTCCCCGCCACGTTCCCATCGCAGTGCACGGAAGTGGAGAGATGATGAGCATCCCCGTCAAAATCGAATGGCTCGATTTACTGCCAGCGGGCCCCAGCAGCGCTGCTGCTCCTGTGAATGCAATGCATCATTCTAACACACCCCATTTCCAGGGTCTGTCACGAAGGTAACACACTTCTCCGGTGACTATTAGCATCGCAGCTCCCAGCCCCAATTTGTCTCTTTTAAAAAGCAAACTGGAAGTCAATTTGAGGGGTTTGTTCTGATTCTAGCAAATAAATTGCTTTCACGAAGAGGTAGGTTTTTGTTTCTAAGTAGTTCTGATTTTCCCGTCACTTTTTAAAAATTCCCATGTTTCTCTAGGAGGTTTCTACCTCTAGACATTTACAGCTAAGTTCTTGAGCACATTTTGCATCCCCCAAATGAACACAGGAGGTCACATGTTGACATCTATCACACCGACAGTTGCAGTGAACTTTCCCTCCTCCCACTTACTCGCCATTCATCCACACCTGGCTAACAAGGAAACTCAGAATCTCCTCCTGCCTGAATTTAAGCTGTGAACCCCAGCCTTGCTTCCTAGTAAACTGCTGTTCTGCTCATGGTGCCTGGAGAATGTGAGCTCCCCCCTCAACGGGAATGAATCGCTCTCTTCTCCTAACCAGGCAGATGCCTGAGCATGTCTCTCCTATTTCCAATCTGGAATCCTCTAAAATTGTCAAACTGCGGAACACTTTCAGGGAAGCTTAGGTTGTTTGAAAGAAACAGGTAAAATAGGAAGATCATAAGATTTGGAGTGAGACAGACTCAGGTAGGAATCTGTCTTACCAGCCTTAGTTTCCTAAACTCAGTTTTCCTATCTGTAAAATGGAGGGAAGTTATGGCTACTTTATAGGGATGTTGGGAGGGGTAAGAACTATAATGTAAGAAATTCACACTGGAAAAACTCAGTGGGTCTTTGAGGGCATTTTATTTTTAATTCATCTATTAAATATTTTCATTTGCCAACATGTTATGAGATTTATAGTCATAGAATAAAAATCTAGGCTATTACATCTACTTATAGCAATGCTTTCTAGACTGTTCTCTTCCTCCCCCTCCCCCTCACTCTTTCAATGTTGACCAATTACACTAAATATCTACTCAGCTGCGAACAGATTCCCAGTCATGACTCTGAAACCTTGGCTGAATGCATGACATTGAGCTCACATGGACTTGAGTTTCACTCTCCCCTAAGAATCCTCACTTCTCGGTCTCATGGCCCCACCAAGGCCAGTTGTGAAACTATTAGAATACAAATAAAATGCATTATAGTTTACTCATGTTTTACTCCAATATTTCATTTCTCTATTATAAAATAATACACATTAGTGGCTTTAAAGCATACTGTAACCTAACACACTTTATTTTTCTTAATTGAATACTGAGGATAACCAATGAACGGTATGTTTGGTGCTAGAGTAGACACAGCCACTTCCTTTCAGAAGGACGTATTCTAGATAGATGAAATAAAATGATACTCGAATGACTAAGCCAGAAGAGGAAATAGCAAAGTGCCATGAGAGAAAAATAAAACCCTAAGGAAATTTCACATACAAAGGGGACTAAGCAGAGCTTCTACGAGATGGTGTTTGGCATAGTCTAGAATATGTACGCATAGTCCAATTCCTTTAAATTGGAAAAAATGCATGGGATTTGGGACAAATAGGTACAAAAGAAAGAATGACACTTCAGGCTGAGGAAAATTTATGTATGGGGAATAGTACACGTAGATCACTTTGTAGAAGATCTGGAAAGTTTGGGTAAAAGTTTGACTTTAAATTGTAAGCAATTGGTAGACACTAGAGGTGTTTGAACAAGGAAATAATATGATATTTAAAAATTCTGCCTTAGCCCTAGCTGGTTTGCCTCAGTGGTTGGGCTCAGTTATTTGGCTCTGTAGGCCTGCAGACTGAAGAGTCGTAGGTCTAGAGCATGTAACTCGTTTGCAGGCTCAGTCCTCAGCCTTAGTTGGGATGTGTACAGGAGGCAACCAATTGATGTGTATTTCTCATATTGATGTTTCTCTCCTCTTTCTCTCTCTCTCTTTCTCTGACTCTCTTCCTCCCTTCCACTCCCTCTAAAAATCAATAGAAAAATTGCCCTAGCCGGTTTGGCTCAGTGGAAAGAGCGCCGACCTGTGGCCTAAAGGGTCCCAGGTTTGATTCCAGTCAGGGGCACATGCCCAGGTTGCGGGCTCAATTCCCAATGGGGGGAGTGCAGGAGGCAGCCAATCAATGATTCTCTCTCATCATTGATGTTTCTGTCTCTCTCTCCCTCTTCCTTCCTCTCTGAAATTAATAAAAATATATTTTAAAAAAATCAATAGAAAAATATCCTCAGATGAGGCGTAACAAAAACAAACAAGCAAAAAAATTCTGCTTTAAAAGAATGAACCTAGTAGCAATGTGCAAGTAATAGGAAAATAGAAATCAATAGGTTATTGGAACATCAATAGAATCCTTTTTTACAAAATAACTAATGAGGGCTCAAACCATAAGCCTCCAGGTAGTGCTACACAGTTCTCCTGGTAAAATACCTACTACAGAACTTTGTTCAATTAGGTGCTTAATAATTTTGAAGGACGTGGATGCATTCATATTAAATAGTCAGGCCATCTCGCCCTTTCATGCATGCCAACTCCTTATTACATTCTCTTTCCCACGTGCTCCCGGAAGCACTGAGGAGGGCAGCTCTGGCTTACCTGGTTCCCTCAGTGCAGCATGGCACCGCCTGCTTTTCTGCACTGCAGAGGACAGAGTGATCAGAGAGTAGGCCTGCAACTGACTCCATCCCCAGAGTGCTGTTTTCTCAGATGCCATTACAGGCCGTGTAAGGCCAGAGGCAGCCATGAAATGCGTTGCCTCTTCTCCATTCCTGGGAAAATAACTAAATTTTTCTACTTTTACAAAACATTTTTTTCTTCAATGGACTCCAAATGTTCTTTTAATATCGCTCACAATAGCTCTCTGTAGAAAAATTCTGGGCAAGGATGATCATTCTGACCTCACAGATGGGGAAAACTGAGACAAGGAGATGGAGTATCTTGCCTGAGGCCATGTAGCAAGTCAATTTCCGAGCCAGGAATAGTCATCGTTACTGTGCCTCCAATGCCTTGGCACAGAGCTCCGTCACTGTGCGTGTGCTCCTGAGCTGTGTGAGGGGCAATATTAAAAAAATACACAGTGCTATGAAAGCCACAGAAGAGAACTAAGCTCTCTAGGGGGAGACCATCGGGCAATACTCCCATGGCTCCCTCGTCCTCATATATATAATTTATTTGTAAACTTCCAATGTCATCTATACTTAACCTCTACACTTTTGCTCACTTTATCCAGTTCCTCACCAAAGCTGAAGTTTACACAGTATAAGACTCTGCCCAATGGAATAGCATGCTCCTCAGAATCACTTTTTCTTTCTTTACCTTATGGCTCTCACCATAAAAAGTACACAAAGAAATCATAAGCTTAGATATTTTATTTGATTAATTCATTACTTATATTCATTAGAGATGCCTTAGGCTAAAAGTAACAGGAAACCCAACTACTACAGGTATTTAAACCACAAAGACAATTATTGTTTATTCAGTAGCAAGTGTGGAGACAGGTGGTCTTTGAATTAATTTTGCAACATAATGATGCCATCAAATAGCCAGGCGCCTATACTGACCCCTTTCCCATATGACTCTTCTTGTTACCACATGGTGATAAGAGGGCTGCTGCAGATCAGACATCTAATCCTTGTTCAAGAAAGAGGAAGTTGAAAGTGGCAGTGCCAGCAAGCAACTATCAGGTATCTGTTTCTTTGATCAGGAAACAAGAATCTACCAGAAGCTACCTAGAAGAATGTTGTTTATATCTCCTTAACCAGAAGTAGCTCGCCAGGCCACCTCTAGCTTGAAGAGAAGCTGGAAAGAGACTATCTTTGCTTTATAAGAAAGAGGAAGAGAGGAAACGGGAGTAGGAGCCAAGCATCAGTCACCATCCTCAGGGCAATCAATGGAGACATAAAACACAGTATGCATGTTCTTCACTTAATATCTTGTCATAAAGCTACTCTTTGGGAAAAGAGTAAAATAATAATTACAAAGAGGTCAGAGGTATGAAAGAAATAGGGTAATAAATACATGACTGTTGAAGGGAAATGATTAAACAAAGGAGAAGAACTTTGATGTGATCAGAAAAACAAAAAAGTATCTTTTACAAGAAAAATGCCTATACACTTTTCAAATATACTATGAAAATAATGCAAAGAAATGGGGCATGCAATTCAGTTTATCTGAGCTCCTGTTTTGAGCTCTTACTTTTTTACTCCTCCTTTAACAATAATGTCATGGTTAATGATGGGGCCACAGCAGATAGCTGAGTTTTCCACCTCCAGACCATGGGAATCAGAAGTTTTCGCTTGGGTGGCTCTAGCTAGAGGATTAACCAATCCATCAGGATCCCACAAGCAAATAGGCAAGGTATAGCAAGAAAGCATTCTAAATATCAGAGCTGATAATGTAACGATTTCCAATTGCTACTGCCACTCTGCTGAATGAATTTTAAATATTTTATTTTTCAGCCATGCCCTGAGGCAAGCTCATCAAGAGTGGCACCAGGTTATAAATTTAATAAATTAATTAAATAATGTTGCTCATTGTGATATCTTAATGACACGCATCTGAAAAGCTCTTTATACTCATATTCCTAAGGCCCAGTACGTGCTCAGTGCTCCTGGTAAAGAGGAAAGTACGAATGAACTGCTGGCTCTCTTACTGTCTGTTTTGACTCCTCGGAAAACACAATATAATTGCAAACATGTATGGAGCAATTATGTGTCTGGCCCTGTGCTGGGCAGTTTATGGGTCTCTTAATTTATTCCTCACCATAACTCAGTAAGGGAGAGGACATTATTCTACTTTATAGATCAAGAAACTGAGAGCCAGAGATATTAAGTAACTTGTCTAGGATAACACATATTAAGTCATTGGTCACAGGGATCGTTATACAATCACTCTATTTCTACTGAAGCCACTCATACCAGTATCTACAACAAAACTGTCTCTGTCCTGGCTGGGTAGCTCAGTTGGTTAGAACATCATCCCCATATGCCAAGGTTGGGCCAGTCAGGGCACCTATCTCTCTCTCTCTCTCTCTCTCTCTCTCTCTCCTTCCCTCCCTCTCTCAAAATCAATAACATAAAAAGAAAACTTTCTCTTCGTATTCTACAAATACTAGACACCTCTCAACTCAGGAAATCAAGGCATTTCTAATGGAATAGGGCTTGCCATTGTGCAGATTCTTAATAAATGGTTATTAAATTGAAATGCACTCTTCAGCTGCATGTGTATCTTTATTTCCCAAGGAGCATCGCTTTATCAAAATAAAAATGAATGCAATGGGTTGGAGGGATAGGGACAGTTCAAATTATTGCCACCAGAAAGCCTTACGCACCATCTGCCATGAGATGTATTCTCTAACAATGCAGACCCCGTGGATACAGGCAACCAAGTGGAGTCAAACAGTCCATAGCTTAATTGCCTTCTAAGTTTTCACAGCACCAAGAAAAGGCTTGACCCTACCGAGCCAGCTGGCAGGAAAATATGTCTTCTGAAAGCCTTCTGACCTTGAAGCACTCGTTTCAAAAAACTTCTTCCACCCATAGGCAGATATGTTTATCCATCAACCCTGGTGTGAGGGAAAATGAGTCTATGGAGACAAATTTCAGGAAAAGAACTGCAGGGTGTTTTTTCTTTTTAAAGCACTTGGGTACATTTGAGGTTCATTTCTTATTTCCAAAAGAAACTGATGGGAAAAGCCATGGAAAATGCCACAGTGATAGTATTTTCACGACCTAACTCCTTGACTTTCTATACGTCCAAGGGATATCTGGCTTCTAAAGAATATTTGAGTGCCAAAC
This sequence comes from Myotis davidii, assembly GCF_000327345.1. Taxonomy (NCBI): domain Eukaryota; kingdom Metazoa; phylum Chordata; class Mammalia; order Chiroptera; family Vespertilionidae; genus Myotis; species Myotis davidii. The sequence continues at coordinate 447,907 of NW_006283631.1, forward strand.
AGCACTTAATTCACTTACAAAATAGTATTAAAGCTTCAAAAAATTTTGACTCAGCTTTACCCAAATAATACTAACTTCTGAAGGTGCTTATTTTTGTAGGATTTGGTATCTCTTGACCTTTACCTTTAAAAAATACTTTTGAAAAATGTTATGTCCCTGCATATTCTCTCTCTTTCTCCCCGCCTCTCTTGCCCCCCATCTCTTTATCTGCCACACACACACACACACACACACACACACACACACGCAAAAAATGTCTTTATAGTTAAAAGCACAATATTTTGAAAGTCTTAGTTGTACTATTTCCAGTGATATGATCTCTTGCCAGCCACCAATTAACTGATTTCAATCTGTTTCTTCATGTGTAAAATTGAGGTAAAAGCATCATCTACAGTTGATTGTTGTTATTCGTGGTAAATATGTTCTATAAAGTTGCCACAACCACTGAATGAGCCAAATACTGAACCCTTGCTCCTGGTGAAAATACAGGGTTAGGTTCCCATGAGCCTCTGGTCACACTTCCATCAACTGATGATTCCGTGACTTTTGTATGTGTGTTTTAATATACATGGCGATTCATTAACAATGAACTCACAGCTAACAACACTGAAACTCAAGCCTCAGTGAAGTGTTTCTAACACTACCTCTCGCAGTTAGAAACATCAGACAGTACTTCAGCGCTGTGCGTGTGGACCATACTAAACAGCAAAATCACCAACAAAAAGGACAAAAGTGTGAAAGACATGGCACTAAACCAAACAGACCACGAAAGGGACACTTATTTGGGTCTGAGAGCTGAAACCAGAAAGCAGGGTGGAGTCCCTTGTTCGACCTCAGCTGGGAATGCTAACCTAGGGCAACTCAGATTTTCACCCCTCCATGCGTGGCTATGACAGGCCTCATATGCTGAGAGTACTGATTTGGGGGTTGTCCAGAAATGGTAGCGAGTAGCTGAATGTGCTAATATGGAATCTGCTAATGATGACTGACTGTACTTAAGAATATTCAAAATCAAATTCTGATTTTCTTACATATGGTTCTTTAGATTGAATAGAAGTCCTGGAAATTGTCATTAACATGCCAGGGGTGTGTAGACTTCCTGCTCTACCTTTTACATGGCCCCAGGGCTCGGATGATAGGGAGAAGGCAGTGCTCCAGCAAAGATTGATGGAGATGCTGATTTGCAATGGTCCAAGGAGCCAGAGCCAGCAAGGATATGCTGCTTGTGAACTGTTCATGGCATGTGGGTTCTAAATGCATTTCACTCACTCATTTATGCAGCAAACAATATTACAGGAGTTTTGCCAGGCAGCGTGTACCAAAAAGAAATATGCAATATAGCCATTCCCTTCCAGGACTGTTCTCAGCTTCTCGGGGTATGTACACAGGCCTGGCTGTTTAGCTCTGCCTGCTCATGCAGGAAATGGCAATGCAGGCTTGGGTTTGCTCCCAGATGTATCCTCTCAGACTAGTGTGTAACCCTGGAAAATCACACTGGGAAAGTGGGATGAAGATGAAGGCCAAACAGTGAATAGCCCCTATTCCCTGAGGGTTAGTATAAAGATAAGGTGCATGTGAAAGCAATATGGAAATTTTCAAAGACTATATTCATGTTAACCTATTGTTTTTATTGATGATGGGAATGAAGTTATACCGTCGCATAAGTCACCAGTTTCATGAGGCAGTAGTTTGTTTTCTCTGAGCAGCTAGTTTGAAGAAGCAACACAAACTGATTTTTAGAAGGCTAATGTTTTTTGGCATGCTGGAAATGGCTGGTGTGTGCTCTCTCCCCTGTAGTTTGAGGATTTCAGATCATCAATGTAACTGTGTAACAAAGCACTAATCATACCTCTGCTAACAGAATGTAAGTTGAAATTCAGTGCTGGTGCAAATAATGTATATTCCTGGAATTGAATTTTTAAGGTATAAAATTAAGAAATATCAACAGTGTGCTAACCAGTTTGGCTCAGTAGAGAGAGTGTCAGTCGGAGGACTGAAGGATCCTGGGTTCTTATCTGGTCAAGGGCACGTACCTCAGTTGCAGGCTTGATCCCTGGCCCTGGTCAGGACATGTGCAGAAGGCAGGTAAACAATGTGTCTCTCTTACACTGATGTATCTCTCTCTCTGTCTCTCCCCCACCTCCTAATCTCTCTAAAAGTCAATAGAAAAAAAGATCCTTGCATGAGAATTAACCAAAAAAAAAAGTAGAAGAAGAAGAAGAAGGAAAGAAAGAAAGATAAAAAACAAGTTCATTTGTAGATGATCTGAACCTGAAATTACTGCACTGGAAGTGATTCACATCTTCTCAAACTCCCATTGTCAATGGTGGTAGCATCATCAATCACTCCAGACAGTATTTGACAGAAAAGCGCTTTAAGTCATATCTTAAAGTCAGCTTTTCATCATCTTTTTCTTAACCCTAACTATCCAATTACCAAGCATTTGGGTATTATGCATATTTTCATCCTATCAGTACTGCATTCTATTTTCATAGATTCTAGGATGTTCACTGCAATTAGTTTCATCTTTTTTCGATTATATGAAAAAGTGAATTGGCCAGAGAGAAGTAATTGTCCTATTTTTCCTCCTGTTAATAGGATGCTAGAGTAACTGTAGGTTCTTTGCAACAGCAAAGGATAGCACCTCCCACTTTGGTAAATATTAAATTCTGAGTGGAAGAGCTCAATATCAGTAATCATGTACCATCATTTTACAATAGCACTACAATTAGCACATTTGTTCACCTGTGCAGTTCTTACTAACTTACTAATGATCATTCTCTAAGATTCCCCTATTGCTTCATCCATCCAACAAAAGTAGCTAAATTTGATCTGAGTGAAATAATAGTACCCAAGTCCCCTTTTTACTTTTCTTTAGATCCGTTTCACACATTCCAATGAGCTGTTTCTCATTATTATTTAGGGTGTTAGTCTTGATTTTCCTGGATATGAAGGGAAGGAGAGGTTACCAGAGAAAGAACCTTCTTAAGAAATACAATTCAGAAAGGGAGCCATGACCCAGAGCAGTAAATAACAGTCTGGGTACAGTCCTATATATTCTTTAAAAATCATAATCAATTTTTTTCAATTTTCACAAAACCAATGGGAGGGTATGGTGAAAGATTTGAGTGGCAAATTATTACCTAGAATGCTGTTACAGAAAAAAAAAAAAGAGCATGAAAAACTTTAAATAATAAGTATTATCCTCTTGACAGTCTATGATAAATACAAAATTGTTGCATAAATCTGAAAGGAGTTCTTACTTTATCAGTTCCATCTTAAAATATTATTAGAGTCTCTCCCCAACCTCTGACAGTGGTTCTGGGTATTTTTTTACTTTTTAAACTTGACTTTCAGACTTAAAAAAAAAAAAACCCTAGCTATGGAAAGATATTTGAATAAACTTGAAGGGTTTTCTACTAAATGTCTGCACTGAAATACAAGGTGATGTCGCATCCTGTGGATTTTCAGACCTGGGAAATGGTCATGTGCAGTTATCAGATGCGCCTGCCTTACCCTGAAACATGCTCCAAGGAAGGCAAGCCGTCATCCATTCAGTGTTTAAGTTCTTAGTAAGCGGCTGCTGCTCTCTAGGTGCTGTGCTGAAGTAGTGCTGGCACTGGGAGGCCGTTGTCTAATCTTAACAGATACAATGTGGAGTTTTATCCTGTGTCCACATAGTACTTCACCTTTTAATGAAAGAATAGAAAGGAAAGTCACATTTTTTTAGTGCTATGTGTTGGGCACCATAGCAGAATTTTTTTCTGGTGATTTCATTTAACCCTCATATTAACCCCAAAAGGAAGGTCATTCAATTTCTACAGAAAACAACTGAATCTCAAGGGGGTCGAACACATGTGGGCAGTGACATGCAATTTGAGAGTGGTAGAGCTGGAAATGAAATCCAATTTAATCTGAATTCAATTTCACCCATTCTTCTTTGGCCTTTGAGTTATGGAGGGAGATTTTTGTACCTTCAGAAATCCACTATACTGAAGCAGCGCCTCCCTTAAGGGGATTGTACACCAAGCTCCTATCAGGGAGAGGATGCCTTCATTTCTCAGTCACTACTTCAGGAGAATCCATGGCCTCCCGTGCACTAGAATGAAAGCCAAGAATGGCAGATAACCAAGGGCCTAGGGTACAGAGGGAAGAAAACTTTAAAGTATTTTTTATTACCTGTCTGACCAAGGACCAGCCTAGTCTATATAACAACTCTTCTTTCCTGATATTTTGTAGCAGTGGATTTATCAGAAATAGATACATTCATGAATTACAAAAACCTACAAAATCTCTGGGGGGGAAGGGGTTTCCCTCACTTTGGGGGTACTGATATACACAACTCCCAAAGCCCCTGAAAAATAACAGATGAGCTTATTTCTCACATGCTTAAATTTCTGTTCTTTCATTGATGGAAAATGGCTTTGGGTATAGCCTTCCCAATGTGCTCTCCAAGTATTTTTCTCCTGCATAAAACATGAAATTGTGAAGCGCAGAGGACTATACAGTTCACTGCAGCCACCAAAAGTCATTGATTCCTGCATTTATTTCTTCCAGATTTCAAATCTTTTTTTATGCTGCTTGTCATATAGGGTTGACATGTGTCACAGACACTGCTACATCCTGAAGTGATGCATAACCATCAGACAACATTTTCAAAGAATAATACATCTTAAATGCCTCTCTATTTAGTGTGATGTACTCAAGACAATTGCCAAAAGTCAACATTTATGAGAGCACTATAAATACAATGAAGTTATTTCTCTATTGGACCCAGAAATGCTAATAAACAATAAAAACCAAAGGGAGAGAGAGTCTCCAGCTTAATTAGTTTGCTGATTTTAAATGCACAGAATTAACAATTTGTTTTAAAATATCATTGAAAGATTGGTTGATGATAACCTTTCAACTCCCTTCTGATATCTCATAGTCTTGGATTTCAGTCCCTAGGATTCTCATTTAATATGCCACTGGTTTTCTCTGAGCTATCTGGAGATTTCTTTACTTGCTAAGGATCAATTTTTCTCATCTTTTAAATCGTGCCTCTTCTCTGGAAATTATTGTGGCCCAAAGGAAATGAGTAGAAGAGGAAGGTCATTTTTATCCAGTAGCACATTTATTCAAGTATTTCTGTAATAAGGTGAATATGGGTGCATGTGCAGGTGTGAATTTATATATATGAGTTATGTAAGAGAATAACATTGGAATGAGTTAAGTGGCAGGGCTTGCCATAACCTGGTGAGCAATGGTCTAGGCAGGGGGTCTGAATAGATTACAGATCAAGAGAACTAAGTCACTATTTTCTCCTTCACTGTGAAGATGTATAAGGTAAAAATAAAGAATCATCATGCCATGCAGACAGGGTGGCTCTGTTTCTTGAACATCGTCCTATACACTGAAGGGTTGCCAGTTGATTTCCTGGTCAGGGCACATGCCTGGCTTGCAGGTTCAATCCCTGGTTGGAACACATGCAGAAGGCGACTAATCAATGTTTCCCTCTCCCCCTTCCCCTCCCCTTCCCCCTCCCCCTCTTCAGGTGAGGAAAAAAATCATCATGCCACATTACCCTCTATATTCTAACACACACAGACACATACACATACTTTTATCTGGACCCATGTCCCATACAAAACCCTGGCACAATCATTTTATTAGGCAAACTTATTTGTGTAGAGAGCCACAGTGAACTAAGGCAAAGTTGAGTTAAATATTCATTAGGTGAAAAATGTAGCACTCTCTTACACCCTATTAGATGCTATTTTTCTATATGAATACAGTGTTTCTGCTTGACTCTTAGCTTTGAGTCATTCAGAAACAAGGCTATGTAATTCATTCATTCCACAGGGCTTCCATGGTATGAATTTGGTGGTTTGTAATGTCTTCTCTCTCAACTCTTGCCACTTGCTCTCATTATTCATGCTGCACAATTACTAATCTATTAGGTTGAGGTACGTGAAATTGCCAATATTGAACCTTTCAGACTATAAAAATGGTGATTTCATACTTCATTCCATAACTTCAGTTCACCAGTCTTATCACGTTACCTCACTCTGGGCTCTGGTCCCTGCTCAGGTTAGCTCTTCTTCACTCCATTTCTGATACTCAGCCCCTTCCTGCCTTTACTTGGCTAACTCTGCTCATCCTTTAGGTCTCTGCTTCTATGCCTCTTTCTCTAGTAAACTTTTCATTGAAAAAAAATGGGTGTTGTGCTCCTTCTAACCAGAAAAAGATTAATATAAAGTTGAACCTTTATATAATTATATAAACTTGTGAACCTTTGTTTTTCTCACATTTAGTTACCTACCTGTTTGGAACATAACCCCATTGAATCCCTAGTAGAGAGTAAGAATAAACAAAAAGGAAAAGGTAATTAACAAGTACCATGACTCATCACTATACCTACTGGGTCACAGGCAAGAGTCTAAGAGGACACATTGCTGTAGGACCTCAGCAGGCCACACAAATTTACAGCATAGTCTTTTTTTTATTATTATTATTATTTTTATTGCTTACAGTAGAGAGAAACATCAATTTACATCGGCTGCACAGCATAGTCTTAACACATCTCCCATCACACTGACTTGCTTCCACCAACCAACATATGTTACCAACAAGCAGATAATTAACAGAGTCATCTCAGCTACATTTGGCCAGACTATGAGGTCAGGTTTTTTGTGGATTGTTGTTGTTTAATGGCTTTTGATTAATTAACCACAGGGATGCACCAAGGTGGGTAAATGGTACTGAGATTTATGCTTATAGTCATTTTTCCATGCCTGTGCTTTCTGAAGTTTAAGGCAGTTTCTGTCCAGCCCCAGCTCCCTATTGACATACTCAAAGAGCTTAAAATTATATGGCCTTTCCTGTGTTGGCGAATAATAACGGTAATGATCAAAATCACCTGACTATCCAGAAGAGATCATTAAAAAGGATTATTACACTATACTATAACAAAAGGAAGCAGCAGGCAGAGGAAAATGAATAGGGAACTTTAGGTATATATTTGAACCAAAGACAAACTTAATTGATTTTTTTATTTTTATTTTATTTTATTACTGGAACTAAAGCTTTTGAGAGTAACTTAATTTTTACACAGAAAAAAACCCGGATTAAGAAAGATTTCTAAAGTCAAGAGGGAACTTTTCTTTGGCAAGTGACCTTTGAACTTGTTAAACTGAACCTATCAATGGGGTCAATTCCATTGCACCTTCATAAGTATGGATAGTTTCTCAATTTAAAGTGAGCACTTACCCTTAACACCAGGAGCCACCTATAATGTAGAGTTGGTTTTTGCCCAAAGGGTGAAATAATAAATTCTTCTTCAAAGGTGAAACCTACTTGTGTCATCTACTGCATATTTTTAGAGGGGTGTGTGTGTGTGTGTGTGTGTGTGTGTGTGTGTGTCTTACCTTTTTAAAAAAAATAAAGTAAAATATGTGAGGTCATTAGCTGGAGTAGAAATAATGCTCTTGCCAAGAGTATCAAAATAAAATAAAATCGCAGATGTCAGATGATCCTAGCTAATGTTTCATCATGAAAATCCATAACATTGACTTCCTCTTCTGGCCAAGATGAAGTAACAGAAACCGTATTTACCTTCCTGACTAAACTAACTAAAAACCTAGACTAAATGTTTAAAAGAATAGTTGTCAGACATTGGACATCAGACGTACAGAAAGAACTGTGATTCCTGGGGGAAGGAAACACATGAAGTGAGTCCGATGATTGCCCCAACTTACTTACTTGAAAAATTTTCCAAACTGCAGCACTTGGAGGGGGACCAGATAGAACCTGGCTCTCTCACTATTGAGGAGACAGACCTGGGAGTGCAGAGAGGACAATGTAGCTTTGAAGAGCTGAGGACTAAAAATAATTACTTTTTCTGACGCCAGAATGTTGAAAGAATTCATTGCCAGCTGATGTTAAAGAAGTGCTTCAGACTGAAAGAAAATTATACCAAATTGAAATATGGACCTATGCAAAGGAATAAAGAATAGGAGAAGGATAAACCCTTTAGATCATGTAAATGCTAAAAATTGAGACACCATACAGATAGATACTAAAACCTTAGCCCAATTCCTATGTTCAACATTTATAATGGAAACTAGAGGCCCAATGCACGAAATTTGTGTGAGGGCCCTCACAGCCCTGGCTTCATCTGGAAGGTTATCCAGATGGTCAGTCTGCTGCTCGGTCTAATTAGCATATTAGCTCTTTGTTATATAGGATGGTCCAAAACTACTTTTGTGCCCCTTGCAGGTAAGACTTTGGAGGGCAGATTTGCTGCAGATTTTGGGGGAGAGAATGTTGCCACATAGGTTTCCATCACTTCCTGTGGTGGCGAACATGGAGTAATTCCCACTTCACCTCAAACCTGGGGAAAGGGATGCTTTTGGGACCCCTTGGAGAGTGTGTAGTTGTAGTCATGGAGAATTTATCCCTGACTCATACCCAAGAAAACTTGAGTCACCTAATGCTACAGAATAGATGAGAATGTATAATTTGTCCCAACTCCTAAGTTTCTAAGAGCAAGGGATATGTGGATGTTTTCTAGCATAAGCACTGACTCCGGAAAGAGGGCCAGTATCACAGGATCAGAGCAACCCAGAAGGATGATGAGACCACAGTAACAAGCACATGAAAGTGAACACCAGATTCCAGAAAGCATTGCAACTCTCTGAAACAGAGAGGCATCCACCCAAGTCAAGAGAACTCCGGAAAAGTAATCTTCAGTGCATCAGTGGGAGTTCTTGGAAGTGCCCCAATTGTCATCTTTAACCCTCTGCTAACCTGGAAGAATGCAAAGTCACTCCACTAAGAATTGTCCTATCCTTTATCTCTCTCATCCACTTTCTCCATCTGCTATAATTTTACCAGGACCCAGAACAACAGCTATCAAGTGCAGCAGGAGTTGTGTGGGGAGTGAAAGCAAAAAGTAACCACACTCTTACCCTGAAGGCAGAAAGCCACAGGCTGCAGGTCAAAACACAGGGAAGGGTGAGAATATGTACCTTTGGATGAAAATTGTGTTGAACTACACAAAATACCAACAGGTATCTTGTTTAAAAATAAACAAACAAAACACTAGGCTAAGTTTATTAAAGGAGGAAAGTCGTACTTTGCATCACTTTTATTTTTTTAATTTTTTAAAAGTATATATTTTATTGATTTTTTACAGAGAGGAAGGGAGAGGGATAGAGAGTTAGAAACATCGATCAGCTGCCTCCTGCACACATCCTACTGGGGATATGCCTAGTACCAAGGTACATGCCCTTGACCGGAATCAAACCTGGGACCCTTCAGTCTGCAGGCCGAAGCTCTATCCACTGAGCCAAACCGGTTAGGGCACTTAGCATCACTTTTAAATGTCATTTTGAAATCTGTTAAATTTGAGAGAAAACAAATGTATACATATATCTATTTGCAAGTATAATGAAAATATTTGTAGATATGCACCAAGAAATGGTTACTTCTAGAGAAGATGACCGAGCAATAAGGATAGAAAAGAGTTTCTCATGTGCATCATTTATAACTCTATGAAACTTTTTCTTTCCTTACCACGTGCATTGTGGCAGTCACTGTCAGTTGCTACCTGATGCCCATCCACCCCTCCCTGCCAGGAGACTCCTGGTTTTGCTCAGGATAGCAATGTGCCCCACCCCGTGATGGGTCTCAGGTGATCTAGACTAGTCATGACAATATGTCCCATGATTTCCCAGCTCCCTTGAAACCAGAAGAAGCATGTAAGTCACTTCCTTAAAAAATCATCAAGGGATTGCATGGCACCGCCTTTTTCCCATGATCCTCGCTTCCGGCCACAAATGCAGACTGATGGCTGGAGGTGGAACAAACACTGAATAGCACTGGGAAGGACAAAAGAATCACAGAGCTGTTGGCTCTGACATTTGGAGCCTGTAAACCAAAGCCAGAACCTCCCGACCTCTTGTTATCTAAGATCACAAGTGTGTTCCTACCAGGTCCAGAAGCATCATTTGATAGCTTGTTAGAAATGCAGATGCTCAGGCCTCAGCCCAGACCTACTGAATCAGAAACAACATGTTGACCAGGTTCCCAGGGGATTTACAGATACATCAGAGCATTCGAATATCTGCTCTGCAAAAAAATACCCCCCCACCCGCCCCACTTGATTAAGTTGTTGTCAGGTATTATATTAACTGGAGCTGAAATTATTTAAATCACATGTATGGAATGCATTATCCACTTAAAAAATATACTTAAAAATAAATTTGTGGTATAATAAAAAATATTTGCAGAAACTTTAAAAGAATGTTTAGGGGTTATTTATTTCCTTTTAGATCCGAATAGAAGAGCAAAATCTAAAAATGATAAATGAGGTTTCTATTCCTTCCAAAATAAAGAACAATTTCAAATTAATTACAAATACTAAAGTTTTAATCTGTGAACCATCCTGTATAAAAGCTGTGGCTTAATATTAAAATGGCTCCAATAATGAGATGCTATAACTATAGGTAAATATACACATATGATCAATCAATTTATTTCTTTTTGAAAAACATTTTTTATTGGTTTTGAGAGAGAGAGGAAGGGAGAGGAACAGAAAGAGAGAGAAACATGGATATGAGAGCAGAACATCAACTGGCTGCCTCCTGCACGCCCCCTACCAGGCTTGGGGATTGAGCCCACAACTAGAGCATGTGCCCTGATCAGAAATCAAACCAGCAACCCTTCAGTGCATTAGATGATGCCCAACCAACTGAACCACACAGGCCAGGGCTAATCATTTTGTTTTTTAAATTTTACCAAGTTGTTTTTAGTCTAGATTTTAATTTTATCAAATGTATGCTCTACAATAATTGTATCAATCAAAGAACATTCTTTGTCTGTACAGATTAATTTGGGGGGAGGAGGGGGGCTTGTATTTAAAACCTAGATGCTGACTACAAATCACTGACGGAAATCACCTGAATTTGGCGCAAAAAAACAAAACAAAAAAACACTCCCATTACTAGCATTTTCTGTTTCTTCTCACTGCTCAACTGAACTGCTTATGTAGTCTGGCTCTGCTATTAAGAAATTTGGGACTCAAATCCTTGGATTGATTTCACCATAACAGAATTGTCAGCTACAGAATTCTGTAAAATTTTCCTTCCTTCTGCATTTACTTAACCCAAAGATTTGAAGTCTCGGTTGCCAAAAGTTTTGCACTTCACAAAAATTTCACAGGATAACTAAGAGAAGCAAAAAGAGGTGACTGAATCAATCTGTTTTGTGCCCATATTCGGAACATATTTGTAGAATAGAAAATGTATCTGTTTGATAACCCAAAAGGTTATGCAGTGTTTTCTGTACACATAGTTTGTAAATGTGCATGCAAGGCTGAGGTGGAACACAGCTCAGGGAAATAGCTCATGCCTGTAACCTCCATTGAATAGGTAATGCATCACCGCCATTGAGATTTCAGGACCATGTTTCATAAAAAGAAGAGAGGAAAGGGCTACTAAAGTAACTACACCTTCAGTTTCACACTGATACTGAAAATACCACAATGATTAAAACTCCATTAAAACCCCATCAGACTGATTGTTCATTGAAATCGTGGTTTTTAATTTCATTTTAATTTCTGACTCCCGTGGATGGAGAGAGGGTCACATACTAAACCTGACAAGCTCAGAGGAGGCCTGCATGGCGGCCTTACAAACTCAGAGAGCTAAAGTAACCACACAGGATGGTCTGAACATAAAAATTTCTAACTAAGCGTGAGCCATGGTAAGTAGCCATGTCCTAGGCCAGTGTCTGCCTTGCAAAGGTCAATATTTACTTTAACTGACCCTGTCTATTGTCTTTTTGCAGCTAAAGGTGACTATCTTTGGAATGTCAGAGTAATGCCCTATTTTCTCAGATTCTTCAGGGCACGGCACAATCTCCCTCCAGAGAACAGACCTCTCCTTATTATCTTGTTGCCCAAATACCATCTCTGGGTGCTGTAAATGTTAACTGTTAACTATTTTATTCCCACCAATGTAAAAGAAGGATTTGACTCCTCATTTTACTCTTTATCCAATCTCAAATATTTCCCCACTTTGCTTTCTCCTGCCTCCCTAATCTACCACCAATGATTTTCATGGAACCCCCTCAGGGCTGGCTACTCCTTAATAAACTGCAAAACTGTCATTCTTCAGAGTATTTTCTCAATCTGTGGAGATTTTACTTCCTAGCAATTGTCGTCAGTTTGGCTCAAATATACTCATAAAATTTCTCTACTAGGTTGGATTTTTTTTTTTTTACACTGACACTGCACACCTTAAGTGTCCTTCTTTAGTGACTATTTTTCAACAGGCAAAGTCTGAAAGGTACTGCTCAACTCACAGCATTCTACTTCTCTAAATTTTTTAAATGTCTATATCTGGGTCTCCTATTGGACTATGACCCCCATCCCTAGGACTTTGCCCGGCTCATAAGCACTCTATTTTTTTTTTTCATTTAGTTATACGTTGGCCTCGCTGCATTCCTAATGCTCACAGAAACACAGTTGCTCTGCTGTGCGTGTGCTGTTCCATGTCATCCATGGATGCCCAAGAATTTTCTTGCTTGCTTCTGAGACACTGGTTTTAAACGTGGAAATGAGAACTGAAATTATAAAGCTGCCCTGGGGCTGAGTGGGTTTAAAATATAAGGCCTTGGATTCCTGTCTGTCAGTGATTAGCTGAAAGATTTAGAACAAGTCTCCTAACTTCTCTGGGCTTTCTGTTTTCAGTAAAATGAGGATTTTTGCTTTAGATTCCATGATTTCCGGGGTCCATTCCACACCCAGCCCCCACCTTCAACCTTCTGAGTTCTCAGCTTTTCCTCATCTCTCCACCGCACTGTCATCACACCCATTGCCAAGCACAGGGCTGAGGAAAGTGTAGGTGTATTGTAGAGGGCAGGCAGGCTCTCCCAGCAACTGCTCTGCGATCCTCCATAATCGTCCATGAGTTTTCTTGGTTTTGGGGAACAAGCAAATTCTTTCCAATTATGTTAGCATGGGTAGCTAGTTAGTATTAATAAAGGAAAGGATCTGAGGGACTCAGACATTAAACATAATAAACGAGGGAGCTGAATCAAACCGTAAGCCTGAGTTAGTAAGAAGCTATAATATTCACAGCTTCCCTAGGGGACAGCTGCATCTTCAGTCCTGGAAACTTGATTCCTGAGCAGAAGGAACAGTAGAACCAGTACTGGGATTCCCCAGGAGCAAAGCGGGGGATCCCTCTGCTGGGCACTCCTGTAGTGGGAGCCAAGGTAC
>NW_006283631.1:461259-509827 GCF_000327345.1 Myotis davidii
CCAAAATGGGGACATAAAGGGGTGGAGCCAGCCTGGAAAAGGACCAGCTTGGATGAGGGCACAGAACCCTGCAAGACCTAGGAAAGGATTGCTTAGGACGAGGTTCCAGCACAAGCTCGGGAAGTGCCCAGGAAGTAGATTGGGTCATTTGAAAGCCCTCTGCTCTCTCCGAAAACCAAGACAATATGCGGAGGGTTATCAAGGACCTCAGAGCAGTTGTTGCGAGAGCCTGCTCGCCCTCTGCAACCCTGAGGGTGTACGATTTCCCTTCACCCCAATAAACCTTACCATTGTGTTTAAACTTCTCCCACATGCGTGCCCTTTGAAATTCATTCCTGGTGACACTACAGAACCCATTTCACTGGCAGCAGCACCACTCAGAGGATGTGTTTCATAACATTAACAATCCAGTGGCAAAAGCCTTCCTAAAATGATTATGGTTTTTATTTTTTAAACTATAGGTGAAGAGGTAGAAGCCCATGAACAGCTTATCAGGAATAGACACCAAATTGCCATACCTTGAAGCGATGCTCCAATCCAGAAGCGGGTTTCTCCTCTGCGGTTAATTGTCGCTGTCTGACACTTACCACTGAAATGTTTTCTAAGCCCACAACACCAAAAGTTTCAAAAACTGCCACACGCCAGTAAAAGGACAGAACAGGACTGATAGCTGTGTCCCTAACCCCTCTTCCAAGAAAAATCCGCAGAATGTATCAGTTACTCAGCCTCCCCTTATCTTGGCCAATGAGAAAGCGGGAGGAAAGTAGCCCAAGGCCAAAAGTATGCTAGCCACCCCCTGTCTTTGTGTAACCACACCCTAGCTGCACCCTGCCCTTGCATCACTAGCCCCCCGGCCCTCACTCACCCAACCAGAATCGGCCAAATCAGTGGTCAGAGTGGGCCCCCACCCCCCGACCCCAAGCCCTATAAATTCTTTGTTCTCTTGGAACTCCAGGCTCTCTCGCACCCTATCGCTGCTGCATCGGTAGGGGTGGCAAAGGGACCAAGCCCCGGGCTTGAATAAAGACTCTATGCTTTTCCATCCGACTCGGGGCTCCCTGGTGATGTCCTTTGGGGGATCTTGAAATCTGGGCATAACACCAGCAGTTCCTATTACTGACCACAGGAATATGACAATGGACCCGGATGTGAGGGGGAAGCCACCCCCAGGGCATTTTACCTGGTCCACCTGGCACTTCTGCAGGTGATAATAATGAAAGTTGGCAATGACCTTAGCAGAACTACCTAGGACAGCTTTCTATCAGGTTAAGGTTCCTTTTAAAGTCCTTTGGGATGTGGGAAATAAAGATTTCTGTTGACAACAACCAAATGTGCTGTTTAATGTCACCTTTTCTGTTTCCTGACACAGACATTTACATAGCAATTGCCAGAGAAAATCTCTCTTTTCCCTTCTAATTGACTTGAACTGCTCCTCGATCATTCTTCCAGTCCCCAAAGCCATAATGAGGGGGTGGAATTCCTTAAGCTGCAGGCAGAATTATTTAAAGCACTCACAAAATGAGTCTGATGCCAAAGCAGGTGTCCCCACGCTCTCTCTGCTTTCCTCCTTTGCTCCCTCCCTCCCTTTTCTGTTTTTATGAATCTCCTTTGTTATATTTTTGCTTACAAATATCGAATTATTCTTTTCACTTTGTCTTCGGGTGTGTTAACTCTGTACATCTGTGGCACTGAACGGTGCCAAAAAGTACAGGTCAGTAGGAGCCCCTACAATTAGGAAAGCCTTGCTGTATTTTTTGTAAGAATTCTAACCCCATTTCTTGGGCTCCCACAAACCCTGGGTGTGACGAAGAGAAAGGAAGAAAACTACCTTGAGGCAAAATCTGTTCTTGGCAAATTTAGGAAAGCATTCTCAGCATGCTCCACTTGCCTTTCTATGCCTTTTCATTCTCTCTCTCTCTCTCTCTCTCTCTCTCTCTCTCCCTTCCTCCCTCTCCCCCTCCCTCTCCCTCAAAGATTTTCTTATTACATCCCTTCTGTAAGTGGGAGGCAGAGGTTGATAATGGAACAATAAAAGTAAGCCTTCACTTAGAAGAGGTATTTCCCCTACATTTAACAAACATTTATCAATTTATACACATAAAATGATGTCAGTCCCTGCCCTCAGGGAGTCCTGTATCTAGTACCCAAGAAAGAAAGGAAAAAATCGCACAGATAATACGCAGTGGGTAGCTGGGTAAGTACTCCGCAGGGAGATTACAAGGTGCCATGAGAGCACATACTAGTAAATGAGGATCATGACCTAGTTTACTGGGTCCAGGAAGGTGAAAAAGAAAGATTCCACATGTGATCTGAAGGGCGAGGAGCTGAACTAGGTGAAGAAGAGGTCAGGGAGAACCCTCTTGGCAGACTTTAAAAAGGCTCTGAGGAAGAAGAAAACTGGATTTTTTTGAAATAGAAAGAAGGTCAGAATGGCTATATTAAAGGTGTTACCAATTGGGGTTACTGGCTGGGACCTCAGCTCTTTTTGTCAACAGAGAAAAGATGTTAAGGTCGATGAAAATAAAAGCAAAATGGGGTTTATTGAAGATACATTCCAAACTAAGAGCAGGATAGTCAAGAGGGCATGGGAGACAAAATGGCAGGGCTGTTTTAGCTCACTGGGAAGTCAGAGAAAAGGGGGCCTTGGAGACAGGTTCAGGGGTTAGCCCGGGAGGAGCTGCAGCTGCCCATTTCTCCCCTAGTTGCAAGTCTCATGGGGTCCCTTGGAGACTGGGGGAATACGTGCCTGTGGGGGAAGGGAAGGGGAAAGGGACTAGCATAGGCGTGCTCCTTGGAGGTAGAGCCCATGTGAGAGAGAGCAAGGCCTCCAACTCTTGGGTTTAAAAGAGGGATTTTCTGGATGGAGCTTTTCATTTGCATTCAGGGATGATTGGCAGAAACTATCTTTCTTCTGGGTATGCCCTTACCCATAATGCGTACAAAAAAATACCTTGGGAGGCAGAGTCAAAACCAAAATGCAAATTTTATTATGATTAGTTCAGGGCTCTAGTAAGGCCACATTGAGGTCGTGCCCTTTTCCTCTGAGCTTGCCCCAAGAACCGGCTGGCTCTGAACCTGCCTGCTGGCCATCTGCTGGGATGCCCATAGAGAGGCAGTGGTCTCTAGGCAATGTTGGTCTGACCCCCGTTCAGGGCCCCAGGGCAGGCTCTACCCCAGATGCTCACGTCTGACGTTCTACCTAACAAAGGGAACAAGGGTGAGTGTGGAATTGGATGAGGTGGGAAAGGTAGGCAACAACCTACCGTAGAGGTGAAGGGGTTCAGAACCAGCCTCCCCAAAATGTACCACTTTGCCATGTGGATTGTTTATAAACTGAAAGCAATCAAGATCCAGATGATTCAAAAAGAATGCTTACCCCTCCCTTAGCTGCTTTGGATAAGGGTCTGACCTAGAGATAAAGCTATTGCCAGAGAAAACTTTTATCTGAATGGCCTATCTGTATGGCAGGGCAGCCATCTAATTAACAAACATCTGCTCTTCTTATTGTCCTGTGAATTACCCTCCTCCCCTTGGAAGGCCCAGGCCCCTGTTCTGTCCCTTAGCTCAAGATGGAATATTAACCTCAACTGCCCAACTTGCCCTGGGGTCTCATATTTATGGGACTCCCATACATACGTAATTTTTCCCCTGTTAATCAATCATATCAATTTAATTATTGGATAGACCAGCCAGAAGGATATAAGGATAAAGGGACATTTTTTTCTGCCCCAACACAGGCCTCTGTATAGAATATGACTTTGGTCTTTTTTTAAAAAAAAAAAAATGCACTGGAATAAATGGAAGTGTTTAAGCCATCTGAGCACAAAAAAATGGTGTCACAGACTACACAATGAAGAATAAAATAAAGGGTATAAAATGTAAATATGGGCAAAATGCTTAGAAGGCACAACACATCCATAAAACAATTAACTTGGTAAATAACAATTAACTTGGTAAGAATCATCGATCGGCTGGATGATGCTTGTAAAAATAGAGATACATGAAAACAATTGGGGAAATATTTCAGAAATAAAGATCTATGATTTGACATGGATTAAATATGGGTCTAAGGATAAGGAATAGCTGAGGATGTGGTACTACTTACCAAAACAAGGATCACTCAAACAGAATTGTTGGGGACTCAGTACTGGTTGCTGGGGAGCATATGAGACTTAGTTGGAAAGTTTGTAAGGAAGAATTCGAAGAAAAGGGAAATGTGTTGAAGGTGGCCTGCCCTGTTTATTGGAATTCCGACTTAGTGGAGTGCCGAAGGCGGTACCCTTAATTATTCCTTGAACTTTCCAAACAAGTCTGTGCACAGGCAGACCCCTGGGTGTTTGTTGGAATCCTTATGTTTAGTCTTTGGTTGTCCTTGGTTAAAGGACACTGCAAACACATGTGCCCTCCCAAGATTACTTATCCTACTGATTGTATCTAAAAGATAAACTTTATCTCAAACTGCTGTTACAATAAAAGCCTAACGAGGCAGGCGATCAAGGCTGTCTGGTTCCTTTAGCCAGACAGTCCCTTAGCCCTCTCTTTCATGGTGAACCTGTGTCAGAGTAATCATTCATCCCTTGCTCAGGGTCTGCTGGTCAACCCCAGCAACTTGTCATATTGAATTAAAGGAGAAACACACAAGGCGAAAAGGAGTAAAAAAATATAAAATGTATCTTTACATCTGCTGGCAGAAGGGCTAAGACCAAAATGGCATCAGCAGGGCATAGTAGGGGGAGCAGGATATTTATGTCTCTTGTAAGGGTCAGTCAGAGTAACCAGGCAGACCAGGTGCAGGTGGGGGCCAGGTGTAGGCAGTCCACTGGAAACTGGATGAGGTGATTTACTGGAAGCCAAAGGCCATTAATCATGACACCCATAATGAGAATAACAGGACAATTACCAGGAGGGGTGAGAGCCCCAAACAGAGAATAATGGAGTGCAAGAGTGTGGCTAATACCATGGAATGCAAAATGACCAAGAAATGGAAAGTAGTAAAAGCAATCAAAGTTTGGAGGGGAACTATAGGAGGCAAAATTTCCTACTTTGGATTCTTGTTGTTTTTATTCATTACTTAGAAGAAACTCACTCTCCAGGCAAAAAGCAGATGTATGCATCATATCATACCTAGAAAAAGAAGTTCCTTTTTGTGACACACTATTTCTTATAAAAACTCAATATTTCGAAAAAATAAAATGTTACAGAATGTTGTATAGTAAAGAATTTGCCTGGTCTTTGTCCTTAGTTCCTGGAAGGAAGTACCTAAGCCTTTGCAATTACATAGAAGTCTAACATTTGGGACTCTGAAACTTCACCATAAGTTTCTCTTCATTTGGCTTGTCCTGATATGTACCCTTTCTAATAAAACAATAATGTAAGTATAGCATTTTCCTGAGTTTTTTGCATCATTCTAGAGAATTATTGAAGTTGAGGGAGTCATGGGAGCCCCTGAATGTCTAGCCTGGAACTTGTGGCTGGTCTTCAGTGAGGGGTCCCATGGAGGACTACGACCTCAACCTGTGAGGTCTGCACTACCTCCAAGCAGTTAGTGCCGGAACTACATTACTGAGTACATAGCAAATTGAGGGGGGGAAGTATATTAGGAGGTTAATTATTAATTTCCATTCATGAAGATTTAAATTAAGCATTTATTAATATTATTTTTTAGAGAGAGGGTGAGGGAGAGATAGAAACATCAATGATGAGAATCATCGATCGGCTGCCTCCCACACGCCCCCAACTGGGGAATAAGCCTGCAGCCATGTGCCCTTGACCAGAATCGAACCCTGAACCCCCCAGTCTGCAGGCCGATGCTCCATCCACTGAGCCAAACCAGCCAGGGCTTAAATTAAGCATTTAAATATCATCCAGCTAAAAAACTTTCAACTGGAGCATTTATTGTATTACCACACATCATGTCAGGTTGTATTATTCATGTAGCTTTATCTTTTCATTTTCCTCTGCAGCCCATGAAAATGGAATAATTAACAATCTGAATGGTAGTCATTTTGTGATAGGTATGCTGATAACTGTGATTGTGATCATAGACCATTTATAATAAAAAAGAAAAACTGTCAGCCTGACCTAAGCCACGGGAAAGAAAAACAAGTTTCTTTACCTCCTAATTCTTGATTTTTCCATTTTTCTGTTGAAAAGGAGCAATCCACCATAGGCTTGGAAACCCTCTTCAATGCCGCCATAAGTATATTTAATTTACTCAGTAACCTCAGCCAAAAAGGTAAGTGAAACTAAATACTGCATAAGCAAATGTCAGCATTTCCAGATCTTATTTAGGCCATAATCTATGTGCATTATTTGTATTGCCTAAACTAGGGTTGATCAATATACTTTTCAGAATTATCATTAATCATTCAGTAAAAGAATGCAATGCCTTTATTGATTAATAATGATCTAAATTAATAATAATATAAGCTATAATTTCATTCCATTAGTATAAGTAAACATCATAACTAACTTTCCATTTATTTTCCTAATGACTAATCAGTATATCACAGAAATTTATGCTGATAATTTTTGCTATTTCTCCTATTGTAATTATGACATTTTTCTTCCTATGACCAATCTGTGCCTTGTCATCTTTTAAATTCTTTCTCACTAACTGTGTGTATACGCATATATCATGTACACACACATGCCTGTGTACACAAATACCCATGCCAGTTTCCTAAACCATATACTTTCTAAAGCACTTGAATGTAGTCTAAACAAATCCTCTAAATTGCTAATATGGCAAAATCCATCCCCTCTTAATCTCAGGCCCCTATAACAATACTAATTAGCTAAATAAATAAATAAGAATACTGGCTTTTTTAATACCCTAAATACTGGGGTTGAAATGTAATAAATTATATTTCTGGATAAGAACACTTACCAGTATGTCACCTACCAAGTACTGCTGATGGCTAACTTGTTGGCATCTGTAGGCTGTTCTGTTTGTCAGGGCTAAAGAATAGCTAATGGCTTTCCAAAAATTCATCTCTGAACATTTCAGCTAAATACTCTATGGCTCAGATGTGCAAACTTCTTTTTTGTCCATCTCAGTGGAAGACCACTATTAGTTTGTCTAAAATTTTATAGGCACATTCTGCTACAGAAAAGCAGGGCTGTGAACACAGAGGCAAAGTGTACAGTATGTGTGAGATCAGGGTGTGGACAGAGAGAAATAGGTCAGATCTTGGAGAATCTTGATAGTGAGGAAATTTAAGAAATTTTATCAGGAATGGCAAAACCGTGGCAGCAGTTATCAAGTCCAGACCCTAGCATATTCTTTCCTTTCAGCCTCAGTTTTAAAATAATTTTTATCAGCCCTGGCAAGCATTGCTCAGTGGGTAGAGCCTCAGCCCATGCACCCAAGGGTTGTGAGTTTAATTCCCAGTCAGGGGCACTCACCTGGGTTGCAGGTTCAATCCTCCAACTTCATTGGGACACATGTGCGAGGCAACCAATCAATGTGTCCCTTTCACATAAATGTTTCTCTCTCTCTCCTCCACCATCCCTTCCACTCTTTCAAAAAAAAAAAAAGGAAAAAATGTCCTTAGGATTAACAAAAATAATAATAATAATCAATATCAATAATCATGATGAAGGAACAGGCACAAGTATATAAGAACCTGAAATTATATTTTGACATTTGTTTTATATGCTAGGATACTATTAGCCAACTCCCACAAAAGTAATGCATGGCATCATCTATATGAGGAGTGACTGATCCTATATAATAAAGAGGTAATATGCAAATTGACCCTCACACCCATCATCACAACATGGCCACCCCCATGTCATCACAAGATGGCCACCCCCACGTTGTCACCAGATGGCCGGCATGAGAGGGTAGTTGTGGGCGATCAGGCTGGCAGGGGAGGGCAGTTGGGGCTGATCGGGCTGGCAGGGGAGCAGTTAGGTGTCAATCAGGCTGGCAAGGGAGTGGTTAGGGGGTGATCAGGCTGGCAGGCAGGAGAGTGGTTAGGAGCCAGCAGTCCTGGATTGTGAGAGGGATGTTCGACTGCAGTCTGACATCCCCTGAGGGGTGCCAGATTGGAGAGGGTGCAGGCTGGGCTGAAGGACATCCTTCCCCCAGTGCACAAATTTCATGCACCAGGCCTCTAGTTATATATAATCAGTAATCTATAATCTGTGTGACTGATTATAAAGAATTTAAGCTATCATGCAAAGTTCTGGACATTTTTAGTTGAAGTGAAATGATCAGACATCTCAAAACATGACACTAATTTTCAAATCGTGGTAGCATTAAAAAAAATTACCTTTACTACTATATACACCATTGTATTTTTATAATAAGAAAGTCCTTATTAAAGGCAAACTTCAGCGATTTGGACTGAATACAGGTCATTCTGGTTTAGGAAAAGATTGAGCTTATGAACTACTATTTGAAAGCTAGATGGTTATAATAAATATTAGGGGGATGAAATGCTACCTCACCTGGGTCTCTGGAAGGCCTGTGCTAAGTAAACTGTAAGTCCACCCTCAGGTTTAATAATTTGCTAAAAGAACTCAAGTCACGGAAGGCTGTCATAGTTATGGTTTATTACAGTGAAAGGACAGAGGTTGAGATCAGACAAGAGATGCATGGGACAGAGCCTAGAAAAGCCACATGCAGAGCTTCCAGGTGTCATCTTTCAGTGGCTTCTTGAGCAATGCTAACTTCTCCCAATACATGCGGTATTGCTCACCTGAGCTTTGGTGGGCAGAGTTTTTAATAGGGCTCCAGCACATGGACATGGCTGACTGCCCAAGTAGCTGACCTTTAGTCACTTGGTGATATCATGTGGCCATTCTTAGACTATCCGGTGTGGACCAAGAACCTCAGGTAAACAAAGACACTCTTATTAGGCAAGACATTCTAAGGCCTTAGCGAACACTTCCCAGGAGCTGAGGGCAAAGGCCAGAGCCCGCTTTGGGTAAGGCTCATTCTTGACTACACAGCCAAGAATAATTTTTTTCCGATCCAGATGTTAATCTTGTCTTTAAAGTTTCAGGGGAAATTAAAATTGCTGTTTAACTACTTCTTAAGATGCATCCTTCAATTATATGTACCTATTATGAAGAAAATTTATCAAAATAAGACTTTACCCATGTTCCTTTCTTATTTTGCACATACTCTAAATTAGTGGCACCTGCATCAATTAAGTTTTGCTGTTTTAAAATAGGATTAGCATTTTTTTTTTTTTTGCATTCCAAAGATACCATCAAAGAAACATATCTGTCTGCTATGGAGATAATATAACAACTGAGTAGTACAAAAGCAGAAGTGTGATTTTATATTATTTCACCAAAAAAGGGTAGATACATTGAGGAGAATGTATAGCGCGAATTCACTTAAAAAGCAATGATGGCTCTTAACAGAGTATATGCAAGAAACTAATCCATATGAATCCACTTTTATCATGATGGCAGTAGATCAAAAAAATGGCATATTTTTGCTTATATACACACACATTTGATGTTTCAATATACATTAATTCATTTAAAAATCATCCCTATTCCAGAGAAGAATGAGTATATAAGAATTTCTAATATAAACCATGTAAAGCTATGGCAACTGCTCCCGGGGAAAAAAAAAAAAAGCTATGTTTATGTATGGGAAGAGAAACTCATTGAGTAACTAAATACAAAATGAAGTAAGAGCAATTCCAATCAAAAGAAATCAAGAACTAGAGACCAATGCACCAACTCCTTTGGCAGAATCACTCAGAGAGGAAGTATCGTTATCACTGCAGCACTGTGTTCTTCATACATATTTCATGAACTAAGTTTTTCACACACTTTAGAGGTTAGCAGTGCATTACATTTTTGTCTGCTGCTTGATTTAACAGAATGAAATGCCCTAAAGGCATTTATTAAAACCAGAGGAGGAAAAAAATGTGATTACTGGTAACCTCTGCCTGTAACTTATAAAGGCTTTCATGAAACAAGTATCAGAGTGCACTCCCATCACAAAGTGAAATATGAGCTGTTCTGTTGCTTAATGCTCCCTGCTATTTAGCATTTGACCACTAACATGAAATAGGTCTATGTCAGCTTAAACCATAGTATCTATGCTTCGATTTCTAACTTCCAGGCTCCAAATATATTAAAATATTTATATACCTGAAACTTGTGATGGTCTCTCTCTTTTAGCAAATATTGAGTTGTTTCCTTTGTTGTTTAAACTTATGGAGCAATCCCCAATATCACTGA
This sequence comes from Myotis davidii, assembly GCF_000327345.1. Classification (NCBI taxonomy): domain Eukaryota; kingdom Metazoa; phylum Chordata; class Mammalia; order Chiroptera; family Vespertilionidae; genus Myotis; species Myotis davidii. The sequence continues at coordinate 471,475 of NW_006283631.1, forward strand.
AACAGACTCTGTTGATAAGATAGTTGGAGTTTTTTGCTCACTGTGATAAAGACTGACAAATACTTCTTGATGTCTCAGAGAGAAAAAGGCAAGGTTGGAATTTATTGAAAATTTAAAGTTTGGTTTAGCTGGGTCTTTCGATGCAGGGAAATTAATTAGAACTGACTGTGTAAGAATTGTAATATCTCAGTTTAGACTCTCTAAAAATAGTGAGGTAAGGCTTTTGAAGTCCAGGGTTTGAGGAGATTTGGGGCTTAACCTGTTAACATTATCTATTAAGGAATTGATGGGTCTTTCTGGAAATTTCCCTTGTCAAAAGTCTCCTGGAACAGTAAGGTTACACTAACAAAGGCAATGGGATGGTAAAATCATGTTAGGTAGACAGGAAGCTGCCCTGGGGTAGGTAGTTTGGGCTTCAGTGCCCTACTAGCTGTTGAAGGAAGTAGTAACAATACCAATTACACTACAAAGGCTCTATCTTCAAAGAAGTTTCTCTCAGATTGAATTGGGCATAAAAAAAAGATAGCTGGGTATAACCAGCTGAAACAGATGTGCAATAGGAAAACTGGGACCTACATCATAGGTAAATTAGGCAGGGTTTTCTGATTTTCCTAATAAATGCACATTTGCAAAAATATTCAGAGTGAAATTACATTTAATAACAAATATCTGTGCTTTTAAAACTGGAATCTGACTGTATCACTCAGTTTTTACACTTATCGATAGGATGATATCAACTGCATAAAAAGATGTTTGAAATGTCCTGCTCTGTAGAAGCAGAATGAGAAAGAAGGAGTTAGATAAAATTCACTGGCAATGTTTAATCAAGGAAATTAATGTTAAGGATAGTTTTGAAAGTAAAGTGGGGAAGATGATGTCTTAAAAGCACAGAGTAGCTCACATTGTATGATGAAAAGGCATTCTATTCCAAGGAAAGGGCAGGCACCAGAGCAGAGGTGAGAGTAATCTATATGTGAGAAAGGGGACAATCAAGAGATTAATCTTCTGAAGTGCACATTTAGGGATTTTAACCTAGATAATGATGTGACTGGCAGTCATTAAAGGTGCCTAACGATGTGAATGCTGTAATAGAAAGACAGAAGTTTTCTCAAACTCCCTCTCTTCATACCTGCTGAAGAGGATTCTTTCTGAGAACCACAGAGCTCCTTTTTGGTGCAGATACAGGATGGGTAAGACAACAGAATAATTGGGAAATGGCCAAATATATATACACCCTAAAGGCAGGAAAAGAGTTATTGACAGAGACAGAAAAGAAGAGGGAAAGGGAAAATAAAAAAGGTAGAGACAAAGAGGAAGGGAGAAATCAGAGGGGCTTAATTGCCAGAAGCCGGTCCATCCTTGCTGCTTGACACAGTCACTGCAGGGAAGGAACATCTGCACAGCATATGTTTCAAGGGACCTGGCGTATATGGCATACTGTTCTTAATATGTTTGCTCCCCTTCTTGGTGCTATGTGTTTTAACCAAGGTCACCTCTCTGAGAAAGGTTGTTTCTCCAGATAGGGATTTTTCCCTGAAGTTAGGGAGGGAATAAAACCCCTTAACTATGTGCCAAGTGGGTAGTTAAAATAGAGATAAGAAATGCCCTAACCTTTGGAATAGAAATTGATAGGATTAAAATCAACTGGTATAAATACAGATGTAACAAGACAATAAAACACAGAACCTAGAGACAGAACCTGGCTACAGATCCTGGCTAGAACCTGGCTAGAGAACCTGGCTAGGCTGCTGATCAACTGAACGCTGTCTCTGTCCACACCTTTGGGAACCCCTGGACCTGCTGGGGTTGAACCCCAACACTTAATGAGAGAGAAGCAGTGGAGTAAATATTCAGAAGAAGCACGGCCATAGCCAGTGTGACTTGGGGGCAGTTTTGCCATCCTATATAAAAAAGCCTCATATGCAAATCGCCCAAATGGCGGAAGGACCGGTCGCTATGATGCACACTGACCACAAGGGGGCAGACACTCAGTGCAGGAGCTGCCCCCAGGCCAGCCAAGGTGGGTGCCAGTGGGGGGCCCCCTGATCGCCCTGCCAGTCACCCTGCAGAGGGAGGCAAACGGCAGCAGCGGGTGGCAGGGCCAGCCAGCCGGGGGCGCCAGGCTGGCCAAGGCAGGTGCCAGTAGGGTCCCCCCCAATTGCCCCAGAGATCAGCCCTGATTGGTGGCCAGGCCGAGGGACCCTACCCATGCACAAATTTCGTGCATTGGGCCTCTAGTGCAGCCGTGGGCAAACTACGGGCCCGCAGGCCAGATCCGGCCTGTTTGAAATGAAAAAAACAAAAAAAAAAAAAAAAAGACCGTACCCTTTTATGTAATGATGTTTACTTTGAATTTATATTAGTTCACACAAACACTCCATCCATGCTTTTGTTCCGGCCCTCTGGTCCACTTTAAGAAACCATTGTGGCCCTCGAGTCAAAAAGTTTGCCCACCCCTGCTCTAGTGTAATATATAAGGGTCTGGAACAGTTTTGTTAGTAATATATAGTGCTTTTTCATCTCTATACTCACCCCAGGCACACACAATGGATGGATCACAATGCCAACACAGATCTTTCTTAAAGAGAGAACAATGTACATGGAACAGATTTTACAGGGCAAAGAAGGTCCCAATCAACTATTATCATGCTGTTAAGGAAAATGAGGTCTCCACTAAAATAAAATTCAACACTCCAAGGCTGACAACGAAGAGTTTCTAAAAAGATATTTCTAGATGATAAAGTTGGGAGGTAAGGAGAAGAAAGTCCATCTACTATGTAGACCCTGTGCCAAACACTTTATGTTTTTGTCCTATTTTTCCCATTACCACATTTCCATGAAGTGAGTATTGTGGGGGTTCAGAATGAGCCACCTCAAGATGAGCATCTGTGGTATGCAGATTACTAAGCTAAAGGCAACTTTAGGCACAGGCTCAAGAGAAACTTCTGCCCCTTCCTTGAACTACCTAGAAGAATTTGAATTAGAGGCCTGACCCATAAGATATTATCAGAGAAGACTTCTTTTAACTTATCTACAGGGCAGGGAAAACTTCTTTTTACTAAAAGTCAGTTCTTACCCTATAAGGACACTTTGAGCCCCCAAGGTGCATTACGTCATCCCTAGCTCAGGAGGTCTTATATACCTCAACCGCCCTTTCTATCTCTGAACCTCTTGTGCATGTGGGGTCCCTGCCTCTCTCATATATGTGGGGCTTTTGTACATATGTACATATTAAATTTGATTATTTTCTCTTGCTAATCCATTTTACACCTATTTGATTACTAGACCAACCAGAAGTACCTTGAGGGTAGAGGAACGTTTGCTCCTCCCCTATAGTCTTGATATTCCCATTCAGAAAATGGGAAGCTGAAACCTCTCGGGCATTATACTATGCTACCCCAACTTTTCTCAGGATGATAAACTTCCCATAGAGGAAAAAACCTTGCAATGAGACAGAGACAGGGGAGTAGTAGCCACTCCTCCTTTGAATCTTTAATTCACTGCTCTCTACTGATGACAATTTGTCATGCAGGGTTCAGAACAAGCCTCCCCAAAATGTGCCACTTTGGCATGTGGACTCTTTTGAGCTGAAGGCAATCGAAACCCAGAAGATTCAAGAAAAATGTGTTTCTCTCCCTTAGCTGCCTCAAAGAATTGTATAGTGGGTATATTCTGAGAAGAGGGCTATCACCAGAGCTAGTTGGGCTGGGTGTGGAAAACTTGGCAGAAACTTTTTTGTTTGTTTGTTTTGTTTTGTTTTCCATATTAAACTGTCCTAAGTTAGTTTATTAGACTAGCAGAGCCAAAGAAGCTAGAAGAATAGAATGGAAAAATTTCCTCCCAAACAGTTTACTGCCTGAATATATCTATCTTATCATCAAGCAACTTTTCTCACTAAAGCCACAAAGAGCAGATGAGAAGGAGGTAATCAATAGATTGAAGGAAACATGTTTCCATTTAAAAAAGGGAAATTATTGCCCTAGACCAGTGATGGCGAACCTATGACATGCGTGTCAGAGGTGACACGCGAACTCATTTTTTTGGTTGATTTTTCTTTGTTAAATGGCATTTAAATATATAAAATAAATATAAAAAAATATAAGTCTTTGTTTTACTATGGTTGCAAATACCAAAAAATTTCTATATGTGACACGGCACGAGTTAAGCTAGGGTTTTTCAAAATGCTGACACACTGAGCTCAAAAGGTTCACCATCACTGCCCTAGACAATTTTGTTCAGTGGATAGAGCATTGGTCATCAGGGCCCGTGTAGGAGGCAACCAATTGATGTGTCTCTCTCACATCATGTTTCTCTCTGTCTCTCTCCCTCCCTTCCACTCTCTCTAAAAATCAATAGGAAAAAATATCCTCAGGTGAGGATTAACAAAAAAAAAAAAAAAGAGGGAAATTATTTCTGAATTCTGTCTCCAAACTCCGTTCCTAAACCCTTCCTCCTCCCATATTTAAGCCCCTGGTAGGCATTACTAGTACACTCTGAGTTGGCAGAATACACTGCAAGGCAATATGTACCCAGAGCACTGATAACACATCAAAGCAAAGAAGAAAAGCTGAAGAGGAAGGAACTGTAGAAGTCATGCTGGACCACAGCTTGGGGAAAGATTGTGCTGACGAAGAGTTCTAGGAAATGAAAATCCCCAGGAGGGATCATAAATCAAGGGTATTAGGATAAGGTAGAAGGAGCACTCGATTTTCATAATGTAATTCAGCCTTGGATACATTTGACAGAATTATATACATTAGTGGGATTTATAAATATACTCATTATGGGGAAAAAGTAAAGGTCACAGAATATTAAATTTAGTCAGAACCAAACTTGTCTTCTCTGTAAACAACACAAGTAAATACATACTTTAAATGCATGATATTTGCTTTTTTTAAAAAATGTACACTAGAATTATCAGTAATTTCTAAAAAGTCGCCTATATAGCTTTGCTTCATGGTATCTTATACTCTCTGAAGTAAGAAAAGCAGTGTGTATTTAAGGGAATAACAAGGGGGGAAAAGACAGTATGGCTAAATGGTAAGGAATAAAAGGAAAATTACATTATTACTGAAGGTGTAGGCAAGGATCATGTTAGGCAATGTCTTTGGAACCACCATTAAGAATTCTGGGCTTTGTCATAGGAGCAACAGGAAGACACTGTAGCCCAGTCAGCATAGCTCAGTGGTTGAGCATTGACCTATGAACCAGGAGGTCACAGTTTAATTCCTGGTCAGGTCCCCTGGTTGTGGGCTCGGTCTCCAGTGTGGGGCATGCAGGAGGCAGTCAATCAATGCTTTTCTCTCATCATTGATGTTTCTATCTCTTTCTTTCTCTCCTTCCTCTCTGAAATCAATAAAAATATATTTTTTTAAAGACACTGTAAAGTTTTAAGCAAAAGAGTAACAATATAAGGTCTGCATTTTGAAAAGATCATTCTGACCACTTTATGAATAATGAACTGGAAAGAGGTAAGAGTGTGGTCTGGCCCTAACCGGTTTGGCTCACTGGATAGAGCATCAGCCTGTGGACTGAAGGGTCCCATGTTTGATTCTGGTCAAGGGCATGTACCTTGGTTGCGGGCATATCCCCAGTGGGGGGTGTGCAGGAGGCAGCTGATTCATGTTTCTCTCTCATCGATGTTTCTAACTCTCTATCCCTCTCCCTTCCTCTTTGTAAAAAACAATAAAATATATTTTTTTTTTAAAAAAATAAAATTTAAAAAAAGAGTGTGGTCTGATGGGAAGCATTTTGGGTACAATTGCAGAGTGCCAGAGAAAGGTGACATTGGCTTGAACTAGAGATTGGCATCAAAGAGGAAGAAAAAAGTAAGACCCGAAAACATTGATTAGAAGTTTGAATCCACTTACAGTTGATGGTTTCCTGTATGTGTGGGTTGAGTTGCTAAGAATAGATTTCAAGCTTCTGGCATGAGCAATTGGGTGGATGGTGCTAAAACATGCTGAGAAGAAATACTAAGAGAAGGTCATTAGTCCAGTACGAGGATGAGGAGTTTGAAGTACTTGAAGGTCATCCAAGTGCAGATGGTAGGCGAGGTAAACTATAGATAGGAACTTGGAAATCATCCTCATGCAGACATTGAACTCATGTAAGTAGATGAGAAAACCCAGAGGGACAAAAGAGAGTGAAAGAAAAGAGGGTAAGGAAAAATCTGGGAAAATCCACCACTCAGATTTAGGGTAGAGAAGATTTCAGCGAAGGTGATGATGAAAGAGGATCCAGAGGCATAAGAGAAAAACAGGAATCACTGAAACTACTGCACGACATATTCCAGGTATTTTTACATGTTTTCTGTCTAATCTTTATATCAGTTGTAGGAGAGTAAATGACAAAAGAGGTGATTGAATGCTCCTAAAAATACTCACCCCGAGAGAAATGAAGCCTAGGGACCTTCAAATAAGGTGGGTTCACCTTTAAGGTTGTTCACATCACCTTAAGGTTTCCCAAAGCCTGGGTGATAGCATAACCCAGGACAGCTGGACTGGGCAGACCGTACCTTTGATTAGCACCATTGTAGAAATATGAAACCATTTCCTTTTTTTCTTTTTTCTTTTGTTAATTCTCACTCGTGGATACTTTTCCATTGATTTTTAGAGGAGGTGGAAGAGAGAGGGAGAGACAGAGAGAAACATTGATGTGAGAGAAATACCTTGATTGGTTGCCTCCCACATGCACCCCAACCGGGGCCAGGGATCGAGCCTGCAACCGAGGTACGTGCCCTTGACCGAAATCGAACCTGGAACTTTTCAGTCCAGGGGCCGACACTATCCATGAGCCAAACTGGCTAAGGGCTGAAACCACTTTCTTTATTATTATTAAAAACATGACTTTTAATAGATCACACATGATATATTTTTAATCAAATACACTAAAACTAAATACTTATAGAAAAAAACCATTTTTCCTTTCCTTTTCTTCTATTTTGACACCTTAGTTATCAAAGCTTTTTTTATTATTATTAAAATTGTGATATTTAAACATTTTAATTATTTGCCACTGGTGGTTTTACTAATTTTCAAAATCCTGCTTTACGGATGAGCATAGTGGAATCTATGAAAGCGCAATAATGCGAGGAAAACAGCAAATGCTGCTGGAGCTAGGTGCCGTAAATCTCAGGAGCAGAATGCTATCTCGATGTAATTAGAGAAGAGAGATCTTTAATTGAGGGTTTTGGACTGGATGACAGATAATAATGAGCCTTTATCTCAGCTTCTTACTTGTAAATCCAAAGTAATACCACCACAAGATAGGGCGAGGAGGGTCAAAACAGATGATATTGGCAAAATTGCACAGTTAGTACGAGGCTCACAAAAAGCAATCGATAAATATTCATTCCTTAAAAAGTCAAACTCAAAAAAAAATGTATTCCACTGGCAAATAGAGAAAATAATAGATGAAGAGTACCTGGCCTTTTCAAATTTAAACAGGCTTTACTCGAGATCTTCGGGGAGACAATCTAATAGGGTGGCTGACAGCCATAGCACGGACACCAGACTGCCAAGGTTCAAATCCCACCCCTGCCTATTACCTGAATGAAGCCTGGCTAAGTAGGTCAACTTCTCCCTGCCTCAATTTTCTTACGCATAAAGTGTTAACAACAGTATCTACTTCACTGGATTAGATTAAATGAGTTTACATAGGTAATGTAAATATGTGTAGAGTTAATAGATATAAAGCACTAAAAACAGCCCTGCACAGGTTTAGTGTGACCTTTTATTATCCACACGTGTGAGCCAACAATTTTGTGGCAGGATATATGATATTAATTCCTGCCTTGGTCTTGGTGTAGGAGAGAAAGAGTAACCCACTTTCTCCTTTATCTTTTTCTTAGAACAACAGCCAAGCCTTGTGTTCCTCACTATCTGTAAAGAACACAAGTAAATAAATTAAATTATTATGTGTCCCTTTGAGGGAAGTTTTCAGCGGCCTTGAGAACAATAGGCATAACTGAAGAAAATAGCCACTGAATTATTTGATCATAAAAGCTAGGCATACATAGCAAGTAAGCTTGATGTCCCTAGAAAGTGGTTGGGAAGTGACTAATGTTTAGGTAAGTAGGAAGGAGTAACAGGACTGGAATAGAGACCAAGATTGCTGAAGACTGGGAAAACAAACAGGTTCTACAAATGCCGTGATTTATGTCTTAGATGCAGCTGGTGTGTGGGGGGGAGGGGGATGAGGAGTGGCTAGACACCTTGGAGATCGAACACTATGTGCAGTTGTTTATACCTAACCAAACTTGTTGAATGGCCCAACTGACCAAGTCTGCCATATGTGTATGGGCCTGATCTAACCTATCAAGGCCACACAACTTTCAGAAGAACGATTTTAAACTGTGGCCATGGCGATAAAATAGTAATTAGCATAGCTACTCCTCTTTTGACACACAATCCCTGAGATATTCTTATAACCCAATAGACATATGCAAAGAGTCAGTACTAATTAATATAGGATGGTCTACCAACACCTCTGTGTGGGGATGTAGAACCAGTTTTAATTTTTTAAAATTTAATTACCTTTCAAATATCTGCACTTTGGAGGCTCAATTCAAACAAATAAGAGTTCTGTTATGAGTATGAAGTATCCCACGACATTGATCTGGTTGAGATTATTCTAAACTTGCCCTGAACTAATTAAATGTTAACTGGTTTACAATCCCTTTGGAAGTTATACCTATGGACATATTGAGTTAATGAAATGGTGCAATGTTATACACTTTCAGAAAGGGCATTTCTTTTATTTTAATCTAAGTATGTGACATACAAAGTAAGAGATAAAATATTTATTTTGTTAGTTATGTGTCCTGAACTGAATTTGGTATGAAAATCACTTCACTAAGGAACAAGGACATAACATATAATCTGATATTCATATTGAGTTTTAACTCATATATAGAACTTTAAATATATATAAAAAAACAGTGTGTCTCTAGAATTTATCATAGGGAAGATGTCATGACTCATGAATGTGAATATATATATGGTCCTTACATCAGGTTTTACCCTGTAGTAGCCAGAGATGGATGTGTCAGACCAACTCAGATGATTGCACCAGCTAAACATATCCAAATTGTTGTCCTCATATAATTCTATGTTTGCATAACAACTTTTAATTATATTTTGCTTCCCAAGAAGATTGGTTTATAGAAAGTAAATATGCCAGGTTATGAATGCAGTTATATTTCTGACAATAAATTAATAAATTGGAATGGAAATTGGCATGTATATGTGTGTGTTAGAGTCTTTCAATAAGTGACCATTGCAAGAATCTCAACTATTTATCTAACACTCAAGTTATTGATTATCCTAATAGGTTCATTTGCATTTGACAGTAGAAATAAAACATTCTAAAGTTATGAGTAAGATTACAGAAATATGTTTGGATTTACTATATCCATTTGCAAAAGAAGCCCAACTAAAAATTTCAGGTAAAAATTGTTCATTGATAGAAATCTACAATTCTGCAATAGAAATTAAATCTGCTTTCATGAGCTTCCAATGACGATGTTAAATATGTTCAAGAAGACAATATATTCAAGATGTCCAACCAATACAAAGCACTGCAAGTAACTGGAGTGATACATATTAAAGTTGTATGACTCCTAAAACAGCAAAATTTAGTGGGAAGTTTAAGAAAGACAATTCCAATCTCCATAATCTGGAATCTCCTAAAAAGGAGTATACTTTGCAACTTACTTAGAGTTACACTTAAAACCTAACTCTGAATGATGCTTCAAAATTAAAGTAGACAACTAAAGCCAAGCATTTATTTCAGTAAGCATTTATGTTTAATATTTTAAAGTGAATGTAGCATTATATGACAGCTAAAAAACTTTATTTAGACAGAAATTTAGTTATTTTTAAAGGATCATATGGGTTCATTATAGTAGACTGTATACTGACCTCATGAATATTCTCAAAAATATTTGTTTTTTTTGTCTATCTAGTATTACAATAATGATAATATTTTATGTTAATTCTTGCTGAACTTCAATAATCCAAGTCTTATTTCAAAGGTTAGTATTATACCTTCTGGAAATCTTCAAATAGTTATAACCGTTGAGAACATTTACTAGTTGCACACATATATTCCCAAATGTTCATTTTAAGAGAAATATTAAGAAAAAAAAAGGCTTGCCCAGTAATCCCTCCACTCATCACACTGTTATACATAAAACACAATTTTCCTCCTGCTTGGAATCCAGAATTATGTGGTCAGGCCCAAATCCTACCTAAAGAACTTTTTCATCCTTTAAGGAATCTTTAAAAAGCAAACTCCAGCAGCTTATCTGTGGCTCTAAAGAAAGTAGAAAACATTCTTAACTTGTTCTCACACCACTATCTCCGTACACTTCATCGCTTAAATCACCAACTGCCGCATGTATATCTCTCAGGCTATAATATAAAGCTACAGGTTTTCTGATGTACCCCAAACTCTGCAAAATTTCAATGGCAATCTGTAGTTGAAGAATTCACAGAATAAGGCTTTCCAAATATATGCACCTTATCTTCTTGCCATTTGTAATAACGCAGTTAGTTTTAATGAAAAATAAAGTGGTTTGGTTTCTGGGTCAAGATGGTACATTTTGAAAGCCCCTTCTTCCTTCACAAACCTGGAAATGATAAATAGCTACACTTGAAAAAAAAAACAGAGAATATCTATAGATTAAAACGAGCAATATTTTCTCTTTATGGAAAAGGGGGGGAGGAGAAAAGGAAGGAAATAGGATAAAAAATGGAGAGGGAAAAGAAAAAGAGATGCAAACTATTAAGACCCTTTCACTCAAAAATTCTCCCAACCCAAAGTGCTCAAAGGAGAAATCTTCCCTGGAAGCTGAGGTCATAAAATATTAAAATAAAGTTTATGAGAAACACCTGCACCATGGAAGTTGGTATTGAAATCTATAAATAAGAGATTTTCCATCTAAGGAAATAAAGATAAAATAAATCTGTAAAGAGCTTTAAAGTTCACCTTTGAAAATCTTCATAAACAAAGGAATAAATAGCATCCATAAAAAAATGGGATATTTGTAAGATATGAATAAATGATTATTAAGTAAATAGAGTCAAAAGTTTAAAGGACAAATTAAAAACCTTAGAAATAAAAAAATGCTTGCTAACATGTTTGTTTGTTTTTTACATTTGTTACTTTAAATTAGCCAGGATTATTTGAGAAATCAATTCCACTTTACTTGGAACACATGTCTTAAATACATTTCAATTATTGATTGCTTGCTATAATGTAAAGAAAAATATATATTTTTTTTACAAATACTTATTGGTTGACATTTAACACAAAGTATCAAACCACAAGTTTATTACAATGATGTTTTTTCTTTTCTTGTTTATTTTTTATACTTTATTTTTATGGTTGAGACTATTACAGATGTCCCCATTCTCCCCTGCTCCCACTTCCCTCCACCCTCACCCCCCTCCCTTCTAGCCATGACCACACTGTTGTCTGTGTCTTTGGGTTATGCATATTTGTTCTTTGCCTAATCCTTTCACCTTTTTTCATCCAGTCCTCCCTCCCCCGTGACAGCTGTCAGTCTGCTCCATATATGTACCCATGGCTCTGTTTCTATTTTGTTCATCAATTTATCATGTTCCTTAGATCCTACATATAAGTGAAATCATATGGTATTTGTCTTTCATTGACTGGCTTATTTCACTTAGCATAATGATCTTTAGGTCCATCCATGCTGCAGCAAAAGGTAAGAGTTCCTTCTTTTTTACGACTGTATGAATTCCACTGTATAAAGTTACCACAGTTTTTTTTATCTACTCATCTGACAGGAACTTGGGCTGAATCCAGATCTTGGCTATCATAAAGAACCCTGCTAAGAAGATAGGGGTACACATATTCTTTCTGATTAGTATTTCTGGATTCTTGGGATATATTCCTAGAAGTGGGATTACTGGGTCAAATGGGAGTTCCATTTTTAATTTTTTGAGGAAACTCCATACTGTTTTCCACAGTGGCTGCCCCAGTCTGCATTCCCAGCAGCAGTGCATTAGGGTTCCCTTTTCTCCATATCCTCACACCAGCATTTGTTGTTTGTTGATTTATTGATGGTGGCCATTCTGGCAGGTGTGAGGCGATATCTCACTGTGGTTCTAATTTGCATCTCTCTGATTATTAGTGACATTGAGCATTTTTTCATATGCCCCTGGGCCATCTGTATGTTCTCTTTGGAGCAGTGTCTGTTCAGTCCTTTGCCCCATTTTTTAACTGAATTGTTTGTCTTCCTGGTGTTGAGTTGTATAAATTCTTTATATATTTTGGAAATTAATCCCTTGTCAGATATATTATTGGCAAATATGTTCTCCCATACAGTGGGTTCCCTTTTCATGTTGTTGATGGTTTCTGTTGCTGTACAGAAGCTTTTTAATTTGATGCAGTCCTATTTATTTTTTCTTTTGTTTCCCTTGCCCTAGGAGATTTATCAGCAAATGTATTGCTACAAGAAATGTCTGGGGTTTTACTGCCCATGTTTTCTTCTAGGATTTTTATGGTTTTGTGACTTGTCTTTATGTCGTACATTCATATTTTTAAAAGAAACAATACATAAGCTAAAGTGTAGAGTTGAATTGACAAAACCAAAGAGTAAAAATTAATAAATAGAAAATATTTATTTAAAATAAATGAATCTCAATGGAGAAAGGCCAGGATGAGAACAAGAGCAACTGCTTTAAGTATTGAAGAAACATAGGAATACACTAAAAAAGCACAATTTCAACATAATAGAATTTCAAAAAAATGAATAAAGATAATAGTGAGTAGACAGATAATGACATAGAATTTTTCAGGATTAAACAAATAATATGTGAACTTAAATTTAAAGAGCCCCCTGAGTATTGAATAAGATAATAGAGAAAGACAAAACAAAATATAGACACATACTTCTTTAGGGAAATATTAGAGAAACTGATGACTATTAAGGATAAAGAGAAAAATCCTAAAAAAAGTTACTGGAGAGAAAACACATGGTATCTACAAAAGAATGAGCATCTGACTGTTGGAAGATTTCTTATTATCAACAATATATTCTTTAAGTGGTATAATATCCAAATGTTTATATAAAATAGAAATTGATACTCAATCAAAATATCAAAGAAACAAAAATATATTTTTCAAACATGAGTTTTAACATTGTTAATACCTAAGACCTTGTTCAGAAGAATTGCTAAATAACATGGACACACACACATGCGCACACGCATGCACACATACACACACACACACACACAAATACATGTGAAACCATAAGGAAGTTGTAGGATGCAAATCCAAGAAGCCAAAAGTGCACAGAGTATTTCTGTTAACTCTTAAATACTTCATCAATATAAAATCTTTTATTGCCAATTGGAACAAAATTAGGTGGCCTAATTGACCTTGCCAATAATTATTGTAAAATTCAGAATCATTTTACTATAGAATATGGAAGCCAGATTATTACTATTTTAAAATGTCTGGTGAAGGATTAACTGCAAGGACTGGTGGGTCCCGCTTTGTTCTCTATCTCTCTTTGTCTCTCTATCTCCCTTCCTTTCTCTCTCAAAATCAATAAACAGGTCTTTAAAAAGAATAATTGTTGTTACTTTAGAGATATTTGCAAAGAAGCAAAGATAAATATGTGTCTTCACCATTTTTTTTACCAAAACCCATTTATTTTTCAATTTTAAAACAGCATAAAATAAATGTATCTTTCAATTAAAATTTTCCATATAGTACTATTCAATGCAAGGTTAAGGGAGTGTTCTGAAATAAACCAACAAAAGGGTGTCAGAACTCCAAGAAAGTTTAAAGCCCTTGGCTAAGACCAAACAATGCTCCAAAGTCATGAATCTACATGTATCTCTTTTAAAGTAAAAATAAGTAATTTGCCCCAGTAGACCAATACTTAAGAAGGAGATCTTTTCTTGTTTAAACACATTTCCTTTCATACCCTGGGATGTCATTCCAAAGGATGTCAGGGTGTCTTTTCAAGCACTAGTTCACACTGGTGGCTTATCCACCCAAGCAGTGCTTGGTTTGGCTGTGTGTTTACAGTAAAATTGAACATGTATTTAGGCAAGGCTGGCACTGTCCTGTTAATACCACATGGCATACACCTTATTGGCTCACCTCTCTTTGTAATTTACGTATTTACCTTATCTTCCTGGACTCTAAAGGTCATCTGGGTTCACAACCCCAGTATGGAAATTTCAGCAAACCGAACTAGAGCCTTTTACATAAACCCAACCCTTAACAGTGATAGAAAAACTGCTAGGCATCTGCATTACAAAGCAATCTGAACTGATACCTTCTTTCCACAGACTCCCACTATATATATGCATTTTAAATGGGTTCATGAAGTCACAACAGAGCTGCTTTTTATGAGTACTTTGCACATATTCAGAGGCACACAGAGCAGCCGGTATTCCCTTTGTTCTTAATCCAGAACAGTTAATGAGTCAGCTTCAAATACTCAGCTATAAGGAAAATGCTCTATTTTGTTTGAGAAGAAGACTCAGAGTTTCAGTTAAAAATTGATGCTTTCACCTTGAAACGTCTACCATCTGGATTTGCAGGCGCTGGAGGCCTGCTGCTAGGAGAGGCCTGGCTAACGGAGCAAGCCCAGCAAACACCCGTCTCAAGCTTTATGACTTCTCAGTGGCCTGAATCACTTGTAGGTGTTTTTAATGCCTCCTGTCAGTTCGGAAATGTTTCCCGCTTGGCAACTGGATAAGGACAATAAACTTGTCAAGCGGGCAACTAACTATTCAATCTATTATTCAAAACATAAAATCCAAAGGAATGAAAAAGCTGTTTGGGTCCAGAGCCTTTCTCACTAACCCTTTCCAGCCATAACGTCTTCTGAAGCACTTCCTGCAGTTTATTTCCTTCTTGAGAGAATTATCAGAGAATAAATTATCTGGTAATAATCTGCTGCTCTTTCTAAATAATGAAGAGGAGCCATAAATGTGAGAAGATATTTATATTATGTGCTTTTAATAACTGCTGGTAGTCAATAACACATTACTTTAATTAAGTAGAAGCTCAGCAGAACTCAGTTATAAAAAGTCACTATGGCAAAGTCTTTTCTTTCTAGTATAATTTATAGCTCTGGCCCTGCCTTCATGGAGTCCTGTGGGTCAGGTCTGCCTTTCCCACTTTTTTGCAGGGCCTAGATGCCCTCGTTAGCTTCTGTCGGAGATAAAGGAGACCCAGAGGCATTATGACGTGTGTGTATGTGGTGCAAGGTTGGATCTCTTTGGTCTGGTTCATTCCGTCTGCCAACAAGTGGTGTGCATGCCTTTCTCAAGGCCACGTTCAGCTTCACTGGAGCCCCCTGTGCTGCTGCTGATTCTCCAGAGAAGGACAGCTGGACCTCCTCTGGCCGGCTGCTAGTGGACTAAACCCCAAACACCTTTCTAGGTTGAGGCAAGGACTCCTTGTCACTATACCTGTTTAGGAAGCCCAAGAGGTCCCATCTGTTCTCTAACCTCCACATTTCCCATGGGGGAACCCAGGGTACTTAGAGGTGTTCTTCTATGGCTTCTGAGGTTGTGGAGAACTGGGAAGGGATGAGGCTGCCCATAACTCTTGGCATGTTAAGCTGCAATACATTCAAGCCCTGCTGGAAAATTCCTTTAAGTCTCTGCCATCAGAAATGTGAAGGAATCTTTTTTTAAAAAAATATATTTTAATGATTTTTTACAGAGAGGAAAGGAGAGAGATAGAGAGTTAGAAACATCGGTGAGAGAGAAACATCGATCAGCTGCCTCCTGCACACTCCCTACTGAGGATGTGCCCACAACCAAGGTACATGCCCTTGACCAGAATCGAACCTGGGACCCTTCAGTCCACAGGCCGACGCTCTATCCACTGAGCCAAACTGGCTAGGGCGTGAAGGAATCTTTAAGTTCACACATGTCCTCCAACTTCAGGGGACCCACATCTGGCTCTCTCAGAAAATCAGGGAGCAGGGCCAGGTGTGGTCTGCATATACTTTAGCTCAATATTCACTCAGTCAGAGAATAAAAAGAAAGTTGCCTATTTTGAGCCCAAATCCTATATGTCATCAGTACCTTACTTTAGAATTTATAGCACAAGAGAATGTTTCCTCTAATTTGAGCTTTAGCTAAAGTTCCTGGAAAGTAGGAAAAATCTCACAAAAAAAATCTCATTGTATAGTTAATTTATTCAAAACAATAAAACCAGATATCTGAGGAGAAAAAAAAATATATAAAGTTGTAATGGCATCATCTACATTCATCTTCCTTACCACACTCCAAATATGCTGACTCACCATTCACAGTGCAAGCTGTCAAAAATTTCCGTCAGTTTTTTTCCTCCTACCAATTTTACCAGAAATAGAATAAAAAGCAATAAACCCGGGCTTCAGGTTTGTCTCCATACACTGAATTCTCAAACATCAGCATC
This sequence comes from Myotis davidii, assembly GCF_000327345.1. Classification (NCBI taxonomy): domain Eukaryota; kingdom Metazoa; phylum Chordata; class Mammalia; order Chiroptera; family Vespertilionidae; genus Myotis; species Myotis davidii. Next base: position 487,924 of record NW_006283631.1, read on the forward strand.
AACTGGTCTCAGGCCCAGTTGTTTTTAACACAAAAGTTTACTTGAAGTAACTGTGGATATACCACCTTATTGATCTCACAGCACAGCTTCTGTCTGTGAAACTCCTAGAAAAGTCTCAGATGACCATGGCACCTGCCCCAGATAGAAATTAAGCAAACATCCAACCTGCAAAGCTGCACATCCATTCAAGAAATCACCCATTTTCAGGGCTCTCTGGCTCTCTCTCTCTCTCTCTCTCTCTCTCTCTCTCTCTCTCTCTCATTAATAAATTTTAGTTCCAAGAGAAATTTCAGGTTCACAGCCCAATTGAGCAACAACTACACAGAGTTCCCCTATACCCCTACCCCTACACACTCATAATATCCAGCACTACCATTAGCCCCCACTGGTACATGTTATAATCAATCAGTACACACTGACAATCATCATCACCCAGGCTATGTTTGACAGTAGAGTTCACTCTTGGTGTTGTACATTCTTCAGATTTAAACAATCTATGATGATATATACCCACCATTATAGAATCAACCAGAACGGTTTCAAAGTCCTAAAAATCCTCTGTGCTCCAACAACTCATCTCTCCTTTCCTGCTAACCCTGGCGACCACTGATCTTTTTACTGTTTGCATAGCTAAGAGTATGTAATGTAGCCTTTTGAGATTGGCTTCTTATACATCATACACTGTGCAGTCTTTTCAAATTGGTTACAGTTTGTAATATGCATTTAAGGTTCCCCCAAGTATTTTCATGGCTTGATAGCTCATTTATCTTTAACACGGAATCATCTTCCATTGTCTGCATGTACCACAGTTTTTATGCATTCGCCTACTGAAGGACACCTTGCTTCTTCCAAGTTGTAGCAATTAAAAATAAAGTTGCTATAAACATCTGCGTGTAGTTTTTTATGTAGACATAAGTTTTCAATTCATTTGGGTAAAGTCCAAGGAATAGGATTGCTAGATTGCATGGTAAGACTATGTTTAGTTTTTTAAGAAACTGCCAAGATATCTTCCAAAGTGGATGTACTATTTTTCTCTCCCATCAAGAATGAATGAGGGTATCTGTAGCTTTACATCCTTACCAGCATTTGGTGTTGTGTTTGAAATTTTGGCCATTTTAATAGGTGTGTATTAGCATCTCAGTGTCCTTTTATTTTATTTTTTTTATATATTTTTATTTATTTCAGAGAGGAAAGGAAAGGGAGAGATAGAAACATCAATGATGAGAGAGAATCATTGATTAGCTGTCTTCTGCAAGCCCCACACTGAGTATCGAGCATGCAACCAAAGCATGTGCCCTGACTGGGAATTGAATTGTGTCCTCCTGGTTCATAGGTCAATGCTCAACCACTGAACCACATGGGATGGGCTCAATGTCATTTTAATTGGTGTTTTGTTTTTTTAAGGAAAAGTATGTGGAGCATCTTTTCATATGTTCACTTGCCCTCTGTGTATCTTTGTTGGTGAAATGTTTGTTCAGGTATTTTGCCCTTGTTTTAATCAGGTTGTTTGTTTTCTTATTGTTGAGTTTTAAGAGTTTTTTTTATATATATTTAGATAATACCCTTTATAAATGTGTCCTTTGCAAATATTTTCTCCCATTATGTGGTGTATCTACTAATTTTCTTAACATTGTCTTTTAAAGAGCAAAAGTACTTAATTTTAATGAAGTCTGGGTTATCATTTATTTCTTTCATGGATCGTGGCTTTGGTTTATATCAAAAGTCATCTCCATGTCTAGGTCATCTAAGTTTTCTCTTGCAGGAGGGGACTTATATGCAGCAATAGAAAACAAATTGTACAAAATATTATAAGAGAACAAGTGAATGGACTTTAATTCTATACAAAAGGTAACATATAGGAGGGGGAAATTCCCAATATGGTAAGGTCCCTCAATATGCACTAACCCATACATTTCAAATTCACATATGACATGCAGGGTTAGATAAAACCTAAAAATAATTATGCATGTATTTGAGGAATATCATTTTATTTCCACCAACTAAAAATAGTTAAAGAAATAGCCAGTAAAACTATTGTTTACTAAGGAATAAATTCCCCCAAATGGCATTTTATATTGTTGAAATATTAGAGACCCAGTGCACAAATTCAGGCACAGGTAGGGTCCCCTGCCTGGCCAGTGATTGGGGCCAATCAGGGCCTGTCTTGCCGAGTCTGATCAAGCCAATCGGGCCGGCCAGCCGGGAGGAGGGACTGTAAGAGGTTGGCTGTGGGAGCACACTGACCATCAGCGGGCAGCTCCTGCATTGAGCATCTTCCCCCTGGTGGTCAGTGCACATCATAGCGACTGGGTGACTGGTCATTTGGTTGTTCGATTGCTTAGGCTTTTATAGAGAGAGAGATTGTAAGCATTTCTGATCTAACTTTGTTTTTCTAACTCTCTAGAATGGATGTTTAGAATGTAATCCCCAAATTTGACCAGATTTGTGGCAATTATAACAACTTATCTTTCAGATATTTTTTCTCCAAAAGCTTTTAAATCTCAACAGTTCAATATATAAAACTATATTCAAGAGCAAAGCAAAGATGGATAACACGAAGCCTGAACAGCTTCTAAAGCCAGAGGCTTCCAAGATTAACGTTTAAGTTTGTTATTGTTCTGTTGTCACTTATTTAGCCTAGGTGGCTTTGAGCACAGAAAATAAAATCTCTTTCTCCCATTGTTAGCACTGGCATCTTCACGGCATTTTATGTCATATTGATTTTATCCTAAGTGTTTACTGTAACCTTTATACAAACTCAGTCGACATTTTAAAAAGCAATCTGGAATATCTGATTACTGGCTCTTATACACTGAAGAGTGCTCCTGCCTCAGAGTTTTTGCATAGTCCATTTCTTTTGCTTGTAACAGCCTTCTCCCCGATATCTCCATACTCCTTCACTTGCTGCCTTCAAGTCATAGAAGAGCCTTCTCAAAGAGTTGACACTGCTGAGCATTCGTTGCTCAGTGGTTAAGGGTCGACCTATGAACCAGGAGGTCACGGTTTGATTCCCAGTCAGGGCACATGCCTGGTTTGGGGCTAGATCCCCTGTAGGGGGTGTGCAGAAGTGTGAAGGAGGTAGCCCATCAATCAATGATTCTCTCTCACCATTAATGTTTTTATCTCCTTCTGTCTCCCTTCCTCTCTGAAATCAATAAAAAAAATTTTTTTTAAAGAGATGACCCTATTTAAAATAGCAGCCCTACCCCTGGCACTCCTTAGTCTCTCCTATTTTAAAAAAATAACTGTTATTGATTTCAGAGAGGAAGAGAGAGGGAGAGATAGAAACATCAATGATGGGAATCATTGATTGGCTGCCTCCTGCATGTCCCATACTGGGGATCAAGCCCACAACCCGTGCATTTGCCCTTGACCAGAATGGAACCTGGGACCCTTCAGTCCACAGGCCGACGCTCTATCTGCTGAGCCAAATTGGCCGGGGCTCCCCTATTATTAATTCTCTACACCTCTTGCTGTGTTGTAAAATATTCTGTTAACTATTTACTTATTTAGTTATTACCTGTGCCCTCCATGCTCCCACTTCCACAAGATAATGAATTCTTACATGTAGAATTTTTTTTTATTTAGTAAAGGTGTTTTGTTTTCTTAAAGAGAAGTTTTAGGTTCACAGCAAAAAATTGAAAGATACAAAGATTTCCCAAGTACCCTCTCCCCCCACACAAGCATAGCCTCCCCTATTTTCTACATCCTGCACCAGAGTGATTTGTTACAAGTGATGAACTTCCATGACACATCATAACCACACAGTTTATAGTATACCTTAAGATTCACTCACGGACAAATGCATGACACATATCCATCACTATAGTGTTGTGCAGAGTATTTCCACTGCACTGGAAATGGTCTGTGCTCTTGCCTATTTAGCTCCCTCCCCCAATCCTGGCAATTAGCGATCTTTTTACTGCCTCCATAATTTTGCCTTTTCCGTGATGTCATATGGTTGGATTCAGACAGAATGTAACCTTTCACTCAGCGATATGCATTTAAGGTTCCTCCACGTCTTTTTATGACTTGGTAGCTCATTTCTTTTGAGCTGAATAATATTCATTATCTAGATGCACCACCATTTGTTTATATCCATTCACCTACTGAAGGACATCTTGTTATTTCTAAGTTATGACAATTAAAAATAAAGCTGCTATAAACATCTGTGTGCGGGTTTTTGTGTGGACATAAATTTTAGATTCATTTGGGTAAATACGAAGGAGTAGGATTGCTGGATTGCATAGTAAGACTATGTTCAGTTTTATCAGGATTTTGGCCATTGTTATAGGTGTGTAGTGGTATATTGTTGTTTTAATTTTTATTTCCTTGATGACATATCATGTGAGGCATTGTTTTATGTGCTTACTTGTGTCTGTATATCTTCTTTGCTGAGATGTCTGTTAAGATCTTTGGCCCACTTTTTAATCTGGTTATTTTCTTATTGTTGAGCTTTAAGAGTGCTCTGTACATCTTTGGATAATATCCTTTATTAGAAGTCCTTTGAAAATATTTCCTCCCAGTTTGTAGGTTGTCTTCTCAATCTCTTGACATTGTCTTTCACAAAGCAGAAATTTTCAATTTTAATTAAGTCTAGTTTATCAATTTTTTTCTTTCTTGGATGGTGCCTCTTATATTATATCCAAAAACATACCCAATGTCTTCTATGTTTTCTACTATGTTTTATTCTAGTTTAATAGTTTAACTAGAGGCCTGGTGCACAAAACTCTTGGAATTTCCTGAGTGATAGGAGTCTTAGTTATGCTAATGAAGTGACTTACATGGGCCCTAGATAGCTTCAGGATGGGGCTGGTCACCAGAAAGACCAAGGCAGGATTACAGGGTTGAGACTTCCAGTGCCCCTAATCCTGGGTGGAGGGGTGGGGGGAGGGGTTGGGAGAGAAGAGATGCTGCAGACTGAGTTCTAGAACATGATCAATGATTTTATCAACCACGACTATGTAATAGAACTCAGGGGTACTTCTTGGCTATGTTCACCATATAATGGGAGAGTGAACCACCCTAACTCCATGGGTACAGGGCATGGACCTTTAGTATTCAAGATCTCCGAGACCTCACTCTATGTGTATACTATATAATAAACTATGAGTAGAGTGCTTTTTAAGTTCTTTGAGTTGTTCTAGTGAGTTATCTAATCTGTGAGAGTTGTGGGAATTTCTTAATACATGGCCAGTTAGTTAGAAATGTGAATGGGTTAGATACTAAAGTAAAAGTGTCTTGTTGGGGACTGTGCCCTAAAATCTGTGGAGTCTGACAGTAACTATGGGTTGTCAGCATCACAACTCCATTGGATTGTATTACTCCAAGTTTGGGAATAAAACAGAATACTGTGAAAGAAAAACAATTTAATTGCATTTCGATAAGTGTCTGGCATCCACATTGAAGGCCCAGGCGCAATCAAACTCTCACAATTAATATATAGCATATGTTAGGTCGGAGAGAGCCCAGGATCGGATACATGCAGACATGTGACGAGATAATGGACTCCCCCTGGCATTTTTAACAGATCAGCATGCCAGACACAGATACTGGCTTCTCCAGGATCCCCACACAGATACTGACTTATTCCTGAATACCTGGCTGACCCCCCTGCAGCTGAAACTTCCTCAGCTGAATACCTCAGCTCATGTCCCCGCCCCTTACCCAAAGGCAGTATAAAAAAAGCGCCCCCCTCCCTGTTGGCGTGAATCCACTGCCCTGTCCTTGGGGTACGTGGGTCTCCAGGGGATGCAGCAATAGACCTTTTCCTTTCCTTTCTTTTCTGATTCACTGGACTCTCTATTTCTTGCGCCGCCTCCTGAGCCACCTAACCTAACAGCATAATTCTGTAACTGTTCAATGAAATGTCAGATAGGAGTCCAATGAAAGCAATTATTTCTTCCATGCTGCTGAACATTTATCCCTATTTATTTTTTAGTCAGAGATATATGCATATATTTGTTTATCTGAGTAGTGTCAGAGTAAACATTTTTGAATATAAAAAATATAATGAAGATGCGAGGAACTAAAACTTTGAAATGGATTGTTTAAGGTAAATCAAGCCATCATTAACTGTAGCTAAAATATATTGTTGCCACATCAACACACAACAGGAACAGTATATTATACAGTCTCTAGATTAGCAGGGATAAATTAAGCAAAACATTAGGCAGGCATTAGGAAAGCAGGTGATTCCTATTACACTGGATTTTCATAAGCTGAGATAAGGATCTGCAATAAAGGCAATCAATTATTTCAAAAGAAATGCAAATCCAAAAATCAATAACTGGCTTTCTTTGCACAAAGGGAATATCTAATAGCAGCAATCAGTAACTAGGGCAACTTCTAACCTGATACATTTAGCCAAAATGATTTCAATTTCTGTCTCCAAGTACATTTTAGTGCTTCCCTTCCATCTTATTACTTTGAAAAAATTTCATTAGAGATGCAAGGCTATTCAGAACTGAAAGTCACCATAGAAATCATTATGAGAGAGAACATCTGTTGGAGACACCTTATGAAGTTAAATTTGAATTCAGGTTTAAATATGTAATGAGAGTGATTGTTATATGACACTAATCCTTTTGCTTAATGAAAGCAAAGTGAATAATTATGCGCTGTGTTTCATTTGTAAGGACTCTTAAGAATTGATGATATTTTAGAAGGGCTGAGCAGATTTTACCTTTACATCAGCATAATATAAAACAGATTTGTTAGCAAATCAACAGTGCAAAGGAAGGAAATGTTTCCTCTACTGAAGAGTAAAGGACAACCACTATTTCAATCAAGGCTTTGGCAGAAGTGTTTGCATTCAAACAATGAACTGCTAATGACAGTGATTGTTATCTCTGTGTAAAAGCAAGTCCTTAAAGGTGTGTGTAGTCTCTACATTTCCCAATCCTATCAACAATGTCTCTATGCCCTTGAACCTAACAGAACTTTAATACATTTTTAAAAATATTCCATAAATTTGACTCTTCATAATATCAGATTACCCTCTCAGCCAGTACAAATGAAGAAAGTTTTTCTACATGTAAAAAAGAAGAACTAGCCTGGCCAGTGTGGCTAGGTATCAGAGTGACAACCATGAATCAGGAGGTCACAGTTGAATTCTTGGTCAGGGCACCTGCCAGAGTTGCAGGTTCAATCCCCAGTAGGCGGCGCTCAGGAGGCAGATGATCAATGATTCTCTCTTATCATTGATGTTTCTATCTCTCTCTCTCTCCTTTTCTCTCTGAAATCAATAAAAATGCAATTTTTTTTGTTTTGTTTTGGTGGTGGTTGTTGTTTTTTAAAGGTCTGGCTGAAAATCTCCTATTGGTTACTATTTCAGTTGAGGAATTAATTTAAATTTAAGGATTCTTAAAAAAAAAGAGGGGAAAAAAAAGTTAGACATAAACCCAAAAGCTAGAAATGAGCCCAAAGTAGTTAATCCCAGTCCCAGAATTATATCTAAAGTCCTACATCTTCTACATTGTCAGAAAAGGCCATTTAAAAAGAGTTTTGAAAATACATATAAACAAATGAAAGATGACTGAATAAAAGAAACAACTGAGAATAAATGCTAAAGAGAGGTGGTACCCGCTAGGAAAGCAGACTTTAAATTGCTCTGTGTATTAACAGGATTTCTCAGCCTCACCACTGTTTGGGGCAGGATAATGCTTTGTTGTGGAGGGCTAGCCTGTGCGGTGTACATGTTTAACAACACTGCCGGCCTCTGCCCGTGTGCCAGTAGCCACCACTCCTCTGCCTCAGTTGTGATAACCAAACATGTCTGCAAACATTGCCAAATATCCCCTTGGAGGTGGAACAAAATGAGAACCATTGGATAGTTTGCCAACCATTTGATACTTTGTTGAAAATACAGATGGCTGGGTCCCACCCCCAGAAATTCTGATCCCTGACTCAGCAAGTCTGAAGAGCCCTGCATTTGCTACCACCATTCTGGATTTCCCTTATGTATTGGATCTGGGCCTTTCAGAGGGGCTCCTGTGCAGGCCTGTGTTGGATGCTGCCTGTGACTGACCCTGGGCAACCTGTCTGGAGTTCTCAGTGATCCAGAGCTGTGGCTCCCTCTGCTGGGCTTGAGTGCGAGCAGAAAGGGCCAAGCTGTGCACCAAGGCAAGCTTTAACCAGCTCTGGGCCGGGGGCACCCAGAGATCCTCCTCCACCTGCAGGCTGCCTGTTAGGCTTAGTCACTGAAAGAGCCTTCAACTGCACGTACTTTTCACAGCTGGGTGGGTATTATGTAGGCACCTTTATGGTTCTGGTGCTCTAAGTGGATGAGCCTGGCTTGGGGTTTAGACCCCACACTTCTCAGGGTAAACCTCCCCCCACCCCGCACCGACCCCACATAGCTGAGACATTCTTCTGGAACTTTAGCTGCTGCTTGTGGGAGCCCAGGCAGCCCTCTCATGCCTCTGAACTTCCTACCAGACTCAATGCAGCTTCTTCTGTGAGTCCATGGTCATAAGGCTATAAGATTATCATAAGATTATCTCTGCAGATAATCTTCATTTTGGTTATTCAGGATGATTTTTTATAATTTAGTTGTAATTCCAGTTTGGTCATAGGAGGAGATTAGTGTAGTTCTATCTAACATGCCACCATCTTGGATCTCTGTCTTTTTTTTTGTCCTTTTTTTTATGTTTAGGACATTTTATTTTCCAATTTAGCTCCAACATTACAACATACATATTTAAATTTTAACTTTTTGCAAACCAAAACTGCTTTATTTTTTCAATTTTATTTATTTTTAATTTATTGTTTACACTATTATAGACATCACCCATTTTGACCCCTGTACTCCCCTACAGGCCTCACTCCAAACTAAGTTTCTTTAATGAATTCTCTTTTTTCTTCCATGAAATAATTTACAAGTATACTTATCACTTCAGTTAATATCCCATCTTCTCTACAGGTTGAATTATATGTCTATTGTTTTTTAGCAGTCACATATGGTCAAATAAATTTTCTTTTCCATGGTCTACTGTCAACTCTATCTGGCACTGCACAACTGACTTTTATGAACTAAATACAAGAGTGCACATTTATTCCTGTCAAATTTATTTTCTTGGTCCAGCCCAAAGGTCCATCCTATATCAACCAAATAATCAAATTGGAGACAAGGCTAGATGTAAATTCCTGTACAAACTTGATATAACCTCTATCTTTCCTTTTAATCTTCTCCCCAATCATTAATAAGAGACATTTATATTTATTCTTCTAAAAGTCCCTGCACGAGATGGAATTATAAGGACACACCAGGTATATGGAGCCGCACCATAAATAACTCAGTGGATCAGGCCAGAATATACTGGCTTTCAACAGCCCACTAAATAATGTCCAAGGTACTTCAAGTACCTCACTACCTGTTTCCAACCTTTCTTTCCAGGCTCATCTCACCTTGATTCTCATTCTCTACCCTATATATTAAATGATTGAATTTAACTGGATTTCCAAACTCAAGTCTTCTATTTACTTCTTTGATCCATCCACCTGTGAGATTCTACTAATCCTGCAATGTCCAACACAACCATCTCCTCCATAAAACTTTACCACCTTTATTACCCTCTTCATTTGACATCCTTTTTGGAAATAAATCTTTCCTTTTACTGAATTCTCATAGTAAGATAATGCATACATCACCCTAAAGGTACTCACCATTTTCTGATTCCCTATTCATGAACCACCTCCACCCAAGACCTAGCACAATATTTCTCACTTGAGAATTTTTTTATTGGCTTAATTAGTGGATATTATATCTCAAACTGGAAACTTCAGTATGAAAACTAGAGAAAAGTGGCAGCTCAAATGTAACAATAAAAATTAGTAAATAAAAACATATTTCATAAATAACCTTGCATTGGGGAAGAAATAAATAAAAATGTACATCTTCTAACCCAACTTGTAAAAAGTAAGATTAATTAGTCTAATGAGCTTCCATAACCATTTTCAGCTCTTTGTGATTTACGTTTCTAGTTTCTGTGATCATGAATAAGAACATAACAATGGCTAACCACTTTGTCATCTGCAGGGTGTCACCAGAAGAGAACAATTTTCAGAAAGAGCAATTCAGAAATGATGCAAAGCCTATAGTGGTTACAGGTGGAAAGTAGGTTTGGGCCAAACTAGAAAATTGCTTAACCAGTCCTCATTTAATCTCTACAAGCTCCCTAGGTGCTTTCTAGGCACATTATTCTTATTATGTTTGTTTTATAATTGACCCAGTGAGGGATACATGGATGGGGTAACTTGCAACGAAACATAGCTACAAAGGGATAAACTGCCGGAAGCCGGTCCATCCTTGCTGCTTGACACAGTCGCTGCAGGAAAGAAACATCTGCACAGCATATGTTTCAAGGGACCTGGCGTATATAGCATACTGTTCTTAATATGTTTGCTCCCCTTAGCGCTATGTGTTTTAACCAAGGTCACCTCTCCGAGAAAGGTTGTTTCCCCAGGTAGGGATTTTTCCCTGAAGTTAGGAAAGGGCAGAACCCCTCTGGAGATCCTAACCAGAACTTGGCTGGGGATTGTGGCTAGAGATCCTGGCAAGGCTGCTGATCAACTGAACGCTGTCTCCATGTCATTCCTTCTTCGCCAACTCCGTCCACACCTTTGGGGGCCCCTGGACCTGCTGGGGTTGGACCCCACCTGTGGCAGAACCTCTATGGAGATCCTGACCAGAACTTGGCTAGAGGAACCTGGGTATGATGATCACCCGAAGGCTGCCTCCATGTCATTCCTTCTTCGCTGACTCTGTCTACACCTTTGGGGACCCCTGGACCCGCTGGGGCTGGACCCCAGCATAAAGCCAAGATTTAAGCAGCATATCTTAGAAGCTGATGTTCTTCTCCATTGCATTTCATCAACCCGTACACACCTGTCAGTTCTGTCTTCTCCCTACCGTTTGGTTTTACTTAGAACAAGGCCTTATCTTCTCTTGCAAGGGTTGCCATCACTTTTGCTGCCTCCACCATCTCCACTTTCCAGAACACTCCTTTTGCCCTCACTGATGCCAATGTAGCATTGATCATAGAGCTACTGAGCACTTAAAGTGTTCCTAGTCCAAACTGAGATGTGCTCTAAGTGTAACATACACACCAGATTTCAAAGACTTAATGTGAAAAAAAGAATGTACGCATCTCATGAATAATTTCTTCAATGATTAGATTTCCTATGCATTGTCACCTGGGGCCCAAAAGAGCTACCAGAATCTACGTACTATTCAACCTCTCTAAAAAAGATGATGTCCAGCCATGGTCAGGTGGCTCAGTTGAGTTGGTTGTAATTTATAAAATGATGTAATTTCAAGGATGAAGAAAACAATGTACCCTGATGAGCAGCAAAATAGTAAGAAAAAAGGTTAAGATATACAGAAAGTCTTTGCTTCCTAAGGGTAATTGAAACTGGGAAAGACCACTTAAAGTAAAAAACCAAAACTGCATAATAACTATTTTAAAATGTTTACTCCAGGTTTCATATTGAACAAATAAAGCTAAAAATACTGTTAATTTTTTATCATGTATTTAAAAAATATACAATTTAAACTATCCTGGATTCTTTTTTTATTTTATTTATTAAATTGATTGGGGTGACACTGGTCAACATGAACAGATAGGTTTCATGTCAGGATTTCTATCCTGGATTCTTACATGAGCTAAGAATATACCAACAATGGGGCAAGCAATGGTTTTTTTGTGTGGTTTTTTTTTTTTTTAATTGGAAGCACCACAGAACTTCCCTTCACTTTTAATTTTCACAGTATAATCATAAATAATGTCAGTTTCACAAAAATATTCAAGGGCTTCATTAATTTTCCCAAGGGCCTCTTTTCAAGTCAAATCATTCTTTTTTAAAATAATTATCTTGTTCGTCCTTGTCAGTTTTTATCTTATTGTCATCTGGTTTAATTTCACATCCTTGTCTGTCAATAGCTTTGTTTTAATTTAAGTAATTTTCCAATCAAACTTTCATGTGCTTTATCTCATAACTCATAAAATTATAATTTTACCATATAATTATTTCATTTTCATTCATTGTTGTATTGTCCTACATTGTAACAAGAGATTGACCCTCAAAGATTTTGGAACAATAAGCCAGAAATACCAGTATTGAGTGGAGTTAGAAGTTCAATTGAGGACTAATTTTTGTAAGTCATCCGTTCATATTAAATAATTTCTGGTTACAATAAACTATTGCCTCTTTATAAAATGATGTAATTTCAAGGGTGAAGAAAACAAAAATATGATTATGGAGGACCTCTGTCAGGTAGAAGGGCAAAATTAAGATTTTAGTCAAGGCATCAGGCAATTACATATATTTAAAAAACCATAAGAACTCAGGATATAGAATCTGGTGTATTTGACAAAATTTTCCATTTAGTGATTACAAAAATGATCTGTCAGACTTATAAAGAGACATCTTCTGAGAGAAGGAAGCCTTTGAGAAGAAGGGAAGAGAGCCAGGGAGAATACCCTTTACCCCTACATCAAATGGGGAGCAGCCCTGGGGCATAGAACAGAGTTGTTCTGCGCACTGAACTAGATTCTCGAAGCAGTAGAGTAAAAACTGTCATTATTCCACAAAAGGCTCAGAACTGCAAATCATGTATAAGGCTTAAAGCTGAGGGGAAAAAAAAGTTTCTATTTTAGAATTATAAAATATCAAAACTGAGAAGATGTGGGAGGGGCAACTGAGGACATGGTTCCCTGGTGTCCAGATGAACATCAAGCTCATTAATTATGTTTTTCCTTCTACCAAAGTTTCCCCTGCCTCGGGCTAAGCAGGCTCCTCGCCCAAGGTGACACTGAAGTGAATGGAGAAGCCAGCTATAATCAAAGAGCTGTCAAGGATTTGCTGTTGGGAGTTGACATTGCCTCAATAACTAACCATCTCTGCAAAGAGTTATTGATAACTTTAGAAATCATAGCTAAAAATTAAATTGCAGTGTTCTTCCAGGATAGAGAGTTTAACCATATCTACTCATTATACAAAAAAATGAATAATTCATGAAATACACAAAAAGTATCAGCACTGAAGTCTTTGAGAGTGAAATATCCCCAATAAATGCATTACGTGTCCATTTCTATTTGGCTGGGTCTGCTTTCACGCACTTGGCAAATGCTGACTCTGAACCTGCGAAGGGTCAGACACTATGCTAAGAGCTAGGGAGCATGGAGGAAAAAGGGTCAGTGTCTCCTTATACAAATCAACAGATGTATAAACCTGTGTGATCAGATTGTTGAGCTGGCAGAGCCCACGGTTTGTCATTCTATTGTTTGGGATTGGTCTTAACATTGATTTGACAGACAATTTCTGCAGCATGGTCTGCGTGACTCCTGGTCCCATATACTTGGCATATGCAATTACTAGTACTCAGCCCCCACCCACAGACTGAGCTGTAACTCCCAATACCTGGGATAATAAGGGGCCCAACTAAATCAGTTTCTTCAGATTAGCCATGCAGTTGATTCTACCCTGCCTTGACAATCCACTTCCTGGTAAGTCTCATTTTCCTGAGTTTGAGTTCCCTCACCTGTCCTTCAGCTCATTATTTGGTGTGCCCTATCACTGAACCATCTGGACAGGCCATCCGACCCCCAGAATCATATACCTATTTGATGTTTGATAAAGTATAGTTAGCTGCACCAGAATCACCCAGAGTGTGTTTTGGGGGGGATTGTCAAATATATATATACTAGTGGCCTAGTGCATGGATTTGGGCACATTGAAAGGTAATTAATTAGAAGGTGGCCAGTGGGGTGAGACAGACCAGACATGCCCTGAAGTCAACCTCCCACGGTCCCTCCCCTGCTGGCCACACTTGGGGCAGCACCATTGTGGCTCAAAGGTTGTCTGCAGAGTGAGCGGGTACCTCTGGCAGGTGGGGTCCCTCTGCCTGGCCTGTGGGGATCGAGCCAAAACAGGCTCTCCAACATCCTTTGAGGGGTCCTGGAGTTGCTGTCACTCGGCAGCTCCTATGTTGAGCATCTGCCCCCTGGTGGTCAGTGTGCCTCATACCTACCAGCCAGTCGGTCGGTCGCTTAGCCATATATCGAGGCCCGGTGCACAAAAATTTGTGCACTGGGGTTGCGATGCCACCCTCAGTCACACTCAGGGTAGGGCCGATTGGGGGGTTGGGGCACCGCCCCCTGTCACACTCAAGGCAGGGTTGATGGGGAGGTTATGGCGCCACCCCCTGTCACGCACAGAGCAGGGCGGATCAGGGGGTTGGGGCGCAGCCCTCTATCACCCACAGAGCAAGGCCAATCAGGTGGTTGGGGAGCTCCCCCTATCACTCAGAGCAGAGCCCATCAGGGGGGTTGGGGCTCCGTAACCTGTCATGCACAGAGCAGGGCCAATCAGGGGGTTGGGGAGCTCCCCCTGTCATAAACAGAGCAGGGCCCATCAGGGGGTTGGGGCGCCGCCACCCTCACACACAGAGCAGGGCCCGTGGGGGGTGGGGGGGCCACTGCACCGTCACACACAGAGCCACAGGGCGATCAGGGGGTTGGGGAACTCCCTCCTATCAGGCACAGAGCAGGACTGATCTGGGGGTTGGGGAGCCTTCCCCTGTAACAAACAGAGCAGGGCGGATAGGGAGGTTGTGGCCCCGCCCCCTGTCACACACAGAGCCGCAGGGCGATCAGGGAGTTTGGGTGCTGCCCCATCACACGGATCGCGGTGCTGGGTGGCCTCTCAGCTCTGCTGATCCCGGTGCTGGGAGCATATTACCCTTTTACTATATAGGATAGAGGCCTGGTGGATGGGTGGGGGCCAGCTGGTTTGCCCTGAAGGGTGTCCTGGATCAGGGTGGGGGTCCTCACTGGGGTGCCTGGCCAGCCTGGGTGAGGGGATGATGGCTGTTTGCAGCTGGTCACACAACCTTCAGGGTGGGGGTCCCCACTGGGGTGCCTGGCCAGACTGGGTCAGGGGCTGAGGGATGTTTTCAGGCTGGCGAGTGACAGAAGCTCCCAACCACTCCTTTTTTTCGTTTCTTTTTTTTAATTCTGGGCGCGGGGAACGTTGGTTTCCTCCGTCACTGAAGCAAGCAAGCCTCATGTTAATTTCAAGCTGCCTGGTTACCGGCCGCCATCTTGGCTGGCAGTTAATTTGCATATCTCACTGATTAGCCAATGGGAAGTGTAGCGGATGTACTCTAATTACCATGTTTCTCTTTTATTAGATAGGATTCACACACACACACCCTGACTGGGAATCTAACCGTGACCTTTTGGTTCATGGTTCGACACTGAACCATGCTGGCCAGGCCAGAGTTTGGATTTTATGAAGTGCCCTCAAGATGGTTTTTACACTACACAGGATCCATATTCTTTGGGGTTTCCTACTACCTCCAAATTTTCTTCTTCCTCAGTCTTTTTTGCTGGTTCTTTTGTATCTGCAAAGTCATTGCAAATACTTCATAAAAATACATTGTAAAAACACAGGACTCAATCCTTGGAATTCCTCTCCTTTCTATCTGTATTTGTTTCCATGCACTTTCATGGTTTTAAACACCACCTGAACACTGCTAAATTTATTGCTCTAGCTTGGACATGTCCCTTGAAATCTGACTGCCTACTTAACACCTCCCTTGAATGTCTAATAGTCATCCAACACATAACATCTAAGACTGAGTTCCTGATCTGCATCTCCAAACCCACTTTTATTGTTGACCTCTTCCTTGCTCAGCAATGACAATGCTACAGCTCAGGTAGTTAAGCCCAAGTGTGGCATCATCTTTTGCTTCTAACTCTCTCCTTTTCATCTTCTCCCCAGATCCTTCTATGCTTTATTTTTTCCATAGTCCTTATCACCTTATAATATAACATATAATTTATTTACTTTGCCAAATGTAAGTCATCCACAGCCCCATTAGAAAAACTAAGATCATTGTTTAATTTTTTTCTCACTGTTATATCTTCACTTCCCAGAGTAATGCTTGGTACATAGTAGGCACTCAGGAAATATTTGCTGAATAAAGGAAACAGGGCTTAACACATAGTAGGTATCTGATAAATATTTGGTGTACAAGTAAATGAATTTTCACCTGATCATTTTTGGAATATTTTTTGCCACCTCCCAAATTCCTAAGCAGTGCCCCCTACCCTGAAACTTTAGGATTACCTGCAGCCTATCTTATTTATTTTCCTTCTAACTCCAAATCCCAGAGTGGGAACCTATGAGAGAGTGAATGTCAACATGATCTCAATTTACCTGCTAGGCAGCAAGAGGAAGGTAAACATGGTCAGCATCACTTATCACCACCATCATCAAGGTATTGATAAGATAATATCCAGTTGGAAAATTTTGCCATAACAAAACATGGGTGTTTGACCCAATAGATCTTACTAATTTCGAAAGATCTATTTGAATCAGTAGACATTTAGTCTAAGCAATAGGTTCAAAACTGGCAGACTTTGGACTGGGTATATACTTGGTTGGCCCACACTGTCTTTTAATTGTTCTGGCGCAATACCAATATTTAAATATGAGGAGTTAGCATGTAAAAATCCAGATCTCCAGTTTATTCTGAATGACAGACCTGCTGAGGCTGAGCCTGCACATTTCTGCACCAAAGTCGCCAGCAGATCTACACACTGCTCCCTCCTGACAGGAGCGGTGCTTGTGCAGGCTGCCGCAGTTGCTATCTTGCCGGATTCACTAATACACATTGCCTCTATGGCATCTATGGCTCTTGCATTGGCAACTACGACTCGGGAGCCTAGATTTTTGCAAAGAGAACTAGTACTTAAGACCCAGACTTCTTAGTGTTGTGAAACAAATCAGGAAATATATTGACTAAAGTAGTACACCTCTGGGAGAAGTCCATAGGCTAACTGCTCTCTTATTTGGGCTTATGACTTTTTAAATTAAATCAAACAGAAACACTATACACTCTAATGAACTCTCACTGATGACATTCTGTGAGAAAAGAAACCAACCAAAAAAAACCCCCCACTTCTTTTGATTTTATCCAAAGCGAGTGAGGATTCAGAAGGCGGGAGAATGCCTCCCATCACTTTGAAAGGAATTTGCAGTGAAAAATCCTATTTCTCTTCCATTCAGCACACAGCATGCATCTGGTGACAGATGGTCATTCCAAGTGCCGTGGTCTGTCTCAATATATAATGAAAAATATATAAACCTTCTGTTGCACAGCAGAGGCGTGAGGCTTAAACACCTGTTTCAAATTACTCTGATACCATAAACATTCTTGGAAATTGGAAAGGCCTGTGTTTTAAGAAAGTGAGAGATGCCACAGCCAACTACACTAAATTGAGTAGGCTTGGGTCCAGTGAGCAGTAAAAAAAGAAAATTATGCCTGCAGCTACTGGCAAACAGCTGAGGGTAATAATAATATTACTGAGTGGGAATATAGTTAAAATCTATTGCTGCAGAAATGCTGTATATTATCAAAGGTGTACTTAAACTAATGCTGTATATTTTATTTTTCCTCTCTTTTCTTTTCAGTGTGTTACCTCTGGAATGTTTCTGGGTGGGGGGAGGAAGGAGAGAATGTTAAGGTGGTTATGTTTTGATGTTATAATTAATAGAAAGGTTAATAATACAATTATTATTCCTTCCTATGTCCACCAAATGATTGATCGCCAATATGACATCAAGAATTTGAACCACTAACATTTCAGCTCATCTAGAAATTCCATCTGAAGAAGAGATCTGAGTTCTTGGCAGTCTACAATGAAGTTGTCACTGCATGTGTCTGATTCCTTCAGGGAAACATCTGCCTATTTGAAACTCTCATAAGGAAGCACTGTCAAATTACTGATAGGCCTCACATCATCCAATCATTAGCCTGGAAGCTGGCTCGCCAATGGCATCAATGCCCTAACAAACAGATGTTGTCCCGGGTACCTATCTCAAAAAGAGGCCCCATGTTCTGAAACAGACATGTTCTGCCTTCCACCCTTGTGGGTATACATTAGTCATTTAATAAACTTTTATTTTTTTGATGTATGAAAATGAGAGGTAGTTTTCAGTTTATTGATTGACTGATTAGAGCATTTTAAAAGCAGACTTATCTTTGGACTAATTATGCAATTGAGTCTGACTTCGAGATTGCAGGGTTGCAAATAGCTTGTCAGAATGCATGTCAATTGACATTGCCTTTTACATTCATGACAGAGTTATATGAACACTGTAATTAGAGATCTGCCAAAATACACAAAAATAAATTCAGTATTAATAACTGAACACTGGAAATCCACTTTATTTCCCATACGTAAAACTTAGGGCTGATTATCATCACCATGAATCAGGTTGGACAAATTATTTCAATCCTGTTCCACTAGCGAATATTTGTAGAAATGATACTCACTAGGTCATGGCAATTTCAAATGAATCAAAGTGGTATTTACCAAACTCTGTTAGGATCAAAGCATTGTACTTGACTCTTGGGGGGCCAAAAATACAATTTCTGCCCTTATTAGACATTATTTCTAAGCAAATAAGGATTATATTTATGAATTAAACCTCTTTAGGGGCTTACTAAAAGTTGAACCCATAGTATGAATGTTTATTTCAACATTTAAAACATTTTTTGCTCTTCCGGGTACAGTGACTTCAGTTTAGGTATTTACCATGGTCCAGCGTTGGACATACCATGGGAGGCTGTCGTACAATACATCCTCTAACAACACTAGGCTGTCCCAAACCCCTGGTACTAGAATTACCTTTATACCAAGAAGGTTGGGAAAGCACCCAAATTGGCATGTGGTGTATGCCCAAGCCGACTTTGCGGAGTTCATGCTGTGAGACCTAAACTTCCAATGAGGTTGTCTAAAATGAAAAAGCCTAACAGCAAGGCCTCTGGTGGGTCCATGTGTGCTAAATGTGTCTATGACAGGATCAAGCGTGCTTTCCTTATTGAGGAGCAAAAAATCATTGTGAAAGTGTTGAAGGCACAAGCACAGGGTCAGAAAGCTAAATAAATTTAAAAATGAAGCTTTTTTGAATAATAAAAACAAAAGTCTCAAAAAAACCCACTTTTGCCCATTTTTACTCATGTTTTTTTCTTTCAAAATTTTGTGTGGTTTTTAAAAAATCAGACTATCGGAAAGATTTAAAATGAAACAGAGCCCCTCTCAACTCTGCATTCACTTCCCAGAGATAAGCAGTGAATAGACTGGCGTGGGGCCACAACATTAGTAACAAAGAAACAGAATTTCCATTGGATGAGGCCCAGAAATCAGGATTTTAAAAAGATTCCCAGGTAATTCTAATGTGCAGCCAAGGTTGAGAACCACTGATCTATAGATATAGTATTTCCAAAGGTAGCTTCAATAATAGATCCATTACAAATAATTTCACTTCCACACTCCACTCTGAGGTTGGGTTTCTGCCTGAAACCTCACCCTGAGGGCAGGTTCTGCCTGAAACCTTGCCCTGAGGGCTGGTTCCTGCCTGAAACCTCACCCTCCAGGAAACAGCTGGGGAAGAGCGCAGCCATTTCCAACACAACCCCTGCAGGACTGACTTCCTTCTGGTTGGTCACAGTTCTGGCTGTGATGTTACACCCAGGGTTTTTATATACATAGATTCCACTGAATGGATATACCATATTTATTTAAATACTCTCTTACTGGTGGTAATTTGTTTGCTTCAATGCTGCAGTGATTTAAAAAAAAAAAAAAAAGAATGACTTTCTAATTTCACTACTTGAAAATGGAATGAGTTTCACAGAGAAATGGGAAATTGCCCAAGCTTCTACAAGTGAACAGGGGCCAGAAAAACTACCTCTATATTTACTTCAACTAGCCTCATTCTTAGCATCAAGACAGGCCCATAGAAATTATCCCAAATATTCATGTATGCCCTGTCTTTGAAGGTCTTTTCCTACTTGTATCTATAAAGTGGGGAATCCAATGGTTATTTGAGACAGGAGTATATGAAAGTTTTATAAAGTTTATTCTCTGGATTGTGCCTCTCCGTCTTCTCACACACATTTCAAATATATTTGTGGAATATTTTTATTTTAATTGCATTACATATTTTTGTTCCTAAGCCACTTGTACGTCCTGTTGGTGCTGAGAAAACATAAAAGACAAAGAAAGTAGTCTGCCTCACAAATCTCTGGATATGGTAAAATTCTTATGACAATCTGGTCATGACAGCATGGATATAGCTAGCCGGGCCAGCTCCAAAATAAACATTTAAATAAAAATCAGAAAATACCTCTCTTCAATTTCACAATGACCTTTCAATTTGCAAGCCTGCTTTTAAACTAAATTTTCTGATAGGTATAGGAGAAATATTATGAGGAGATATTGGGAATAATTAGCTTGCCATTGTTTTGAACTCAGTGTCTTTAATTCAATGACTTGTTTTGAAAGTTCTTCCTTTGTTATCTCCTTATGATATTCAGGCACCCTATCTAATAAAGAGGGAATATGCTAATGGACCCTCACACTGTCACAAAGATGGTGGCGTCCCAGCCAATAAGGAGGGAATATGCTAATTGGCTTCCCTGCCCTCAAAGATGGCAGTGCCCACAGCCAATAGGGAAGGAATATGCTAATTTCTGCCCTGCCCGCAAAGATTGTGGCACTCACAGCCAATAAGGAATATGCTATTTGACTGCCATGCCATCAAAGATGGCGGTGCCCAGTCCCATCAGCCTCGCTGGGGCGGCAGGCGCATGGCAAGGCTGTTCATTTCTACACTACTAAAAAGTCCCCCAGTCCTTGCCCTAACCAGTTTGGCTCAGTGGATAGAGCGTTGGCCTGCGGACTGACAGGTCCCAGGTTCGATTCTAGTCAAGAGAATGTACCTTGGTTGTGGGCACATCCCCAGTAGGGGCTGTTCAGGAGGCAGCTGATCAATGTTTCTCTTTTATCGATGTTTCTAACTCTCTATCCCTCTCCTGTCCTCTCTGTAAATAATCAATAAAATATATTTTTAAAAACGTCCCCCAGTCCCCTCAGTCCCCCAGGCACCCAGGGCCGGCCCAAGGCACAGGCAAGCCTCGGATGGTGGCTGCCCACCTGCCCATGGCCGCCTGAGCCTCAGGTAACCAGGGCTGGCTGAGGCTTGTGCTGTTGGCAGTGGCAGCAGCAGAAGTGTGATGGGGGCATCACCTTCCCCTGATGGCTAGGCCACCTCCTGCCCCTGAGGGCTCCCGGACTGTGAGAGGGGGCAGGCGGGCAGAGGGACCACCCCCTCCAATGCATGAATTTTCATGCACCAGGCCTCTAGTCTTATAATACTCAGCTTGCACTCCTCCCCAATTATAATGTTAATCAGACAAATTTGAGAGAGGGCATTTGTCACTCCTATGAGATCTCCCTCTATTAAGCAAAGTGCAATTGCACTCCCACATATAGTAAGCATCCTCTGGCATTAATTAGTTCCTATGAACCCCAAATTTGAGCTGCATGTTAATACATAGATAATTCACTGAGTCATAGCAACTTTTCTTTCACAAATGCACTACATCTAAAACACTAGAGAAAATCCTTAAACTTTTTAATAGGCCACTATATATAGGAGGAAGCCAAGCTTCCCACCTGCCCTGGCCAGCCCTGGCCTCTGCTCAAGGCTACAGAGTTTCAATTATAGAAGATAAATAAACCCCAGATACCTGCTTCCAGCTGGCCGTGGCCTCCACTCAAGAAGGGGCTGGGAGCCTGAGTTGCCAGGGGAAAACCAGGTGCACCTGGGCTCCCCTCTAGACTACAAAGTTTCAATTATAGAAAATAAATAAATCCCAGAAAAAAAAGCAGAGGCTGGGAGCTTGAGTTGCTGGGGGGGCATGGCCAGCCTGAAAATGGCCATCAGCCCCTCACCCAGGCTGGCCAGGTACCACAGCATGACCCCGACCCTGATCCGGGACACCCTTGAGGGCAAACCAGCCGCACCCCACCCATGCATCAGGCCT